>NC_064640.1:422202229-422515979 GCF_023864345.2 Schistocerca serialis cubense
AGACCAGATATCAACAGTGTAAGTGAGGGTTAGCATTGAAACAAACGAGTTAAATTATGTTTTGGAATATATATTTGTCACAACTGGGTATATTACTTCTTTTTGTGTGTATGAGGGAGAAATATTTTTTGCACTAAGTAGCTACTAAAATTTATTTATTTGTGTACCAGCTCTGCAGTGTTAAAACCATATTTCCTGTAAAGAGACTGCGTTCAGATTATCTCAAAATAGTTAGGGAACTGTGTTCCTCCTGTAGTTCTACTGTAATACTTTGTCCCAAGATCATTAACCCATTCAAGATATTTTGTAGCCATCATTTCGGAGACTGATTTTTTTTTTTTTTTTTCCTGGCTGTCAAAAGCTGTGTTGCTAAATATTTTATTTTCTTATAAGTATTGGAAGCTCCTAGTGTTATTATTAACAATATTATGAAAAGGAAAGTTGTTACTCACCATATAGTGGAGATGCTGAGTCGCAGATAGGCACAACGGTTTCAGTTGCCTGAGACTGCAGTCTTGTGCGAGTTGCATTGGCGTGAGTTTTTGTGTCTATCATCTATTTCATTATTATTAACAAAGAGATTTCATGCTTAGCAGGGCTGTTTCCAAAGTATGCTGTAAAATACCATAGTTCAGTGTCATTCAAAAATGAATCAACTTTATGAAAACAGAAGTGAATGTTTTAAAAACTTTAATCATCACTGTTCATGTCAGGTTTAGTGCCCAAATACATAGAACCAGTTAAAGTTCTATAAGCTTTTGTAGTGATCGTGTTATTTTACACTGAGGCAACTAAAGTCATGGGATAGTGATATGCACACATACAGATGATGGTAATATTGGATACACAAGGTATAACAAAACACTGCAATGTTGGAGCTGTCATTTGTACCTGGATGAGTCGTGTGAAAAGGCTTCCAACATGATTATAGCTGTATACAGGAATTAACATACTTTGAATGCGGAATAGTAAATGGAGATAGGCACATGGGACATTCCATTTTGGAAATCATTAAGGAATTCAATATTCTGAGATTCTTAGCGTTGAGAGTGTGGTGAGAATACCAAACTTCAGGCATTACCTCTCGCCATGGACAATGCAGCGGCCGAAGACCTTCACTTCACTTCAATTCAATTCAATTTTTATCATCACATAACATGCCTTACACAATCAAAGAATGTGACATAGGTGACTTGTCAGTTTTACACTATATATAATAATACTAAAAATTGACAATAAACTAATAATATATATGGTGTAACATCTTCAAAGAGGTATTTAAATTACAATTATAATGCATTGTTGCCATTCACAAAATCTTCTACACTATAGTAACATTTATCTTTCAGATATTTTTCCAGGTCTCTTTTGGTACCTTTTACATTTAGGTCATCCATATCTTTCCATATTTTATTTACAAATTTCATGCCCATATAGTATCGGGTTGTTTCATATGATTTTAAACGGTGGGTAGGTAACATGTAGCTCGTTCTATATCTAGTATCATATTGATGCAAGAAGAAGTTGCGCTCAAAAAGTTGTGGGTTTCTTTTCATGAAAGTGAGAGTTTCATAGATGTATATTCTTGGAATGCTCATTAGATCTAGTTTCACAAAATAAAGGTTTACAATGTTGCTTTGGTTTTGCTCCCCATCATTGCTCGGATGATTCTTTTTTATAGTCTAAAAGCTCTAAGTAAATTTGTTTTTTCAGACCCCCAGAAAATTATACTATACCTAACGACTTAAACAAAATATGCATTAGATACAGTTTTTCTTACAGCTAAATCAGTAATACTATACAAGATATTCATATTATGTACAAGGCTATTCAGTCGACCCAGTATGTTGTCCACATGGTGCCTCCAAAACAGGTTTTTATTGACTAATACGCCAAGGAATTTGACACAGTCTGCAGTCTCTAATTTTTTTGTCCGTATACCTTATTTCACTTAGACACTTAACCACAGACAAGCAACACTGCATGAAATAACTACATAAATCAGTGTTGGACGTACAATAAATGTATCCTGTAGGACTGTGGTGAAATTTGGCATTATTGGGCTATGGCAGCAGACGATCAATGTGAGTGCCTTTGCTAACAGCATATCATCACCTGCAGTGCCTCTGAAATGCTTGTGACTGTATTGGTTGGACTTTAGGCAACTGTAAAACCATGACCTGGTCAGATGTGCCCCGATAACAGTTGGTAGGAGCTGATGCTAGAGTTAGTGAGCAGTGCAGACCCCTCAAAGCCATGGACCCAAGTTGTCAACAAGGCACTCGTGCAAGCTGGTGGTGGTTCCTTTGTGGAGTGTTTATACATGGAATGGACTGGGTCCTGGTTATGTTTGGCTACTTGGAGACCATTTGCAGCCATTGAGGGACTTGATTACCAAACAGCGATGGAATTTTTGTGGATGACAAGGTGCAATGTCATTGGTCCACAATTGTTAGCAATTGGTTTGAAGAACATTTATGGGACATAATCAAGAGGTCAGCTTGTGCACAAAATTCTGCCCCGGCAACACTTTCACAATTATGAGTGGCTATAAAGACAGCAGGCTCAGTATTCCTGCAGAGGACTTAAGAGGTCTTACTGAAACACTTCCATGTCCAGTTGCTGCACTACACTGGACATAAGGAGGTCCGACACAATATTAGTAGGTATCCCACGACTTTTGTCACTTAGTGTTTTTGGTACAGGTTTCTGCTGCACTATTGATTTATTTACTCGTAGTGATTACAAAATTACATGACAAACCTGTTCAGCGATTTTGCCATTATCAAACATATCTGTGCAAGTGGTGTAATAGATATGATATTGTTCCTTACATCTATTTTAGTTTCTCCGTCTATGTATGACAGACTTAACTTTTGTCGTAGCTGGTATGATGCAGTCCATATTTCTCCTTGGAGCATAAATATCAGTTACCATGAAATATAATTTCCATTGTAAACATATAGCATTGCTGGAGCCGAGCTCATAAAAAGCTGTCAAAAGAAATTTTACCAAGACCTCTAAAATCAAAGGTATCTAGAAATACAGTGATCATAACATAACAGAAAGAGAATTTATCTTTACAGTCAAAAGTGGAGCTAACATGTAAGCGTTATTGTGCCATATCTAGACATAGAAACTCACACAGGCATAGGGAACACTATTATACCTGTTAAACTATCTGTAAAGGTATGCTTAATAATGGCAAAAATGAGCTTGTAGTGTAACTTGGTAAACATTATGACTACATAAATCAATAGCGCAGAGGAAACCTGTGCCAAAAATGTCACTCCTCAACCTCGTGCATGCTGCGGGACCAGTAGAAAAGAAATTGTCATCACATTAATTACATTAGTTTTCAGTGTGCTTAACTGAAACTACTTTCACTGCTAAATTTTATTGCATTCTGTTAATTTTTTTGCAAGCTATGTGGGAGTGTGGTACTTCCATATAAATGTTCTTTATGTATTTATTTGGCATTTACTTCACCAAAAATTTAGTAAACTGGAGAAAACCATGAAGAAAATATTGGAAGTTACAGAATTATCCAACTGCACGCACAGTAATCAGGGTTGCCACAGGTTCTGGAAATCAAGGACTTTCAAACATGTCACGGAAATATCAGTGAAATTTGAAAAACAAAGAAACACTGGAAAAATCTCACTTTTTGTCTCGGTAGATGAAATTTGGTTTGTTTACTGAGTTGTCATGCATTGTCGCTGGCTGGGTGCAGCCGAGTGTGTGCACCACTTCCCTACTCGTTCCTACTACTTCTCCCCTTCCTACGATGCCCTTCAGCTTGTGGTCAGTGGTTCCACCACTTCTTGCCACTCGCCTAGCAGTTGCTGTGATAAAGAGGAGGTATGAGGAGTGTTTGGATCTGATTCTCAGAGGCTGTAGACACAGCGGCCGTAGACGGCGGTCATGATTGCCTGAGTTGTGTCTGAATGATTGTGTGAATGTGTGTGTGCTCTCGTTTCCTGACAAAAGCTATGGCTGAATATTTAATTATTAGAGTGTAATGGTCTTTTCTGCATGCCTGTCTGTGGCTCAGCAATCATTTTTGTGGCAAGTTGCTACATATCCTCATTATTATTGATTCTTAAAGTATTTGAACAAATTATCTGTTGCATGCATTGATTTCCGTGGTCTCCTTTCATCAACATGCTGTCTGTGACTTGTAAATAGCTGGCCACAGGAGTGGATTTTTGCAGTGACCCAAAACTGGAGCCCGTTTCTGCGAGTATATGTAATGGATTGGCCCTGCTCATCTGTAACCATTTAGTTCCCACTAATGTGCAGGACCTGCTCGTTGGGTCTAGTCTCACCGATCTGCCCACAGGCCTGGTCTGTTTCTGCGTGGCATAATGCAGTGGATTTTCAGGGTTTATCCATGGATCCAGGACTGCGGGGCGTGGGCAATTGATTTCAGGAATTGTGACTGTTTCATCACAAGTACATTGTACAGTGTGGTGATTTATAGACATTTTATTTGTTCAAGTACATTTTGGCACTTCAAAAGTAGTTTATATGTTAGAAAGTACGGACAGTAAGAAGGAGAAAATTGTCAGTCGCTGGCGGGCAGTTTGTACACTATGTACTCATATATTTCGTGAAAGAAAAATCACACAATACCTGTAAGATAATAGATACAACACAGTGGGTAATAATCGTCAATAATGAACATAGTAGAACTAACATTTTATTGGCGGTCACCTAGTGTGGGTTGGCGGTCACCTAGTGTGGGTTTATACAATTCTTCACCACCTTATACACTTTTTTCAAGAGGCCTACTTCTTTCTGCGGTTATTTCTGAAATCAGTGATGGCATTTTAAATCTGTCTTGCAACTTCAAGGAAATGTGTATTTTTGTCACCAAATGCGTTTAGTTTCATTGAAATAAAATAACATCAGTGGTCTTGATTTATTTATCGTGTCCAAGACATCACTTTTACAAACTCTTTAAGATTACAGTAAAGAGAAAATATAAAGCGTAAAGCAATATAATACATGGTAGTGAGATAAGTGAATATTTAATAAAGCAAAATACAAACACACAGGAAACAATGTTCATTTAAAAGAATTGGTATGATTCTGTCTGGGATTACAATATTTATGTTCCATGCGAAGCCCAGTATACTGCAGCTTCTATGACCTTGTCATTTGCTGTTAGTAGGTCTTGTATCGTGCAATGTTCATCCAGTTTCCTGCAGACTAGTAGTTATTGCGGATCTTTAAGTTCTCCACATTCACAGAGCTCGCCCATACTGATATAGCCCCATTTCTTCAGGTTTACTGTGCGTCGTGATACTCTCGATCTTAATCTATTCAAGGCTTTCCAGATCAGATATGGAAGTTCGAATCTGGCTGTAGATTCTTCCTGGGAACTATTCCCTGGCCTTCCTGGTTCCGGGTTTTGCCACAGTTCATGCTTTACGCAGTGAAGAGATAGGATGTTTTTGCATGAGACCGTTTTAAAAAATTCAATAAATGTCATATTTTTTGGGACTCATGTCTAGGTTCTGCAACTCTTGGTCAAGTTCTTGGGTGAATTAGTCCCACTGGGCACATTTAAAATTAAAGCATCTTTTGAATTGGGTGGTTGTGGGTTTAACTGTTTCTACCAGACAACATTATGGCTCGATGTTGTGCACGTGGGAGTAGTTCTCCCTCATCCTTCCTGGTTTGATATTCAGTGTGTTTGCTGACGAAGATGTTATCACAGTTGTATCTGCGGTTCCTCCTGCTGCTGTTAGAGGAAGGTGGAAGTTTGGGATCGTTTATTAATTTCAGTCCAGTCGAGTCTGCCCATATTTTGAGGTCCTCTCCACTTTTGTCTGTGTGCCTGTACCCCAGGCTGAGCTATGATAGTTGACATCACCCATTACTACTTTTGTTGGTTGTAACCCAAAATTGGATGGTTCATTGAATCTGAACTCACTTTTCAGTGGCTTATAGATATATATCAATGTATAGGATTGCACCTGTACAGTCAAGATTTCGATGTCTCCTTGAGATGTCTGTTCGGTAGATATAATATCTAAGTCTGTTTTCGCAAAGACTGCATTGCCTTATTGCCCACGTGGTCTTTCAGTTACTAATTTCATTGCGTGGATCTTCAATCTTCTATTGTTGGGGCCACTATGGGTCTTTTGAATTATTAGGAGATCAAAGTTGTCATTTATATGCTTCGGCGAGTAATACCTCTTTCTCATGTGAGAGCCCTTTGGTTTTTATGGACATTATTGTCAAAGTTGGCTTTAATAAAAGCCATGTGGTGATGTCTTGTGTTGAAAGGATTGACCATTAGGCAAAACCCTAATGTTGTCCAGGGTACACCTGATCGCTGTCATGATCTTCGAGGAGGCTCCTTTCGTTTACCCCAGTGGTCTTAATGAAACACACATACCATTTGGCTTGCTTTCCTCATCTAAAAACAGTTCATTACAAAAGATGTTGGTTAGTTCATTACAAAAGATGTTGGTTGTTAGTACTTAAGATTTTTGCACACATCAGGAAACACCATCTGCTTGCAAGTTTTTTTTAGATATTTCCTCATTTGCACTGTTGTTTCTTGTACTGTAGGTGCAAAGACAGATTGTCAACTTTTGTCTTAACTTACCCTTGAGATCTCAAAATTTATTAGGGAAAAATGCTAAAATGTGTCTGGAACTCAGGAAATTTCACTTAGGGAAACTTATGGCAACCCTGAGTAATAAATTGCACTCATCAACAGCTGCAATGTCATTTAGTGTTATGTTGTTTAAATGGCTGAATAACAACTCACTAATTCATATTAATAATGATAGTTATTTATAGAGTAATTAAAGCAAACTAACATGTCCAACGTCTGAAATTCATATGTGAATAATATTACATACGTTGGACAGCAGATGTTCCAGTTTTAGACTGGTAACTTGTTTTTGCTCGTATGTTGTTTGCTTTTGCTGATTGCTCTCCACAGTGTTTGTATATGTAAAGTAAAGGTTTCAGGGTGACTTAATAGCAACTAAAATCAGTGCTCATGGGAGAACCTGATGATCAGGAGCCATACTGAAATAATTCTAAAATTGGAGGGATTTGTTTTTGAGATACATAATTTGTTTGTACCTGTTGCTTGGTTAAAATTTTAATTGTCTGTTTTATTACAGCATCTCCACAGGCGACGTTACTTAGAGGGGTTTCTCCAGCGCAAGGAAAGCAAATAATTTTACAGAAGTCAGCCAATTCCACTGGATCAAACCTAGTAACATTTGTGAAAACAAGCCAAGGAGTCACTGTTGCGGTATGTATTGGCAGTCATTTAATTTTGATACAACTAGTCCACTTCCATAATAGTTCGGCATAGACACTTCATTTAATGAGTTCTGTATGATTTTTGTGTGTCTTCCAAATGTACGTAAGTGTGCATGTGAAAAAACGGCTGTTATGTGTGCCTATGGGTAAAATACACCCAGTATCTAAACTTGGATTATATGTGACACTGGCAGAAAATAGAAATCCCACCCATCACACAACTGGAATGACTTGAACAAAATGACAAATGTTACATTTTATGTTTTCCTTGAACAATTCTAAAGCTGTGCCTTCTAGCAAACATGTCTCCCCGTACAAAATTAAGCTAAATCAAATTTCCTACAAAAAAGGTCCTATTTATTTTTTCCCTATGCCTAATAGTTTCAGCATTACAGGAAATAGAAATTTCGCAGGTTATTAAAAGCAGTGTTTTAACGGTATAAATTTTATGTTTCTGTTAAATCGACTGAGTTAAAAACAAATACTAAATGTGTGTACCATGTCTAAGTGTCACAGAGCTGACCCATACTATGGGATAAATAGTGTTCTGGGGGTGTAACAGGGTGGAGGGTAGAAGCTCAAGGCAAGGTGGGTCACCGAATTGCAGTCATACACTTACCTCCTTCATAGGTCTGCCAGATGAAGAGCAAGCTTGCAATTCCTCATTCTCTCTACTGCAGTTCATCACAAAAAGCGACTGGAGGGGGGCGGGGGGTGGCAGATGGAACTTATTTTGCACAAAGTGTGTTAACACTACATTGTATACATATACGAGTTGCTAATAATACAAACATAAGGAAAGCATACGGACAAATTCTGCATAAATCTCTGCACACTTTTCTATACTGCTACAGGGGAAACTGACTCGTAGTTATCCTGTAGGCCGGCTGTAGCATTCTTCCAGGAGAGGCATTTTCCTCTACAATAAGCACTGGGTGCTTTTCATTTTGCTGGCAGACCATACCTGCAGAGAATTTTCTGTCCAGTTTCCTCATGTGAGTAGAAAAAATAACTTCACTGAGGTAACGATTATACAGGTTGAGTCACCTAAAACTTGCACTGCAAATATTGTGGAAATGGAAAGTGCTATTGATGTGCAGTTTCCACAGAATTGATTGGTAGTCAGGAAACTGTTCTCATGCTCACAGCCATGTCTTCCTCCCCCTACCCCCTGCCCCCCCACCCCTCCCCACCCAAATTGACTTATCCGGATGATTAACTGTTCAGTTGTAGCATATTGCCTGGCCTTCCCACACTAGTGTACTTAGTGTTCACCTAGAGAATCAATTGCCCGAGTACACAAGTGGCTTTGGTTCCCTTGATGGAGTCATGAATTCACTTAACTCTTTACAAAACCAGACAAGATACATCAAAACATACTAAAATATCGGTCATTTTGCAATCAGGCCATAAAATCCTTAGTTCCTAAGATGGTCTTCATATTAGCCTTTCAGGGGGCTTATCAGTGAAGTGACGTGCTGAGCTATATGACACGTTACTCCTGTTTCTCGCACATAATAGGCGTTTTGAATTTTGATAAGACTGTATAGATTTGGTGAACTAAAAGAGTGAAAGTGAAGTCTCTTAATTGTTTCCTATCCTATCTTGGAGAATTGTCACTGAATCTGTGATTAGCCATATTACAGTGTGCCTTAAATATATAAACGGCAGGCTGTCAGGTTTACCGCAGAGAGTTAAAAGCTAACCTCCACTGCTGAGATATTTACTGTAGGCAAATGAGCCTCAGTCAACACCCAACATGTTGTGAGCTCTTCAGTAGATTTCAAGTTGGATTCTAAATTACTTCTGTCATTGCACTGATAGTAAACAGTGGGAGAAATATGACAAAACTAAAGTTCATACCAAGAACATTTAATTCTGCAATCTTCACAACTTTTAGGTGATATTAATCACTGAACATCAAGCAATACACTTTTGATCTTTCTAGTGAAGTTCCACAGTTTACTGGGGAGTGATATAACAGTGTTCTCTATGAGACAGTCCAGATGACCACCATCCAACCACTTCCCTTCAAATAATGTGAAAACTGTTCCCTCGAGACAAAATCAGTGTAGAAACAGTGTCTATGTGCAACTGTTATTCAATCATCAGTGAATTTGATAAAACTTGACCACTAATTTACTTTCCAAAATTGTTTGTAAGAGAGTTCTATAACTGGATGATAGTTATTAGCTACTCCTGCCCTGTTTCTCACGAAATAGCAGTTTTAATTTATGTAGAAATATTCCATAATTTGCTGAAGAGTTATATGTATGAACAACATTGTAGTGTTCTGTTAACTGTAACTACCAACATTATGTGAGTGTTTAGTTAGTGAGAATGAGAATGTACTCAGTTTTAATTTTTGAATAGGGACTTGTTTCCTTCTCGTCTTTGACCACCTCCTCCTCCTCCTCCTCCTCCACCTCCTCCACCTCCTCCGTCTCCTTTGCACAGGTTTGGCTTTCCTGACCTTGAGGCACAATTTGCCTTGTTAGACTAATCTCCATTTTCTTTATGTACTTTTGAACAAGTGTCAGCCAATTGGCCAGAGTCTTCAGTCATCTGGTCTGCATAAGATTTGAGCATACCATCTTTGTCTGAAAACAGTTCACATTAAAGGTGAGATTACATGTTCAAAACTACTTATCCTCAAGAATTACCCCACTTGAGACGTCACAGTGCATTTCCTTTGATTACACTTTTTGCTCATGTCTCTTCCCTGTGACCTGTACCTCACTGTTATATATCATTGTTGGACTAACGATTCTTCCATATATTTTCATTTGATTTGGTTCCTTTTGATTAGAAATAGACCCATATAGATCAATCCTATCCAATAGTGTATTCTGTAGTAGTTGCGCTGATAGTCATACCAGCACTCTAATGCCTCTCACCACTTCTCCAGCATCTCTTGACTGTTTTGTTTGCCTTACATCAATACCTTGTCATCAGCTTACAAAATATTCCCATGACTTTTATAGTGGGGCACTCGGATAATTCATAACAATATTAAACAGGAGTGGGCACTAGACCGCTGTATAGATATACTCCAACATTTACATTGAAACTCTCATTGTCCAGCTGGGTCCCAGACATGTATAACATCATCATTGTACATATCTGCAATAATGCTTACATAATCTTAAGGTACATTAATGCCTGAAGCACGCAGTCAGAGGCTTTTCTAGATCAGTAAATCACAGGCACAGATTTACCCTTACCTATGACTATTCTTACAGCATGTACTTCGTGTGGTGTGTTTGCCTAGCCAGAAACAACGTTGGCTTTCTGTTGTTGTTCTTAGTTTGACAGAATGTGTTTATACTTTTATTCCCAGATTTTTAAACTATGTGAAGTTAGTTTCTCTCTGTATAATTCCTGCATGTGCAGATCTCCTTTGTTTTTATGGAAATATGCTCTATACTTTCTCCTCCATGTTTGTATCTGGCATTTCTTCAATTTAAAGATGTTATTGCAAATGTCGGTGAGTTGTGATGCCATTCAATGTGAAGAGTTCTATAGTTTTATTGGTATTTGGTCTGGATTAACGACTGTAACATTTCCATATTTTGATACAGGTTTGTTTACTTCCTCAGTAATTTAATATATAGGGTCTTGGATCTTGAATTTTTTGGTCGTGTCGTTATCGTCTTCAGTCCAAAGACTGTTTTGATGCAGCTCTCCATTCTGCTCTCTCCTATGCAAGCCTCTTCATCTCTGAATAACTACTGCAACCCACAGCCTTCTGACTGTTTACTGTGTTCATGTGTTCGTGCTTCTCACACCCCACACTTCCCTCCATCCCTTGGTGTCTCAGAATGTGTCCTTTCAGCCAATCTCTTCTTGTAATCAAGTTGTGCCACGAATGTATTTCTCCCCAGTTCTGTTAAGTACCTCCTCAGTAGTTATGTGATCTAGCCACCTAATCTTCAGCATTCTTCTGTAGCACCACATTTCAAAACCTTCTATTCTTTTCTTGACTGAACTGTTTATTGTCCATGTTTTGCTTCCATACATGGCTAACCTCTATACAAATGCTTTCAGAAAAGACTTCCTAACATTTAAATCTATATTTGATGTTAACAAATTTCTTTTCCTCACAAGGGAACCTCCTGATCGCACCCCCCTCAGATTTAGTTATAAGTTGGCACAGTGGATAGGCCTTGAAAAACTGAACACATATCAATTGAGAAAATAGGAAGAAGTTGTGTGGAACAGTGAAAAAAATTAGTAAAATATAGAAACTGAGTAGTCCATGCACAAGATAGGCTACATCAAGGAGAATGTGAGCTCAGGAGCACCGTGGTCCCGTGGTTAGCGTGAGTAGCTGCAGAACGAGAGGTCCTTGGTTCAAGTGTTCCCTCGACTGAAAATTTTACTTTCTTTATTTTCCCAAAGTTATGATCTGTCCGTTCGTTCACTGACGTCTCTGTTCACTGCAATAAGTTTAGTGTCTGTGTTTTGCGACCGCACCGCAAAACCGTGCGATTAGTAGACGAAAGGACGTGCCTCTCCAATGGGAACCGAAAACATTTGATCGCAAGGTCATAGGTCAACTGATTCCTCCACGGGAAAACACGTCTGATATATTCTATATGACACTGGAAACGGCATGTGCGTCACATGACAGGAATATGTTGTCGACCCACCTAACTTGTACGCTTGGCGAATGGGTGAAAAGATTCTTCTACCTTGCCCGATTTAGGTTTTCTTTTGGATGTGATAATCACTCCCCAGTAAGTGATGAAAACATAAGAGTTTGTCACATAAACTGAAAATAAAAAATTAAACTTTTCACTCGAGGGAAGACTTGAACCTAGGACCTCTCGTTCTGTAGCTACTCTCGCTAACCACGGGACCACGGCGCTCCTTCAGACCCAGTGTCCTTGATGTTGCCTATCTTCGCATGGACTACTCAGTTTGCGTATTTTACTAATTTTTTTCATAGTTCCACACAACTTCTTCCTGTTTTCTCGATTGATCTGTGTTCAGTTTTTCAAGGCCTATCCACTGTGCCAACTTATAACTAAATCTGAGGGGGGTGCAATGGGGAGGTTCCCTTGTCAGAAATACTTTTCTAGCCATTGCCAGCTACGTATTATATTGTCTCTGCTTCGGCTATCATCAGTTATTTTGCTGGCCAAACAGCAAGACTCATCTGCTACTTTAAATGTCTCATTTTCTAATCAAATTCCCTCAACATCACCTGATTTAATTTGAATCCATTCCATTACCCTTGTTTACCTTTTTTGATGTTCATCTTATATCCTCCTTTCAAGACACTGTCCATTCCATTCAGCTGCTCTTCCACATCCTTTGCTGTCTCTGACACAATTACAATGTCATCAGCAAACCTCAATGTTTTTATTTCTTCTTCCTGAACTAGTCCAAATCTTTCTTTGGTTTCATTTACTGCTTGCTCAATGTACACATTGAATAACATTAGGGATTGTCTATAATCCTGTCTCCACTCCCTTCTCAACCACAGCTTCCCTTTATGCACCCTCAACTCCTGTAACTGACCTTTGGCTTCTGTACAAGTTGTAAATAGACTGTTGTTCCCTGTAATTAACACCTGCTAACTTCAGAATTTCAAAGAGGGTATTCCAGTCAACATTATCAGAAGCTTTCTCCAAGTGTACAAGTGATATAAACAAATGTTTACCGTTCCTTAACCTATCTGCTAAGATAAGTTGTAGGATCAGTATTGCCTCTTGTGTTCTTCTGTTCCTCAGGAATACAAACTGATCTTTCCTAAGGCCAGCTTCTACCAGTTTTTCCCATGATTAATTAAACTGATAGGTAATATTAACAACTGTCAGCACCTGCTTTCTTTGAAACTGGAATTATTACATTTTTTATGTCTCAGGGTATTTTGCCTGTCTCATACATTGTGCACATCAGAGGAAATAGTTTTGTCATATCTAGCTCTCCCAAGGCTATGATTAGTTCTGACGGAATGTCTACTCTGGTACCTTGCTTTGACTTTGGTATTTCAGTGCTCTGTCAAATTCTATGTGCAGTATCATATCTCCTGTCTCATCTTCATCCCCTTCCCTTTCTATAATATTGCCTTCAAGTTAATCTGCATTGTATAGACCCTCAGTATACTTTTCCACCTACCCATTTTCCCATCTTTGCTTAGTACTGGTTTTCCATCTGAGGTTTTGATATTCATACGGTTTCTCTTTTCTGCAAAGACTTCTTTAATTTTCTTGTAGGCGGTATCTATCATCCCCTAGTGATATATGCCTCTATATCCTTAAATTTGTCCTCTGACCATTCCTGCTTGGCCATTTTGCACTTCCTTTCAACAATATCATTTTTTAGACTTTCGAATTTCCTTTCCCTGCTTTATTAGCTTTGTTTTCTATTTTCTTCTTTCATCAATTAAATTCGTTATCTCTCATGATACCTGAGTATATCTGCTAGGCCTTGTATTTTTACATTATTGATGCTCTTCTGCCTTCACTATTTTATCTCTCAAAGCTACATAATCATTTTCTACAGTATTGCTTTCTCTTGTTCTAGTCAACTGTTGCATAATGTTCCCCCCAGAAACTGTCGATAATGTCTGGTTCTTTCAACTTATCCAAGTTCAATCTCCTTGATTTTCTATATTTTTGCAATTTCTTCAGTTTTAATATACAGTTCATAACCAATATACTGTGGTCAAAGTCCAAATCTGCCCCTGGAAATGTCTTACAATTTAAAATCTGGTTCTGAAGTCTGTCTTACCATTATATAATCAGTTTGAAACCTTTTGGTGTCTCCAAGTCTCTTCCACATATATAACTTTCTTTTGTGAGACTTAAAACAAGTGTTAGTGATGATTTAAATTGTGCTCTGTACAAAATTGTACCATATGGTTTGCTCTTTCATCCCTTTCCCCAGTCCATATTCACCTTCTGTTTTTCCTTCTCGTCCTTTCCCTACTACAGATTTCTGCTCCCTCATCACAGCTAAATTTTTGTCTCCCTTTACTGTCTGAAGAATTTTTGTTATTCCTCTATACATTTTTTAATCTCATCACCATCTGCAGAGCTAGTTGGCATATAAACTTGTACTACTTTGGTGTGTGTGGGCTTCGTGTATATCTTGGGCTACAATGATGATTTCACTATGCTGTTCATAGTAGCTTACCTGCATTCCTATTTTCTTATTCATTATTAAACCTGCTCCTGCATTACCCCTATTTGAGCTTGTAATTTTCACTAACTTGTCTAATTCTGAATTCTTTGTTGACTAGCTGTTTTTAATTTACCTACTAATATCTAAATATAGCTTTATCCAATCTTAACAGCAAATCCTCTTTATTTTTTGGACCTGGGCCTGAATTAGATTCATATTTGCTGCGTTTTATGGACATGATTTATCAGTGCAGTGTCCCACCTTTGCTTCGGAACCAACTGGTCAGATTTTCTGTACCAAATACAACAAATAATTTTTCAAATTTACTTACAAGATGAATTAAGCCATTTGCGAACAGCTTTCAAGACAAATGGGTACACTGACAAGGAAATATTCCACCCTAGAAGAAAAGTGTCCGAAAATACATGACAACAACCACCGTTGGCTGGAAAAGTTTTTCTTCCATTTATTCATAACATCGCGGACCGTATTGGTAAAGTTTTGGCCAAGTTTCAAGTGGAGACAATCTTTCGACCTACCAAGAAAATTAGTGAAAGTTTAAGATCGGTGAAAGACGCACGACACCCCTTAGCTACCCCAGGTGTGTGTAAAATTCTGTGTAGCTGTGGCATGGTTTATATTAGAACAACTAAAAGGAGTGTTAATACCCGCCTAACGGAACACAAAAGGAACTGTAGATTGGGACAGATTGAAAAATCAGCTGTAGCGGAACACGTTTTCAAAGACGGTGATCACGAAATAAAATTTAGTGAGACAAACGTGATAGCTAGGACCTCACATTATTACACTCGCATGTATAGAGAAGCTATAGAGATCTATAAGCACGGAAATAATTTTAATAGAAAAGGAGGAGGATTAAAACTAGACAAGATATGACGTTCGACTTTGTACCAACGACGTGACAATCGATTACCTGTAATCGAGAGAGATGGCACTAACGAGAGATAATTTTAAAGTCGAAAGCACGTGACGAGTGGTGGCGCCATCTAAGTGCTCTATATAAGTGGGACCACCAGCGCCTAGCCGCTAGTCGCCGACTTGCCTCAGAAGATGTTGCCCGCAGCCGGCAACGAAACGTCAGGAAGGAGTAGTAGTTTTATATATGGACCACGGCAATTCAGCCCGGAAGTTTTAATTAATGAATTTTTCGAATTCCTTCTGCTTTGCAGTTCATTAGCTTTTGATGAAAATTCCGGTGTTATTTACAGTGGCCTATCTCAAAGATTACAAAATGTAATAATGCTTAGTATTTGTTGCAGTTGTGTATATACAGTGTACCCCAGGAGGAATGATCAGTATTTAAAAATAGGAAAAGAATGATCATTCAAGGCAAAAAAGTGTTGTGAACATGGCTGTAACATGCATACCTTAAGAGTTATGAGTACTTATTCCTCATTACTACCATAAACCACATCTATGCATGTTAGAGCCCATATTTCCTAAACTTTTTTACTCTGAATGATCATTCTTGACATATCCTTGAATATTGGCCATTCCTCCTATGATACCATATATGTTAAACTATTATGGTTGAGGTTCTTTTAATCTTTTGTGAAAAGAAGTGTAGATTCATATGACTGACTTAATTTGTTGTTGTTACATTTACAGATGCCAAAGACTTCGGTGGTGCAAGCAAAACCGGGAACAGCAGGTCAAGTAACAGCAATTCAAACTGGGCAGAAAACAATCCCAGCTGCTACAATTGTAAAGCTTCTGAGTGGTAATCAAGGCACAGGTAAGCGTTTTGTAAACTCTAGGATTTATTTATCCTTCATGATGGTGTGGATGTTTATGTCCAAACTCAGTGGTGGTTGAGTTGGATGGGGTGGGAAAAGAGGGGGAGGACAGAGAAAGAGAGAGAGGGGGGGGGGGGGGGTTTGAGGGTGGGTGGCTAGTGGCTTAGTGAGAAGCAGCCAGTTTGTTGGCTAGGAATAGAGGAGGGAGGGAGGGGTGGCAGGTGCACTGGCTAGGCAAGTGATTTCACAGTTGTTGGAACTGATGGGGAGCTGCACATATTGAAGGTTACATTGGGATGTGAATTTGGGAGGGGGTGACAGGACGGAGGAAGGGAAGCTGTTGGCTGGAGGGTATGGGGACAGTCAGTTACCAGAGATGGAGACCAGGGTGATTATGGGAGTGAAGGATGTGTTGCAAGAATAACTCCTGTCCACATAGTTCAGAGAAGCTGGTCGTGAAGGGAAGGATCCAGATTGCCCTGGTTGTGAAGCAACCATTGAAATTGACCATGGTGTGCTCAGCTGCAAGTTGTGCCACAGAGTGGCCAGATTTGTTCTTGGCAACAGTTTGGCAATGGCCATTCATTGTGGTCGAAGGCTGGCTGGTAGTCATACTGACATAAGGATCTGCAGCAAAGCTGGTGTATGACATGGGTGCTTTCACTGGTGGCCCGGCCTGTCATGGGGTAGGTTACGCATTTGACAGGACTGGAGTAGGAAGTGCTGGGAGTGTGTATTGGACAGGTTTTACTCCTTGATCTGCCACAGGGATGTGATCTCTGTGCCAAGGGACTGAAAAGGCGTGGGGTGGGGTGGGGGGTGGGGGGGGCTGGCGGCACAGGGATGGACTAGGATGTTGTGTAGGTTGGGTTGGTGACAGAATACCACATTAAGAGGGGGAGGAAGGATCTTGGGTAGGATGTCCCTCATTTCAGGGTGTGATGAGAGATCCTGTTGAAGAATATGGTTCAGTTGTTCCAGCACTCCAGGCTAACATGGGGTGCCAAGGGGGGTGTTGTTGTGGCTTATACTTCGGGATGGTGGGACAGTTGGGGGTTTCTTGTGATGTAGCATGGGGAATCTGCTCACAGACTATCCCCTTCAGTGTCACACTCATCCGTAACATCACCATTGTTGTCATGCATTGAAGGTATTGATTGCATGTTGCCACTGCTGTACTTAACATACAACCAGAATCTCTTTGGGTTTTCTGACCAACTTAGAGAGAGAGAGAGAGAGAGAGAGAGAGAGAGAGAGAGAGAGAGAGAGAGAGTTCCAGTGTGGAAACTGTTGCAAGTATGTAACATTGAAGTTTGTGCTAGATTTTCAGCTTCTGTAAAACTTAGCCATTCTTGGGGGTTGTGTGTTCTTTTAAATATGGTGTGTGTGTGTGTGTGTGTGTGTGTGTGTGTGTGTGTGTGTCTGTGGTTTTTTTTTGGTTGCTTCTGCAACAGTGTCCTTACCAATTTTGTGTATCATGGGGATCAGTATCATCTCATATTAATTTATTTGGAATATATCTCTGTTGCCATTGACACTAGTTCTCTGAGTTTAAACCTCACATTACGGTTACGTAGTCAGATTTTAAGTGGTAGAGACTCTGTCTTATGAAAGCAACAAGCAAATTTGTATCTGCTTTTAAATAGGTGTATTTTGCATTTAAAAAGTCCTTCCTTCATTTTAGTTATTACTTTTTAGCATTTATTTAACTCGCCCCAAATTTTCTGTTGTTCGCTCTCTGTTCTATCTGTTACTACATTAGAATGAGGTGTACCTACAGACAATCCAATCCTTCTATGTGCTTCATTATCCCTAGGTCAACTACATGTTCCTCTAAAGTAGCAAGTGCAGTGCCTGGTGAGTGTACCATAGATGCCGCTGCCGCTGTAAGTTGACATGCCGCAACTGCAATCTAAAACAGCTTTTGTCGACTGGTTGTGGGGTTATTACAGGAGAAGCCATCTGTAGTCATATTCGGACTCTTAGACTAGTTAATTTCATCTCCTTCATGATTTTAGTTGGATTTAATAATTGTTGATTGGCTACCCAAACTTCTTCAAAGTTAGTGATTTGCAGTTCTAGCAATTGATTTATACACTACAGCATAATTCTGGTTGTTGACCTTCATTACTATTGACAACATATATCAACTCGCACAAATCTATGTTGTCAAAATTCACCAAATCTCTGTAAAATTTCAAATTTCTGTTTACTACTGCTGTTGTTCTTTGCAAATTTTATGAGGGTTGGAACTTTAATAGTCGCGACTATTTATTTGCAGCTCGTACAAAGTAGATATGTGTTTCAATGTTTTACTGACCAAAGTAGTCACCAGCATTCTGTACAACCCGTTGCCAGTGATGTGCAAGACATAGGATACTCCCAGCAGTGCCACTTATGTTGACAATTCGAGCGGCGCAGTCTATTGCCTGACGAATTTGTAGCAGTTCTGAAGTGTATGCCGTGAAGTGTTTTCTTCAGTTTAGAAATAGAGTTGAACCTATTGAGGGCTTAAGTCAGAGAAGTGCAGTAGGTAGTGTAGCACTTGGCAACCACATCAGTCAAACAAATCAGTAACAGCTTCCACTGTACATGCTTGAGCATTGTCCTGCAAAACAATGGTCAGTCTGTTTCTAAACTGGGTGTAGGCTGTGTTCCAAAAATTAACAGCATAGATACAGAAGTGAGAGAGTCGCTGAAATGATACGGGATTTGGGGTGGACATCATTAAAACAAAGGCATTACAAATTAGCATTGAAGAGACTGGTTGTGTGATGTAATGGATAGGTCATTGGTTCAAATCTTGTCAGGTGCTTTCAATTTTATTTTTTATTTTTAAGTCTCTATTGAAATGATTTTGATCATTGTTTGTATTCAGTTAACAGTTTTAAAATGTATTTCTTTTTATTTCTGTTCCTTTGTCACATCATTCTAATCATCATAACAACTTCATTTGCTCTCATTTTTTTTCCCATCATTCTTTTTCCATTTGAATTCTTTGTTCATTTAATTTTAATTGATTTTATGTATTAATCTCAATTTAATTTCTTTCATTTTATCATCCAATTTTTTGTCCATGTTATTACTTTCATTATTCTTGTGTGCTTATAATCCCTTCTATTGTTTAAATCTTGATCTGTGTTATTTTGTCCATAGCGTAGCAGGAATGTAGGGTATGTTTTAAATGTTTGTTTGATGATTACCATTCAAAAATTTCACAGTTAGTAACATAACATACATAGGCCTATTTGATACCATTGCACAGTCAGTATAGATAGATTATTTCATCTTTTGTTTCTTTAACCAATAGATTGGCATTGTCAGGTATTAAAATAGATGAACATAATTACATTCACATTTACAAAAATTCCATATGGAAGAAGAACAATGTATAGAAAAAATGAGAACAAATCAAAAAGTTCGTATTGTGATTAAAATGATGTGACAAAGGAATAGAAATAAAAAAATTGCATTTAAACCAGTTAATTGATGAAAAATAAGAGCAAAGTCATTTCAAAAAGTTTTAAAATTGAAAATAATAATAATAATAATAATAATAATAATAATACCCCAGTCAGAATTAGATAACATCAAACAACAAGTACAACAAATACTGGAACAAAATAATGTGCAATCAGAAGAAGAAGAAAATACAGTAATGGACTCAAACATCCCAGAGCAAACAAACAAAGAACAACACGCACCAATTAAACAATCAGAGGAAAACGAAATCTTAAGGCAGCCACCAGAACAAGCACAAATAGAACACAAAGTGACACAGATATTAGATATAGAAGAAAAATTTCAGCTAACATATATAGAATACAAAGACACAAATACAGACATTAGACCATTCTTGCATAGACCATCAAATAACCCACAAGTCGAAACAACAATAAAAACTATCAACACAATCATACACAACAAAATAAATGAAAACACAACTATGGAAGAGTTACAACTACTGGTATATATAGGAGCACTCACTACACTAAATATACACACTAGGCAGAGATCAAAACCAACCAACACACAGAAGAAACCCACAAAACCAGCATGGCAACACAGGCTACAGATCAAAATAGAAAAACTGAGAAAAGACATCGGACAGCTAACACAATTTATAAGAAATGAAATCTCGGAAAAAAAAAACGAAAAAGGTTAGGTAAAATCTCACAACAAGAAGCGACAGAGCAATTAGACGAAAAGAAGCAGAAATTACAAGCATTCGCCAAACGACTCAGAAGATACAAAAAAAGTGAAAATAGAAGGAAACAAAACCAAACATTCAACACAAACCAAAAGAAATTTTACCAGACAATAGATAACACACACATTGAAATAAACAATCCACCAAACATAACAGACATGGAACACTTCTGGAGCAACATATGGTCAAACCCGGTACAACATAACAGGCATGCACGGTGGATACAAGCAGAAACAGACACATACAAGATGATACAACAAATGCCTGAAGTGACAATTTTGCAACATGAAGTCACCCATGCAATTAATTCTACTCACAATTGGAAAGCCCCTGGAAATGATAAAATAGCAAGTTTCTGGTTAAAGAAGTTCACCGCAACACATTCACATCTAACTAAATTATTTAACAGTTACATTGCAGACCCATACACATTCCCTGACACACTTACACATGGAATAACTTATCTGAAACCTAAAGATCAAGCAGACACAGCGAACCCAGCTAAATATCGCCCCATAACATGCCTACCAACAATATACAAAATATTAACTTCAGTCATTAAACAGAAACTAGTGACACATACAACACAGAACAAAATTATAAATGAAGAACAAAAAGGCTGTTGCAAAGGAGCACGAGGATGTAAAGAGCAACTGATAATAGATGCAGAGGTGACATATCAAGCTAAAACTAAACAAAGGTCGCTACACTACTCATACATCGATTACCAAAAAGCTTTTGATAGTGTACCCCACTCATGGTTACTACAAATATTGGAAATATATAAAGTAGATCCTAAATTGATACAGTTCCTAAACATAGTAATGAAAAACTGGAAAACTACACTTAATATCCAAACAAATTCAAATAATATCACATCACAGCCAATACAGATTAAGCGTGGAATATACCAAGGAGATTCATTAAGTCCTTTCTGGTTCTGCCTTGCTCTGAACCCACTATCCAACATGCTAAATAATACAAATTATGGTTACAATATTACTGGAACATACCCACACAAAATCACACATTTGCTATACATGGATGATCTAAAACTACTGGCAGCAACAAATCAACAACTCAACCAATTACTAAAGATAACAGAAGTATTTAGCAATGATATAAATATGGCTTTTGGAACAGACAAATGTAAGAAAAATAGCATAGTCAAGGGAAAACACACTAAACAAGAAGATTACATATTGGATAACCACAGCGACTGCATAGAAGCGATGGAAAAAGCAGATGCCTATAAATATCTAGGATACAGACAAAAAATAGGAATAGATGATAGAAATATTAAGGAAGAGCTAAAAGAAAAATATAGACAAAGACTAACAAAAATACTGAAAACAGAATTGACAGCAAGAAACAAGACAAAAGCTATAAATACCTATGCTATACCAATATTGACCTACTCATTTGGAGTAGTGAAATGGAGTAACACAGACCTAGAAGCACTCAATACACTTACACGATCACAATGCCACAAATATAGAATACATCACATACATTCAGCAACAGAAAGATTCACATTAAGCAGAAAGGAAGGAGGAAGGGGATTTATCGACATAAAAAACCTACATTATGGACAGGTAGACAATTTAAGAAAATTCTTTCTAGAACGAGCAGAAACTAGCAAAATACACAAAGCAATCACCCACATAAATACATCGGCTACACCACTACAATTTCATAACCACCTCTACAACCCTTTAGATCACATAACATCAACAGATACAAAGAAAGTAAATTGGAAAAAGAAAACACTACATGGCAAGCACCCGTATCATCTAACACAGCCACACATCGATCAAGACGCATCCAACACATGGCTAAAAAGAGGCAATATATACAGTGAGACAGAAGGATTCATGATTGCAATACAGGATCAAACAATAAACACCAGATATTACAGCAAGCATATTATTAAAGATCCCAATACCACAACAGATAAATGCAGACTTTGCAAACAACAAATAGAAACAGTAGATCACATCACAAGCGGATGTACAATACTAGCAAATACAGAATACCCCAGAAGACATGACAACGTCGCAAAAATAATACATCAACAGCTTGCCTTACAACATAAACTTTTAAAACAACACGTTCCTACATACAAGTATACACCACAAAATGTACTGGAGAATGATGAATACAAATTATACTGGAACAGAACCATTATAACAGATAAAACAACGCCACATAACAAACCTGACATCATACTCACCAATAAAAAGAAGAAATTAACACAACTAATTGAAATGTCCATACCCAATACAGCAAATATACAGAAGAAAACAGGAGAAAAAATTGAAAAATACATCCAACTGGCTGAGGAAGTCAAGGACATGTGGCATCAGGATAAAGTTGACATTATACCAATTATACTTTCAACTACAGGAGTCATACCACGCAATATCCACCAGTACATCAATGCAATACAGCTACATCCAAACTTATATATACAACTTCAGAAATCCGTAATTATTGATACATGTTCAATTACCCGAAAGTTCCTAAACGCAATGTAGCATATACCGTACAGTTAAAACGAAGTGACGCTTGATCAAGGTCCGCGTCACTTTCATTCCGAACCAGACCTAAGGTCTGAGAAAGGAAACATAATAATAATAAATTGAAGCACCTGACGAGAATCGAATCCACGACTTTCCACATATGAAGCCATTACTCTACCCATTACACTACACAAGTCTACACATTACTCATTTTTAACTCTGTTGAGGGTCACGCAAAATCATGAAATTCATTTTCATCAGTTACTCACAAGTGATTGCCCACCAGGGCGAATGGCTGCAGGGTGTGATACCTAGGATCTTAACCTACATCACTGTATAGATGGTTTCAGAAAGCTGATCCCACTGGGGACCTCTCCTTGTTAGCTCAGTTGTAAACTAAATGCAGCTGCCTTCGCTCACCAAAGATAGTACAGCCCTCTATCGTATATATCACAGCTTCCGGTGGTGCTACTGTCTACAGTAAAATCTTCGAACATTATATGTTAAGACCTAGCAAATCCTAAAAACTAATAATACACCTGTACGGTAGTGTTAAAATGTGAATAGGTTGACCTACAGGAAACATTAAAAGTACACACTGTTAAGTATAATAAATTGGCGGCAAGTTGTTAACAAGGACATCATTAAGGTGAGCTCAGAATCCCTCTTGGACACTTTTGTCTTTTCATTTAACACATTGTCATATTCCCCTTCAAAAGTGCAGAAAATCTCTCTTTCATATAACTTGGACAGCAATGACCATTTTTCTTTAAAGTGCAGTACATTCAAGCTGCGTTTGATGCTACCCAATGAATGCTGCTTATTCTTGAGTTGCTTGGCCACTGCCAATGAGCCATCCTCTATATTCTTGTTATTCCTGTTTGTCCCACATACATCATATTACAATCCTGAGACTTTATTTCATAAATTCCTACTTTCCCCATCCATTGTTAAGTACTGTGATAAACTACATATGTACAGGTGATGCGTTAACAGTATACTTACAGCGTATCAGAGATTCACGGAAGAAATAAATGGATTGGCAAGTAACCTTAACAATATGCAAAAGAATATGGTATTTACAGTAGAGCATAAGCAATAGTGATTTTTAAATTATCTCAATTTGGAGATTGAGAATAAAAACAACAAGCATGAAATAGGAATATTCAGCAAACCCACATTCACAGGTGCAGTAATGCAGACCTCATGCCTCTCCCATAAACAAAAATAGCAGTCTTAAAAAATGAAGTGCACAGGGCTAATTCCATCCCAGTAAGCCCTAAGAATTGTGATGAAGAAATGAAAACACTTAAGCAAATAGTGGTAGAAAATGGATTTGATGCAGGTGTTATATAGGATTGATGCAGTGGTAGGGCACAGAAATTAGCAAAACAAGAAAAATCTCTAGAAATATAGTGATGCCATATTGCAGAATTATAATGTGTAAATTGGCGGGGTTATGGGGACAGTAGGAATTTATGAAATAAAGTATCATGATTTCAAAGTGAAGTATGTGACACAAGTGGAATGAACACTAAAGTAAGATTTAAACTGCTCATTAATAAAGAGAATGGCTCGTTGGCAGTGGCTAAGCACTTTGAGAATGAGCAGCATTCATTGGGTAGCATCACAGAAAGCATGAATGCATTGCGCTTTAAAGAAAAAGAGTGGTTGCTTCCACATTTGGAGGAAGTAGATATTTATTTGTTCCTTAAGAGAGGAATGCATCAATCTGTTAAATAAGAAGATAGAAGTGTCCAAGGGGCACCAACTTATTCTACTTAACGGTGTTAAGTTTTAATGTTTCCTGTTGGTCATTCTATATGAATGTACACATTGTAACATAGGTGCATTGTTGGTTTTTAAGGCTTGCTAGGCCTTGACATTCAGTGTTCAAAGATTTTACTGTACATGGTAGCACCATGGAGGCTGTGGTATATACATGCAGAATTGTACTGTCTTTGGCAGGTGAAGGCTGTTGCCTTCAATCTACAACTGAGCTTAGTGAGATTAGATTAGATTAATACTAGTTCCATGGATCATGAATACGATATTTCGTAATGATGTGGCTGAGAATCTTACTTATCTGTTGAGAACAAGCTTTTAGTATTTTGCTGGAAATGCCATCAATTCCATGTGAGTTTTTTCTTTTAAGCAAGTTTATTATTTTCCTAATTTCAGAGGGAGAAGTGGGTGAGATTTCAATCGTATCAAATTGCATAGGTATGGCCTCTTCCATTAACAGCCTAGCATCTTCTAATGAACACCTGGATCCTACTATATCCACAACATTTAGAAAATGATTATTAAAAATATTTTCAACTTCTGACTTTTTGTTCGTAAAGTTTTCATTCAATTTGATGGTAATACTGTCTTCCTGTGCTCTTGGTTGACCTGTTTCTCTTTTAATAATATTCCAAATTGTTTTAATTTTATTATCAGAGTTGCTGATTTCAGACATGATACACATACTCCTGGATTTTTTAATAACTTTTCTTCATATAACACAGTAGTTTTTATAATTTTTGATAGTTTCTGGTTCACTACTCTTTCTTGCTGTCAGATACATTTCCCTTTTCCGGTTACAAGATATTTTTATACCCTTAGTAAGCCATGGTTTGTTACAAGGTTTCTTACGAGTATATTTAACTATTTTCTTGGGGAAGCAGTTTTCAAATGCATTTACAAAAATATCATGAAATAAATTATATTTTAAATTGGCATCAGGTTCACGGTACACTTCATCCCAGTCTAACTGCTGTAGGCTTTCCCTGAAATTTGCAATTGTTAAATCGTTGACTGAACGTACTACTTTGGAGGACTGTTTAGTATTGCTGAATGGAGCTATGTCATATACTGTAACTAGCTGTACACCATGATCAGAAAGACCATTCTCAACAGGCTGAGCATTTATCTGGTTAAACTTATCTTGGTCTATAAAGAAGTTATCTATCAGTGAGCTGCTATCCTTTACCACCCGAGTAGGAAAATCAATAACGGGTGTCAAATTGAAAGAACCAAGTAATACTTCAAGGTTATTTTTCCTATTACCCTCTTTCAGAGAATCTACATTGAAGTCCCCACAAATAATAATTTGCTTCCCCCTGTCTGACAGATAGCACAACAAGGAGTCCAAATTTTTCAGAAATAGATGAAAATTTCCTGATGGGGACCTATATACAGTTACAATTATAAATGTGCCTTTATTTAATTTAAGCTCACAGGCACATGCTTCTATATGTTTCTCTACAGAAAACTTTTTTGTTTCTATACTTTTTGCACAATGATAACTTTTGACATATATGGCAACTCCTCCTTTCTCCATATTTTCTCTCATTACATGTGCAGAGAGCTTATATCCACTTACATTTACCTTATCCATATCAGTAACAATGTGATGCTCAGACAGGCATAGTATATCTATTTCATTCTCAGCTTCTAAATCTTCTAAACAAACCAGAAGCTCATCTACTTTATTCTTTAAACTCCCAATATTTTAATGAAATATACTTACATTATATTTTTAATTATACTTTTATGAGAACCTTTCCTTATTCTAACATTTGCAGTACTGTCCTGTCTGAGTTTCTCATTGTGCTTAGACCTAGTTCCTATACCAGTGGTCACATTGTGTTCAGAGAGGCAGATTATGTCAACTGGGTTGGGTGACTTTAATTCATCAATGCAATTACCTAGGACTGAGATACAACTTGGTGGAGATAAAATTTCTGGTGATTGGTGAAAATTTATAATTGATAGCTGTGATTGGTGATCCAATGTGCTAGAATTGTGCTGTTTAATTTCTTTCCTAAACTGAAGATTTGTTTCAATCCTGACCTCTCGTAGAACTTGACATCTTTCTGTCTTGCCTATCCTAAAAAAGGTGCTGCTCCAACACCTGTAACCACTGGTATTTTACCATTCATGGCAGTGCCTCCCCCCCTTAAATTTCCTGCTATTACCCCAGCCAGTTTCCCCTTCCCTTTCCTGTTGAGATGTAGGCCGTGCCTGGTATAGTCCCACCTACTGAGATAATCAACAGGAACCACACCAATATGAGCCCCCGCACCCAACCCAAGCAGCCGTTCCAACTCCAAATTAACTCTCCCAACAGAAGAGTTCAAATGAGGCCGGTCATGGCGTCTCAGGACAGATACAAATTCAACATTGGTGTGTCTCGATGCCGACGCAATCTTTACCAGGTCACACTCTATACTGTACCCAGGATCTCTGTCGATGCTGTTCCCTGGCCCTCCCACAATAACCACGGTGTCTTCCCTGGTAAATCCTTTACAGAGTGAACCTAAATCCTCTGTCACCTGATCCAGACTAGCACTTGGTTTGAAAAAAATTGTGACCTGGTATTCTGGTCCTAATTCCTCCTGCAGAAGTTGGCCTACACCTCTGGCATGAGAACTGCCTAACAACAAAACTTTCTTCCTTTTCGATGACTTTCCTACATTCTTTTTCAATTTCCTATTGAAAGTTTGTTGTGTCCTGTCTACACCTACCTCTGCTTGAGGCTCATCAGTTTCTAACTGAAGCAACAGGTCAAACTTATTTTTGACATTCACCACAAAACTGTCAGACTTAGTTCTAGGCCTGTTCCTTCTGCTACCTGTTGCCACTTCCCACCTCTCTTTGCCCTTCTCCCTCCTTAACCTGTCCAGATCTTCCCTAGCCTGATCTAGCTCAGCCTGAAGGGCAGCAATTTTCCCCTCCTGTTCCACTATCTTTCTATCTCTGCTGCAAATCCTACATAACCACTGATGAGCCTGATCCACTTTCCCAACACCCACGCCACTGCAGTCCCCCCAGTGAAAAAAACTACTGCATCCATCACACCAAACCCCGGAACTAACAATTCTACGGCAAGTCAGGCACTTCTCACTCATGGCAAAAATAATACTTTAGCTAGAATAAATCAATTAAATTACCGAAAATCAAAAAAGACGTTACAAGAATTAAGCCTATTCACAAATGTATATAAGCAAGTTTCTGATTTAAAATTCCACTGTTTTTCTGAGATCTGTATTAAAACAATGAAGGTATACGCTATTTATTATATATTTCACTCGATGGAATGAAAAAAAGGACGATTAAACGAGATACTTTAACTTTGATTCTCCAAAAACGTTACGAGAATTAGGCCTATAAACAAATATATATAGGCAAGTTTCTGATATAAAGTTACGCAGTTTTTCTGAAATCTGTATTAAAACAATGAAGTTATACGCTATTTACGGTAGTTTACTTATTTGTTACCGAGAAACTAGTTAAATTACCGTGAAACAAGAAACAAACACGTTTACAAAATTTAAGCCTAAGCGCGACTTCGCGACGTTACGATTTTTCGTGTTTTCTAAAAAAATATGCAAAGAAAAGTCAAACCTTTAACGGCAAGACTAAACGATACACTAATGCACGTATTTAATTTGTTGTCGGCGTTAAACTAAATTATATTCCTGTCTAAATCACTTAACTTTCTGGAAATGGTTTCTGGCGTCACTTACTCGGCGGCCATCTTGGAACGTCCAGTGGCTAAGCACTTTGAGAATGAGCAGCATTCATTGGGTAGCATCACAGAAAGCATGAATGCATTGCGCTTTAAAGAAAAAGAGTGGTTGCTTCCACATTTGGAGGAAGTAGATATTAATTTGTTCCTTAAGAGAGGAATGCATCAATCTGTTAAATAAGAAGATAGAAGTGTCCAAGGGGCGCCAACTTATTCTACTTAACGGTGTTAAGTTTTAATGTTTCCTGTTGGTCATTCTATATGAATGTACACATTGTAACATAGGTGCATTGTTGGTTTTTAAGGCTTGCTAGGACTTGACATTCAGTGTTCAAAGATTTTACTGTACATGGTAGCACCATGGAGGCTGTGGTATATACATGCAGAATTGTACTGTCTTTGGCAGGTGAAGGCTGTTGCCTTCAATCTACAACTGAGCTTAGTGAGAATATTACACACCAACATTATATGTTAAAGGAGGATTTGTTTGTTTGACAGTGGATGTTTGCTGTTGGCTTTTTACTTTTACTTTTGACTTTAACTTTAAGGTATGTTGTTCTGCAGGATAATATAGCTGTTTACGTGGTTGTCAGTTTGTTTTATAGCACTTGATAATGGGATGACATAGTCCTGAAACATGTTGTGGTAAATATATCACACATTCAACAACTGATGTGTAACATTCCCAGTACTGATTCATGAAACAGTTGTATGACAACGAATATTGTGTAATAGGTTCTTCTTGTTTGTTTTAGAAGGCATGCAATACTGCTTTGAGGTATAGTATCCTGAGACATTCCCATGAACTTCAGGATTTTTCCTACTATTTGCGTTCCTCAGATTTCTAGTAAATGTTCATAAGTTGAGACAGCCTTGTTCTATTTTATTATTTCGACAGATGGGGCAGTGTCAGACAAAAATCTATCAAATTTTGCTTACTCTGTTACAACTCTAATAATCCAGGGATTAAAGCTGATGGAGCAGGAAGAAGTGCGTTAAATGAGGGTACATTGATGTTGGAGATCAAATTGGTGGTGGTGGTGGTGGTGGTCTAGGTCCAGATCCAAAATACCAGGACAGGCTGAAAATATATTCAGCCTGTCATATAGGTGGGATAGTAGTAATGGCATTTTTTCTAGAGCATCCCAGAACTGCTGTCACAGGAAAACATTAGATGCAAATTATTATATGAATGACTGTCAGTTAAAAGTATAGGAATTGCTGACACCACTGGCATACCAAATGAAATGCTACTGTTAATTTTACATGCAGAGTTTGTCATGAGAGCGTTTTATGCACTGATGATGCAATGAATGTAACAGTGTTTACATTTTGCCCATGAAATGAAATCAGTAAAAGAAGGTACTGTAAGGAAGTGACTCTACCCAAAAGTAGTGAAATTGTTCATATTGATTATTTCATACAGATTAAAGTTATAAATGCCTTATGGGCCAAATGCATGAGGAAAAGGTATGAGAGGATGCCCAGGTTACAAAATAACAATCAGAGTCTTTCATCAGTGGCTTTGGCAGTGGCAAAAGATGGACTTGAAGTTTTGGATTAATTAATGTGCATCTTGTTGGAAAGATTTGACTCTGTTTGCTGTTGCCTTATCTAATAAAATCTGTGGATGGAAAAGTTTTGACTCCAATGAAGAGATTATAACAGCCATGTATGGGTATTTTGCTGGCCTTAGAGAGTTGTATTTCGTGGCTTGAATCTGCTCCAAGAATTTTTTTCTATCTCATGTAGGTCATATGCAACAATTATGGTGAATACAACATGCTAACTCTATGAAACTCTACCTTAGGTTTCAGATACTAGTGCATTTGTAATAGTGTGGTTTTTGGGTAGACTTGAGGAATACCTGGCTGCTTATCTTTAACGTATATTGTTATCATATGAAAATCTGGTATCATCATATGGAACTGAAATGAAACAAATTTCCTACTCTAATGAGGGTAGCAATTTTGATGTCAACGGAACTCTTCATGTTGATTGTCTTATGGCTTGGATATTGTAATAATTAGAGATGAAACTGTCACATCATTTTAAAATACACTTTTCGTAAATTGACGTAGTTGTTCATGTAAGTCTGCATTTGATACAGTGAACCTTTTAACTGACTTCAGGTGTTCAGATACCACAAATAAAGGGTGTGCCATCAAACATAATGGTCACTAAAGCTCCAGGTCCTGGAGGAAAGCAAACAATTGTTATTACGAAACCTGGTTTGTCACCTGCTGGACCGACAGCAGTTGGTGTCCGACCTGCAACTGGACAGCAGTTTATTGTTGTTACGACGTCACCTGGGATCCGCACCGTGCAGTCAGTTACATCATCACAAGCGGGAAATGCTACAGCTGGTATGTTAGTTTTTTGTTTTGCTATTCTGCTATTTTTCTAACATTTCTGACTAAGAGCTACAGTATGTACTCCCGGATGCAGTTGTACAAAAAACTCAACAGCTGTGCTATATAATACAGTTGGTGTTTTATTTAGCTTCAAGTACCATTAATCATGTTCACTATTCCAAAATTATATATTTTCACTGTGAAGAAATAACTGCAGTCAGAAAATTTAAATGTGTGTGTGGAAAGCTTCTGTTAAGAGAGTTATTTCAGTTAAATTCTTCCTTTGTGACAGTTATCTAAATCTAATAAAATGTTTTGAAACTGTGGCAAATTTTGCTGTCAACTTGATGACAGTTTATGCAGTGAGTACAGTGTCATTACAGTTGTCTATAGTTCGATTCAAATAACTTGTGACTTCTGGCAATTCTGCACAGAGTGAGTTGAGGGAAGCTTTGTTGCCAACATGAGCTGAGCATGCCATGCCTACTTTTGGTATGTGTTTGTTAACTGGCTGCTAGTGAAGCATTGTTAATCAATCAAGAAATGATATTATTGAGCAGGGTACTCACGTCATTGAGTATTTTACAAATACTCCAGTCTGTGGTGTAAGCAGTGAGACTAAGGGGAGAATCCTCACTGTTCTCTTCCTCGGACCTGTAACTTGAGGTAACAAAAATTACCAGTTCTTCAATATGTTCCTCTAGAAATCCTTTGGGGGTCCATGTTCTTTTAACCCCTTTCTTGGTATGGCCCACAACTCTAGGTGAGTCCAGTGGGATAAGATTCACAATACTTTCTTTAGCCATTTCCACCTCACTCAGAGTAAACTCCGTGGCATGTAACTTCTCACCCAATAATTTCAATAGGATTGAAAGGATTGTTGTATGGAGGAAGTCTGATTATGCTATGTCCTTTTGCCATGCCCAGTTTGTAAACCTGACAGCAGGTGATTTTTAATTTGTACAGCTTTAAAAGTTCCATTCATTCCATCTTATTCATGCCATACTTAATCTTCTCCTGGGGGAATATTTCTCTGTACCCAAAGAAAAATATCTGGTGTCACCCACTGCATTTATGAAGGTTTATCTAACAAAGAGGAGTGATATGGCATTGTCCATTACTACACTTCACAATTAGAGTTGAGAAACATGGAAGCAATTGATGCCACCAGCATGTGCTATTGTTTACTTATGTGGTGGCAGCAAAAGTGCAGTATACCTACCAACTTCTTGTTTCCTGGGAGGGGAAGCACACTGTTCATACATGGGCAACTGTATCAAGTCCACTCCACCAGGCCCAACTGTAAAAAGTTGCAAGTTGTTTTAGCTACACAGTATTTGTTATCATATCTCCCTTCCCTGTTATCATGTGGAGGAATAATTGTAGAATTCATATTGTAACAGTAAAAAAGAAAATCTCAGTCTCTCTGCTCCCCAGCATAAAGTCATGACATAAAGTCCACAGTTCCAATGCTACATGTTCTAGTGGTGCGCAAGTAATAAGGTCAGTGCATGATGCATTCAACACATAGAACATACATTGTGGCATTGCCAGTGCACTGTGTGTCTGTCCCATGTCATACCCTCCAACCATTGCCTACCCTGGTAACTGGCAATACTGCGGTAAGTTCCACGTTTGATCACTGTTTTTGCTTCTGACTGTCCATAGATAAATTTTTAAGCTATAGTCTGATTAAAATTACTTGATAGCTGACAGTTGTAGCAAGTTTCCTCCAGAGTGCTGAAAAAAAAAAAAAAAACACCCAATGACACAATTGGCAGAGGTTGTCATGACAGTTGGTTGGGCTTGATCGGCTTGTCTAGGGCCAAAACTCTTACCTTACCTTACCTTACCCCATATAACTGGGTAAATCAGTTGAAAGGTTGAAGTAAGAACATACCATACAACCTCCAGCAGGATCATGTCTACTAGAGCACTGTGATGTTAAAGCCATCCTTTAGGTTGACGACAGCTTTGGCTTTACCTTAATGAACCCTGGAGTGACTAAATACCTTCACCATATATAAACTAACATGAAAATGGTACTAATTGTTCTAAGCACACCATGAGGTAAAAGTTAGTCAGGCACAGCAGAATGATGCCATCAGCTGGAGTGTTATGTGATACACTGCCTTAGTCACCGTACATTGCGGGAAAGTGTTCAGGTTCCCATTTGGAACCTACCATAGGCTATTATCTCGTGCAGCCACATATCGAAGCAAATTATTTTTTGAATGAATCTGCCTGGGAAAGTGTACGGATGTGTGTTAAGTTTAGTTATATAGGTAGTATAGTTGACATTGAGACTGACAGTGTGCTGAGGGTAATGAAAACAAACTTGTTATGTCAATGAAATGACCAGGAACGCGAACAAATAATGTGTGAAAATAAGTGTTTTTTAGGTGACCATACATGTTTTAAATCCATTTATTTACTGTAACAACTGGTCACCTAAATTAATGTCATTAGCTTAAGCACCTTGAGAGGTGTGTTTGTATTTTTATTGATAATTTAGAGTTATGCAACAGTAGACAGTGGTGAATGAAAATTTGATGTTGATTGAATAATGTCTTCGTGTCTTGTTTCAGGGGTCATATCACCTAATGTAAATTCACTCACAGCACCGAATGCAGGAGCCATGAAGATGATTGTCGTTTCATCAGCATCTGTGCCTGGAGGAAATGTTGGCAAGCCAATAACCATAACAGTCCCAGGTGGTCAAGGAGGCAGACCAAAGACTGTTACTATTGCAGCAAGACCTAGTGGTCAGGCAGTGATAGGCTCTGTTCCTGCTACAGGGCAGATTATAAGCTCAGTTCAGCCCTCACAAACTCGCATTGTGTCTACACAGGTAATTTCTGGCCACAGAATTGATTTTGCATAGTTTTTTATTTCTCTCTTATTGCTGGTACTGAATAATTTATCATAATGTTGAGGTTAATGTGAATTATCATACCTCATCCAGAATTTAGTTTGGAGTTCTAACCCTTTCACTGCTGTATACATGTCCTGCTACGCTGTTCCCCAGGTGCTGAGGACATGTGTGCACATGCTTGGGTTTTCATACAGTGCTATGGTTGTCTGTATGCACCCGGAGCCACCGACCTCTCACTGTTGTGGATGAGTTACTTTCGTATCCCGTGAATAAAAAAGTTTTGAGTAGTTATATACTACATATTGCGTGCTATCATTTGTTGTTTATGAAATGTGTTGACTGTTATGACCACGTGCTTCTCAATGTACAAGGATGTGAATAGGCGCAACGCAACATGTCTGGCCATCCATTGGATATTAAACCCAATAACTCTGTAACAAAATATCATTTTGCTCTCAATTTTAAATAAAATTTTGACATCTTGTCTACATCTCAGTCACTGCAATGTATGAGCTAAAGTCAACCATATTGGAAGTTTATGCAATGTATCTTTACCTCTTCAAATTCTTTGAAATTTGGTATGCAGTGTTTTACTTGATTTACTGCAGCGCAGTTAGTATGACAAATAACGCAAAGAAATTCAGTTTTTTATTGAGTTAAGATATCAGACTGTAAGATGTAAAAAAAAATTTTTTTACCATACACTTTTCTTAAGACTGGATGATAAGTATTTCTTATTGGGTGGAATATCTTCCCTCAGCACAGGCACCAGCATTTGATGAGCGTACAGCGTTTACAAAAGCTGTTGTCAGCACAGAATGCAGATAGCACATCTGTAGGAGCGAAAGGGTTAATGAGCTGTGTTACATGTCTAAACCTTAAATAATTCCTAAATTCATATTGGGCAGTGGATATGCAAGCAGATCACACCAAGTAGGACTGGAATATGGCTCCTAGAATCCTGAAATATTTTCCCTCAGTTTCTTTGCTTGTTGAACACAGGTCCGCATGCAGGCTGACTTAACACTGCATTGAAGAGTCATAAAAAAGTGAATTTATTGTTCAGAAAATTAACATTTAAAAAAGAGACATAGTTACAGACAGAAAGTAATGTTCCGAAAAGCATAGGGGGAAAACAAAAATAAGAGGGGTTGTTTCATTTTAATGCAGGCTTTTTTAGCGAATTTTGACGAAATCTTCTTGGGTTATCAGCCAAATCAAGGTGTCATTCTGTACCAGTGTTTTGACAAGTTTCCAACTCTTCATCATGACTAGCAGGAAACTTCTCAAAATGTTACCATAGAACGACGACAAGCCAGTTGGTAATGTGAGAGAACTTCATCAAGAGGGAGAAGTTGCTGGTTAATATGTGACAACTATCATGACAATAAAGACCTAGAGGTAGCTAATTTCATATATATGTTCAATTCCTTTTTTTTTTCTTACACACACACACACACACACACACACACACACACACACACACACACATATCTTAATACGCTAGTGCCTTGTGCAGCTGCCTAGAGTATCCAGTGATGGGCATTCACTATCCTGATAGTGACCTTAATCAAATCACTAACAAAGTCATGTCAGTTTTGTATGTGGACTGAGGAACAGATATGATATACCACAGCAGCAACCAACCTACTAACCCTTCTCTCCTGATGTGTTCATAATTCAGTTTGTAATTGTATGCCTGCTTCATTCAGTTTTTTCCCTGTAGCTGATTTGAATTTCATTCTTAGAAATTAACATTTGAAGTTCTATTAACCTCAGTTTTTAAGTTACAGAAAGAAAATTTGTTTCACTGTGCAATACACCAGAAAGAATCAATTTTTTGCTGACTTCAAATATTGCTTAAAGTTATGTACCACTGAATACACTTCAGTGTTGCCAACATTTGCCTGTTGCCCTCTTTAATAGTAACGTGAAAGAAGGCTAATGTAATGAGTCGCAGCATTAATGACCCCTGCCATTTATATGCATGTGTTAAGTGGATGTAATATGGAATTCCGGAGTACATTCTTCGCTTGAATGTGGCAGCTATTCTTGACAAAATGAGCTTTGAAGAACTGAAAACATCACTTTTATTCTCTGCACTGTTGCCTTAGCAGATGACCTCTTTTTAGCCTTGAATTTCTCCCAAATTTGACAGTAGTTTTTACTTCCAAGACTTGGATATTTCTCGTGGTAACTGAGTCCTGGTGAAATTTAAAGAACATAGCTCAAAGTAGACATGCAGGAAGGGCTATGGTCCGTTAAACACTGGTATTGTACTCAGTGATGATAAAAAAAATGCCTGATACAGTGTAGTATGTGTCACCTGTATTGGTAAAAATAGTAATTTTTGTATGAAAGTAAATTTGTTGATGATAATTTTTGTTGTACAGTGTGTCCATCATATTGTTCTTCTCATGGACACAAAAATGACGTAAACAAGCACAGCAGAATATAAAAATCCATCCGTTGTTCAGTTGCGGAAAGCATCATTCAAACCACACAAAACACAATGTTGTTTAGAGGTTTTTACTTAAAATTAACTTTTCAATGTGTAATGTTCATTCAGTTGTAACAAACTGTATTTGTCTGAAATGGTTGGTTTTTAAGAGAACTCTTATTTTCGTTGTTTTACTGTTTGTCATTAAGCTTCCTGCCTAACTCCTCTCTTTACATTTGTTCCCCACTTGTAGTGGCATACTCATAGAAGTGGACAGTAGTTTGGCCAGCCATTTCCAGTCCATTTGCAACTACAGAAAAGCTTAAAATACAAACTGTGGAGTAAAATCAACACAAGGGTGGCGACTTGTCAGGAAAATCTGGAATTCCCAGATATTAAATTTGCTGGTAAGATCAGGGAAATCCCAGGGTATTCCTGAATACTCAGGAGTTCTGAGAGAGGATGGTAGGGGTGAACTTGTTTTTTTTTTTTTTTTTTTTTTTTTTTTGGCAGAAATAAATATACTGTCATAATGTTATGAATCGCTCAGAAACTCTGCCTTGAAAAATAACAGTTGTGTAGTCAGGAAAGGAAATGTCAAGAAGAGCACTGAATTGTTGCAGTGTTTGTTGATCGCAGCTACCTGTCACTGCACTCTGGGAATCTTCATTATTGTTCGTTGGTTCTCGGATTTGAGGTCAATGTCCCATTATATGACATTAAATTATTGCTAGTGCAATGAAGTTTAATGTAAGTGTGATAGTTCATCACTTAGTTGTGAATTCAGCATTTGCACAAAAGTTAAAGTGGGTTTGCAGTTTCATAGAAAAACACAGTTACATATCCAATTGGGTGGTCCTTGTTTTTCGGATTTCATATTTCTTCATGCACACATCTGTTTTCTTCCACTTGTTTTAAGACTATTATATTGAAACTGAGGGAGAGGAATCCATGCCGCAGTAGCGGAGAAGTTGTCACGTCGCTAAGTTTTGATATAACTGCTTATGCATGCTCTCAACTGCAGTCACACCATCTATCTTCACTTGAGCGTCGGTTCCCATTTGATGATGTTTTGAATATTTATTTATATCATGGTGGGTAGTTTAAGAACTAGTGACACAACTATTTATTTAGTTGATGAAATTAGGCACCAGATCAGTGGACATAAATTACCATCTAAATGACAGGTTTTGTCTGTCTTGTTTTATAACATACTCAAAGTGAAATTGACTATCAGTGGAACTGCTAATTTAGTCATGTGTGGAAGTGTAATATTTTGGGAGAAGGCTAGGATTTCTAAAAGAGCTCTACCTCATTGTACAACAAAACTTGTAGACCTACATTCAGAGTGGTACAGTCTGGAAAGAAGTACTGATAGAAAGACAGTAAATGAGAGCGTAAGTTTTTCGCAAATCTAAGTAATCTCTTTGATGTTACCCATGCTAATGATTTGAACATGATAAAAGTAGAAGAGGATAAATTCTTTTTTATTACAACAAAGAGTGTATGGCTGTAGAGGTTATCTTGGAGGTCTTGACTGGAAGTTGGTGGCAGAAAAGGAAAAGGTGTGGATTAGAGTTATGAAAGAGAGATCAAGGAAGATGAAGTTTGATAACAAGTCACAGTTTTTGGAAACTGCTACTGACTGGTCTGAAAAACCACTTTTAAGTGTGATTGTGATGGTGGTACCATTTTCGCAGAATGCTCCACAATTTCAGCTTCAGTTTTTAGTAGTGATGGGACCATAGATGAAAATAAGGTAAATTCGAAAAAGGAAAACAAATGTGCAAGGAGGTGTTTAATGACAGCAAAACTAGCCACCATTTTACACAGGTATCAGTTACGTCAAATAAATGCTTCTTTCATCCTTGAGGTTACAGCTGAGGCCTTTGGACATAATGTCGATGAAATAGCATTTAATCTTAGTTTGATTTAATGATGCTAAGCAATTCAGAAATAAACAGGCAGAACATATTAAACATATGTTTAAAGACAAGAATTGAACTTTTGTAACCGTTCTTTAGGATGATAAGATGGCACCAGTGTTAAATGTCAGATTCAAGAGCTAAATGACAACCAGTCATCATAACCTAGGGAAATCAAGGCAATTAATTGGTGTGCATGCATTACCGAATTCTTGTAGGAAAGAACAATTACAGGCAGTTGGGAATGCCATTAAAGTTTGGGGACTAGACGAAAAGTTTGAAATTCTTTGTTGTGGCGCCACTGCGTCCAACATAGTTCATTTCAGAGGAGCTGTTATGTTGCTGGAACAGTTAACAGGAAGAGGGCTGCTGTTTTTCCTTTGTGATAATCATGTGCACGGGCTAGTGTTATGGAGTGTGTTCGGAAATGAGTTACCCCGTAGTATCAGACCCGATGTAACATTTTTCAAGGAACTTAGAGAAAAGTGGAGTGGCATGAAAAAATAAATTATGAAGATGGACATGAACATTTATTTGCATGAGGGTTTCAGTGATATCGAAATCATGTTTGTGGGTTCAAGTGTGGACTTAAATCCTCGTGTAAGTCTGCCTGGAGCCTTGCATCGTGCATGGTGGATGGTCAAAGGAATTTATTCATTGAAGATGTTACTCTTTCATTCTCGGCTATCCCTCAGTGTTGGTGAACTGGATGTGACCTGAAAAACACTTAAGAGACCACTATTTTGCTTATATTAAGTCCACCATCAATTGGCACAACAATAGCTTGCACTTTTTAAAGAACTAAAAGTATACGAAAAAGTAAACACAGGGGTCTCTTCGAGTGCTGTAAAGAATTTTGTCAGTACTTACATTATGTAAATAAGGAGATTATTACTGTTTGATTACAACGTTAACAATGACATTAAAACATATATGGTTAGACATCTGCAGTGGGAAACTTCTGGGTCTGAAAGGAAGTTCACTGTTCTGTCTAGTGCAGTTACAAAAACTTTTGGTTAAGTATGTTGTTTGACCTAACATGGTTTATAAATTTAAATTTAGCACATTTTGCGATGTGTGCAGGATCACCAGAGACAGTACCCTGATTGTGGGGAAAAATGGGGGGGGGGGGGGGGCTGTATGCTCAAATCACTTAACATGGTTATATAACCCCCACAGGAGAGACGCTCAGTAGCTCACTACGGGCTTTTGTTAAAGTTTCGAGAACATACCTTCACTGAAGAGTCAAGCAGTATATTGCTCCCTCCTACGTATATCTCGCAAAGAGACCATGAGGATAAAATCTAGAGCCCATACAGAAGCATACCGACAATCCTTCTTTCCACGAACAATACGAGACTGGAATAGAAGGGAGAAACCGATAGAGGTACTCAGGGTATCCTCCGCCACAAACCGTCAGGTGGCTTGCGGAGTATGGGTGTAGATGTAGATATAAGGACCACCTTAAATTCCATATTCAATCGTGTATGTTTTGTAGATCAGCATTGAATATTCAGGCTTTTGGTCTGTTTTTGCTAAGTTCAGTATAAATTAGTACTTTGCTGACTCACGCAGTGTCATGCTTAAAGTTAACAAGAGACATAGTATGAAGAGCATCCATTTTCAAATTTGGTGAATCGTTGCTATCAACATCCATTGATATTACATTGTAGTCACAGTAGTTCAAATTATGGTCCGGCAAGGGTTTCTCATACTCTTGATTATTGTACAATGACGAGACATGACATGATACCAAATGGTGACAGACAGAAGCAATAAAGGAATTTCCATGGGTTGGCAGGAGCTTATAATTTACAACAGTTAATTAAACCTTAAATCGTAGCCAAAATTTTGTTAAACACAAGTAAGAACCTGGTCCATCGCAGAATATGACTCTCGCAAGAGACTAAGGGGTTGATGATCCCTGTGACCATGTGTCATATCTGCTTTCCCAGAAACACAGAAGCAGCTGCTTTTTGTGAGAGGGAGGTGGAGATTTTTTTCCCACACTTCTTCTTTCAGACAGTGAAATTTCTCATTTGTTTAAACTCACAGCCAACTGCCAATTTTATAGTTTCCACACTATAGCAATCAGAAAACGGAACTAGTCAATGTGTTTTGATGTTGCCAAAAATCTTCCAGTGCAGTACAAATAAACTTATTTTTGGTTCTACTTCTTCTCCAAGTACATTGTCAGTTCTATCTGTAGTGTTGTCAAGCACAGGTCGCACAGCTATAAATGCCCACAAAAGGGCTATATGGTAGTCTGATCAGTTCTTAATTCGAAATCAACGTTTTGCAGGTTTCGTAATCATCAAATTGTGTGGAAAAAGAAAGATAATCTTGAGAAACACCGAAAGTTAGGGGGAAAATGCTCCTGCTTTTCAGCAGAAATAGTCATTTGTTGAAAGTTTAAATAGAGCCAAAAGTAGGAAACTAGCAAAGACCATTTTGGAAATAAAAGCTAGTGGAAGTTTTTAAAAAAGCAAACATTCCATGAAAAAGCTCTTATTATAGAGAATAAATTTTATTTTTCTCTCCAATCAGTTTTAAAGTCCTAAGGCTTCAAACTTCAGCATGAAAAACCTTTTAAATTTGTATCGCTAATAATTTTAAAAACTGGCAGTTTGGCCAAAAATAGACGCTTTGTTTTCTGGTTCCTATTAATGAATGACATGATAACTGTGTAGCCATAAAAGGTAGTAAAGTAAAAGTTACTTTCACCTACAACAAAAATCAGGTTTGGGGAAATTTGGGATTTCAATCTGGGAAAACATGGGAGACTCAGGAAGATCTGATGACAGTCGCCACCCTGTATCAGAAACTGATTGACTTGAATCCTACATAATTTGGTTTTGCACAAGAGTGCATATATTGTAAAGAGAAGCGCTGACAGTAGCATTTCGCTTCTTAATAAAAGATGATGTACTAGTACGTCATGAACATATTGCAACGTCGTGTTTCTTGTATTTGTACAACTTTTCCTTTAATTTGTGGAAAGGTATATTTCTGTTGCTTATGATGTTAAAACAAGTGTTGAAATAATCATGTTAATTTTTTTTCCAGCCTGCACTAACACTGGGTGCAAAACCAGTGACAATGCAGCTAACTACAGCAGATGGGGGACAAAAAATGTTGACATTACTGCCCAACAGTGGAACCACAATGCCACTTGTAGCAGGAGCTGAGAATATGAGTTTAGGTAGCAGTTCAGCCGAGCTTGTGGCGGCCCTAGGTCAGACAGTCAGTACATCTGCTGCTGCTACCCGCCAGCTTCAGCCCACCTCGACAATAGGTTAGAAGTAGAAGTAATATCAGCCGCAGAATGTTAATAGCCAGAAATAACTGAATTTAGATGTATGTGCTTGCTTTGGCTTTATTGTGAATAGTACATATGAAAATGTGCATTATCATTGTTTCTGTGGAGTGAACTGTGTATTGTGATGATATATTATTTGTTCTTTGCATGAGGATTTAATTAACTGCATATGTTAAAATTCATGGATAGTCTTGAAAGGGAACAAGTAGAGGGAGTAAGAAGTTGAAAACTTTCTATCCATATTCAGATGTGAAAAGAAACACAAAGCTGGTTAGTTATTTTTTCAAACACATTGATCTCAAGAGATACATTTTATGTAGATTGTAGGATCAGTACTCTGTCTTCCATCATTTTAGATGCCAGCAATAGTGTTATGCTATAGTGAACGCAGTATGTTATAAAATATAAATACTTCAGCTTTTCAGTTCTGTACACTTGTGAGCAATTGAATTACACATGCCTAGTAGGTTGTGGGTCCACTTTTTGTTATAACAGCTGTTGCGAAAGTCATGGGTGTTAATTTAACAAGGCACTGAAATTGTTGGGCTGCAACCTGAACTGCCATCAAAGAATGGTTGAAACTAGATCGAAGGGATGGCTGTATCACTCAATAGGATTGAACTATGGTGATTTGGGGGCTACAAAAGTACCGTATTTACTCGAATCTAAGCCGCACTCGAATCTAAGCCGCACCTGAAAAATGAGACTCGAAATAAAGCAAAAAAAAATTTCCCGAATCTAAGCCGCACCTGAAATTTGAGACTCGAAATTCAAGGAGAGAGAAAAGTTTTAGGCCACACCTCCATATCGAAACAAAGTTGGTCCATTGTTGTTGTTGTTGTTGTTGTTGTTGTGGTCTTCAGTCCTGAGACTGGTTTGATGCAGCTCTCCATGCTACTCTATCCTGTGCAAGCTTCTTCAATTCCCAGTACCTACTGCAACCTACATCCTTCTGAATCTGCTTAGTGTATTCATCTCTTGGTCTCCCTCTATGATTTTTACCCTCCACACTGCCCTCCAATACTAAATTGGTGATCCCTTGATGCCTCAGAACATGTCCTACCAACCGATCCCTTCTTCTGGTCAAGTTGTGCCACAAACTTCTCTTCTCCCCAATCCTATTCAATACTTCCTCATTAGTTATGTGATCTACCCATCCAATCTTCAGCATTCTTCTGTAGCACCACATTTCAAAAGCTTCTATTCTCTTCTTGTCCAAACTATTTACCGTCCATGTTTCACTTCCATACATGGCTACACTCCATACAAATACTTTCAGAAATAACTTCCTGACACTTAAATCTATACTTGATGTTAACAAATTTCTCTTCTTCAGAAACGCTTTCCTTGCCATTGCCAGTCTACATTTTATATCCTCTCTACTTCGTCCATCATCAGTTATTTTGCTCCCCAAATAGCAAAACTCCTTTACTACTTTAAGTGTCCCATTTCCTAATCTAATACCCTCAGCATCACCCGACTTAACTCGACTACATTCCATTATCCTCGTTTTGCTTTTGTTGATGTTCATCTTATATCCTCCCTTCAAGACACCATCCATTCCGTTCAACTGCTCTTCCAAGTCCTTTGCTGTCTCTGACAGAATTACAATGTCATCGGCGAACCTCAAAGTTTTTATTTCTTCTCCATGGATTTTAATACCTACTCCAAATTTTTCTTTTGTTTCCTTTACTGCTTGCTCAATATAGAGATTGAATAACATCGCGGAGAGGCTACAACCCTGTCTTAATCCCTTCCCAACCACTGCTTCCCTTTCATCTCCCTCAACTCTTATAACTGCCATCTGGTTTCTGTACAAGTTGTAAATAGCCTTTCGCTCCCTGTATTTTACCCCTGCCACCTTTAGAATTTGAAAGAGAGTATTCCAGTCAACATTGTCAAAAGCTTTCTCTAGGTCTACAAATGCTAGAAACGTAGGTTTGCCTTTCCTTAATCTTTCTTCTAAGATAAGTCGTAAGGTCAGTATTGCCTCACGTGTTCCAGTATTTCTACGGAATCCAAACTGATCTTCCCCGAGGTCGGCTTCTACTAGTTTTTCCATTCGTCTGTAAAGAATTCGTGTTAGTACTTTGCAGCTGTGGCTTATTAAACTGATTGTTCGGTAATTTTCACATCTGTCAACACCTGCTTTCTTTGGGATTGGAATTACTATATTCTTCTTGAAGTCTGAGGGTATTTCGCCTGTTTCATACATCTTGCTCACCAGATGGTAGAGTTTTGTCAGGACTGGCTCTCCCAAGGCCGTCAGTAGTTCTAATGGAATGTTGTCTACTCCGGGGGCCTTGTTTCGACTTGGGTCTTTCAGTGCTCTGTCAAACTCTTCACGCAGTATCACATCTCCCATTTCATCTTCATCTACATCCTCTTCCATTTCCTAACATTGTCCTCAAGTACATCACCCTTGTATAGACCCTCTATACACTCCTTCCACCTTTCTACTTTCCCTTCTTTGCTTAGAACTGGGTTTCCATCTGAGCTCTTGATATTCATGCAAGTGGCTCTCTTTTCTCCAAAGGTCTCTTTAATTTTCCTGTAGGCAGTATCTATCTTACCCCTAGTGAGATAAGCCTCTACATTCTTACATTTGTCCTCTAGCCATCCCTGCTTAGCCATTTTGCACTTCCTGTCGATTTCATTTTTGAGATGTTTGTATTCCTTTTTGCCTGCTTCATTTACTGCTTTTTTATATTTTCTCCTTTCATCAATTAAATTCAATATTTCTTCTGTTACCCAAGGATTTCTACTAACCCTCTTCTTTTTACCTACTTGATCGTCTGCTGCCTTCACTACTTCATCCCTCAGAGCTACCCATTCTTCTTCTACTGTATTTCTTTCCCCCATTCCTTTCAATTGTTCCCTTATGCTCTCCCTGAAACTCTGTACAACCTCTGGTTCTTTCAGTTTATCCAGGTCCCATCTCCTTAAATTCCCACCTTTTTGCAGTTTCTTCAGTTTTAATCTACAGCTCATAACCAATAGATTGTGGTCAGAGTCCACATCTGCCCCTGGAAATGTCTTACAATTTAAAACCTGGTTCCTAAATCTCTGTCTTACCATTATATAATCTATCTGATACCTTTTAGTATCTCCAGGGTTCTTCCATGTATACAACCTTCTATCATGATTCTTAAACCAAGTGTTAGCTATGATTAAGTTGTGCTCTGTGCAAAATTCTATCAGGCGGCTTCCTCTTTCATTTCTTAGCCCCAATCCATATTCACCTACTACGTTTCCTTCTCTCCCTTTTCCTATACTCGAATTCCAGTCACCCATGACTATTAAATTTTCGTCTCCCTTCACTATCTGAATAATTTCTTTTATTTCATCATACATTTCTTCAATTTCTTTGTCATCTGCAGAGCTAGTTGGCATATAAACTTGTACTACTGTAGTAGGTGTGGGCTTCGTATCTATCTTGGCCACAATAATGCGTTCACTATGCTGTTTGTAGTAGCTTACCCGCATTCCTATTTTCCTATTCATTATTAAACCTACTCCTGCATTACCCCTATTTGACTTTGTGTTTATAACCCTGTAGTCATCCGACCAAAAGTCTTGTTCCTCCTGCCACCGAACTTCACTAATTCCCACTATATCTAACTTCAACCTATCCATTTCCCTTTTTAAATTTTCTAACCTACCTGCCCGATTAAGGGATTTGACATTCCACGCTCCGATCCGTAGGACGCCAGTTTTCTTATAACGACATCCTCTTGAGTAGTCCCCGCCCGGAGATCTGAATGGGGGACTATTTTACCTCCGGAATATTTTACCCAAGAGGACGCCATCATCATTTAATCATACAGTAAAGCTGCATGCCCTCGGGAAAAATTACGGCCGTAGTTTCCCCTTGCTTTCAGCCGTTCGCAGTACCAGCACAGCAAGGCCGTTTTGGTTATTGTTACAAGGCCAGATCAGTCAATCATCCAGACTGTTGCCCTTGCAACTACTGAAAAGGCTGCTGCCCCTCTTCAGGAACCACACGTTTGTCTGGCCTCTCAACAGATACCCCTCCGTTGTGGTTGTACCTACGGTACGGCTATCTGTATCGCTGAGGCACGCAAGCCTCCCCACCAATGGCGAGGTCCATGGTTCATAGGGGGGTGGTCCATTGTAATATGACACAATTTAGGTCGAATGAATGACGATACAGCTACAGTAGTTTGGTTCGAGTCGTAAGCTTAGCAGTTAAGCTTTACCAGGTAGCCATTGCTAGGCGGCACGCGCTCCGTCAGTATTTATACGGGTACCCTTCCTTTTTCACGTGCTTCGTCTGGTTTGAATCGATTGCTTATTTTGCTTTGATCTGATAAGTGCCATTTTCTTTGTTATAGGTGTTTACGCCACTCTAAGCTGAAAATGCGTTACTGTACTGTGTCATGCACTGTTTGTCGCATTCCGATAGTGCGTGTTTACGGCCTGTCGCCGTTCGCAGCATGGCTTGCTTTTGTGCGCGCTACTGCCGCTTACAATTAAAAAAAAAAAAAAAAGAGAGAGAGAGAGAGAGAGAGAGAGAGAGAGAGAGAGAGAGAGAGAGAGAGAGAGGAATCGTCTTATTAGCGAAACAATGGCAAGAGACTGCTATTTGTTGTTACTTGCACTGCTGCTTTCTTTGATAATGATCAACAAGAACCAAATAATAGACTACATCTACATCTACATTTATACTCCGCAAGCCACCCAACGGTGTGTGGCGGAGGGCACTTTACGTGCCACTGCCATTACCTCCCTTTCCTGTTCCAGTCGCGTATGGTTCGCGGGAAGAACGACTGTCTGAAAGCCTCCGTGCGCGCTCTAATCTCTCTAATTTTACATTCGTGATCTCCTCGGGAGGTATAAGTAGGGGGAAGCAATATATTCGATACCTCATCCAGAAACGCACCCTCTCGAAACCTGGCGAGCAAGCTACACCGCGATGCCGAGAGCCTCTCTTGCAGAGTCTGCCACTTGAGTTTATTAAACATCTCCGTAACGCTATCACGGTTACCAAATAACCCTGTGACGAAACGCGCCACTCTTCTTTGGATCTTCTCTATCTCCTCTGTCAGACCGATCTGGTGCGGATCCCACACTGATGAGCAATACTCAAGTATAGGTCGAACGAGTGTTTTGTAAGCCACCTCCTTTGTTGATGGACTACATTTTCTAAGCACTCTCCCAATGAATCTCAACCTGGTACCCGCCTTACCAACAATTAATTTTATATGATCATTCCACTTCAAATCGTTCCGCACGCATACTCACAGATATTTTACAGAAGTAACTGCTACCAGTGTTTGTTCCGCTATCATGTAATTATACAATAAAGGATCCTTCTTTTTATGTATTCGCAATACATTACATTTGTCTATGTTAAGGGTCAGTTGCCACTCCCTGCACCAAGTGCCTATCCGCTGCAGATCTTCCTGCATTTCGCTACAATTTTCTAATGCTGCAACTTCTCTGTATACTACAGCATCATCCGCGAAAAGCCGCATGGAACTTCCGACACCGCGTATGATAGAACATGTTCTGAATGATAGTTAGGCGAAAAGTTTTCTCCGTTTGAAAATCTTTGCGGCCGCTTCTTTAGTACGTCAAATTCTGCACAGAAATTAGTCATCTTAGATTTAAAAATCTAGTCAGTTGCCCTGCTTCATTTCTGACTGTATCACTATTAGGCTTAAAAATAATAAGAATATAAACATGACACGATACGTATATTCTTCCGCGTTTTCTGTTGTCCCGCTCTAGTTTCATAGTTTTTTAGGCAGACAGGATTTAAATGAGATAGCAGCAAACACGAAAGAATACATGGCAAAATGTTTATATTCGTATTACTCTTATGGTGAAGAGAATAGTGCATGTGATTCACATTTCATCAGGTTCCTATTAGCAACCTCACAGGTAGGAAAAAATTCACAATGTAGAGTTGGCCATATTGACAAACATCCCAAACTGTCTTGCCAGTCGTATTTTCGTAGTACATTGAAATTCTGCTACATTCGAAGATGAACAATACAGAATTTGTATTTACTTCGTTGGATAATGTATGAAAATGGTCGAAACTCGGGACGGAGAAAAAAAGCTCGTCTTCCACCTTTTTAAAATTTATTTATTGCCGCAGAGGTTTTCGCGCCAGTATTTATCTTTGTGTCTACAAAGCATGCCTGTGTAGCGCTACATATATTCGATGGCAGAAGTTACTTTTGGCGGCACCTACTAACATTTTTCAGAACTTCTGCTTGCTTTGCACTCGATTCTAAGCCGCAGGCGGTTTTTTTGGATTACAAAAACAGGAAAAAAAGTGCGGCTTAGATTCGAGTAAATACGGTACCTTTTTGTTCATGGAGATTTCTTCAAACCATTTTGATGCAATTTGGGATTAATGGCATGGTGCATTTTACATCTACATGTACCACTACATACATAATCTGCAAGCCACTATACAGTGTATGGCATAGTCTTTTTTTAGGTGTAACTTTCCTTTGGTCAAACAATTTTATGCTCATTATCGAACAGTAGGTTGCTGTACAGTTACTGAATCATTCAGTCATCAGCAAGTATGCAAGGTGAAACTTTCTGACATGTTAAAACAGTGTTGAAAGCTGGGTTTTGGAGTCGAACTATTGTCTTTCATGGCCTGCGCTTTTGACAACTACACATCCAATGACTAACTATTTTGTTCACTGTGGCATTAGGTGCACTGTATCTCCAACATACTAACTTAAGGAAGTTAAATGGGTAGAAAAGTGAAGTTTTTGGGGAACACTTTTGGGTAATTAAAAAAACTGCTGCTTGATGTAGACTACGCAGCAGTTCCACTGTATCAATTATATATCTCCTTTATAGGTCACAAGAATTAGATAAGAGAAATTTGAGCATGTACAGAGGCTTAAGTTTTCCCGTCACTCCATTCGTGAAATCAGTAATTGATACCCTCAGTCATGCACTGTAAGGTAGTTTGTCTAACATGTAGATGTGAATATATGTCTAATTTGATTGCTCAGAAGTGTACACGCTGTTTGTTTGTAAAAGGGAGTTCAAGTGGCTCCAATAAAGATCATTTTGGAACCAGTAGCTTCATGTTAATATAATGTAACTGTATGAACCCACTGATATAAATCAGACTACGTAAGATTTGATAATAAGTCACTTTGATAAGCAGAAATTCTGTGGAGGGGCCTGTGGAAAGCAGCTTACGGCTAACAATCTCTCTCTCTCCGATCAAGCTATAGAAAAAGGAAAAAACTTTTGATAACAGTGTGACACAAAGGGAAGAAAAGAAAAGTGATGTCTTTGCAATTTTGTAATATTGAAAATCAGTTAAAATATAACGTACCATGTAATCCGAGTAGTCTGGAAAACATTACTAATGTTAATATGAGGAAAGTTTTTTTGTCACATGTGAGATCTGATTGTATGTACAGTATTATCATACTTGAACACTGCAGCACGTCTTTGTATTAAAAATACTTTACTGCCTCTGCTGTGTGTTCATTGACTCCAGTTCATACTTGGCCATTTGTAACAAAACTCAAGTGGAAAGCAATTTTTGTAGGTGGTGGAGGAAACCCTGTATTTTGTGGTAATTTTGGTGGGACTTATAATAGTTTGTTGTTAACAGGTCATTACATTTAAATTATCATCTTTCAGAATGACAAAAATCAGCTCAATTAGAAGATAGTAATTGGACGCATTTGTTTGCATACAGGCAAGGTATGTGTTGCGTGATAATGTGCTATGACCTGTGAGATTGTGTAGGCATGAGGACAATTTCAAGTAATATAAAGTTTTTCTAACCAAATTTCATCCAGTGCAAACATTAGACATGGCAACATGATAAACAAAACGGCATTGATATTTATTTTTCTGTTTAGTATTCGAACTTTTGGAAAGTAAATCTTGTAGTTTCATTTCAAATTTCTAGAAGTAGAAGAGGCATACCATCATCGTCATTCATATTTATTTTCTTGTGCTTTTGTTCTACATTGGCACAGAATGTGGCCTGGTTAATTTAAGGGGTAGCCAGATGCTCTTCCTGTTGTTACTATAAGAGCCATCCCATCAATAAACTTAAAAGGCTCTAGCTGTATGTTTACATGTTGGTAACGTTATACACACAAGCAGTCACAAGGAAATGGGCTCTGTTGTTAACTTTCAGGATCAGATACTTACTTACAATTTTGAAAAACCTACCATTTATGGCATTTTTAAAATGTCACTGGCAGGCTTGTGTTTGACATACCGTGTATACTAGAATAATCTGCGCACCCTGATTTTGGGGGAGGGGAATTTTTTTTACTTTAATTTGTTTTATTTACAAAGAAAAATGTTCTAACACAGTAATGTGTTCAAAATTACTTATATCATCAGTTGGTTTGAAGAAACGCATCATAATCTTAACATGCTATTGTACAAGTTGATAAATTGTTCAAATGCAACAGATTCAATAATGTATAGGGCTGTTTGTGTCGCAGATTTATCAGTTAACAATGAAAATGCATTCTCCCCCCCCCCCCCCTCGTAATTGCCTGGAAGCCATTGAGCAATGGTGGTTTTCCTCCGGAAACCTGATCCATTTTGGTTGAAAATTCTTCAAAACCAACCCCAGCTTGCTTTGAAACTGATAATGCCTAGTGCTTTGCCTAAAGCCACTGCTTTAAATTGGCACATTTCACTCATCACTGTGTATCCGTATTGTTGCTTGTCATCTACATAGTCGCAGAGCCTTTTTTCGAGGTCCAGATGCTTCGTTTTTTTACCAAGAAATGTCCGGCGATTACTGTTAGTTTCTTGAAGCCATGTTTTGTTTTTTTGCCGGTCATGAATACAACTCTCACTCATGTCATACTTTCCTTCCACTGCACAGTTTCCAATGTTCTTGGCTTCATCAATAATTTTCAGTTTTTCTTTAGCAGCCATAATTAACAAGTTTAAGACATTAATACTTAACTTCTAACATGCTACTGACGTGTCACAGACTGAGACCTCAACAATGCAATAGTATAATTGGATCTATTGTTGAAGGCGGAGCAGTACCAACATTGTTTTCAAATCATCCACATACCCCTGTTTTTCGTCCTTAAATTTGAGGGAAAAAAACAATCGCAGATTATTCGAGTATACATGTTATCTTAAACAGGAATACGTGTTACAAGAGAGGAATTGTCAAGGTTTATTCAACATATTTATTTTAATTACCAACATTAATGATAATAAAATAAAGGTGTAATTTGCGTTTTCAATTTTTTGCGCAGTTTCACACGTAATTGGCTTTTGTGTGAATGAAGTTGAAGCATTCTGGAAAGTAGAGTGATTTATTACAGTTAGGACACCACCGGCTCAATTTCTTCCTACCTGCTGTTCCATTAGATTGGTTAATCTTCTCTGAACGAACTTTGCACAACCTTGTTGATCGCTCCTTCTCAGTGGAAGGACCCCTTGCCTCCCAGGAAGCATCATCCTACAAGCGTATTGGTGTGAGTAGCACTAGAAATACTTTCATGAGTTGGTACTGAACTTCTCCTATTTGTTTCTGAATTTATATGCTTGACCATGTATTTGGAAAAGTATCAGTGCTAGAATTCTCATAAATTGCTGCTCTTACCTCCATTTTTTTCCCTAAAAACTGTAGCAAAGTAAGTGGATGGTAAGAAAATGTTTAGTATAATTTGGCATCAGTCGGTTTCTTCCAAGAACTTTCCTTCTCTCTTTCTCGAATGTGCAGATGACTCTGCTGCATAAGACATACTCAGTTGACTAAATGATGTCTGAACAACTCCAGGATTATCATAAAATTATTATACAAAACAGATAAGACAGACAAATATGTCTCATGATAGCTGAAACACCACCAGAAAGATTAGTTGAATATCAAAGGAAAGTTTTACAAGAAAACAGCTTACCTGAATATAAAATTTCTTTATACTATTCATGCAATTATTCGTCTAGAGCTTCTAAGATTTCCTGCCCACTCAAAAAATGTGGTGAACTTGAAAGAATAATTAGTAAAATGACAAAAACAAACAAGAACAATTCAAATCTCGCGACTAAATAAGCACAGAATGCCATGGTCAGTACTGCAGAGGTTCTCCATCACTTCCCATTTCTTTCGAAGTATTTACAGTGGACCTATGATTTTATGTTCTCCAATTTTACATCTTTTGCAATTCTGCACTGTAAATTCGTAGCCTCTGTGTAAAAATCCATAAGATCAATGCTAAAAATACCCCGATTTTACGTTTGTTTAGTAAGGTTTACTTGATTCTAACTTCTTACTCGACATCTGACTTGACTTCATTCCATTTTCTTCCTATTGACATTTGATGTGACTGAACGAGTTAAGGGAATATTTTAGTCTGTTGTGGAGAGGGGAGGCACAAGAGGGGAAATGCTGATGTAATCCACGATCAGTGTTGCCAACACAACTTGCAACATTTAACTTCACCGCACAGTGATGATGGGTCAAGTACATTTCACACTACTTTTTGGGGGAACTGACATAATCGTTATGTGGTGGTGCTGTGAAGGCAACCAGGAACAATTCTATTGATTTGTAAATTGCTATAGTGCCAAGTTGATGTTTGTGGATGTGTTAGTGATGGGGGAATCTCACTTGTAGCAAGAACTCTTTAGGGGGATATGTTTGTGAATGCGCAATGTGCGAAATATTTGTGACGAGAAAGAATATGAAAGTTACTCACTTGCAGCAATTTAATGTGTCCTCTTAAGTTCCACCCTATCCACACACTCGGAAATCGCCACATATTCAGAAATAAACAGTAAAGTATTTGTGACAAGGAACAATATGAATTTTGTTGCTGCTTGTTTCACTTGTAGGAACATAAGCTGTCCTCTTAGGTTTCTGCCTAACCACACACCCGGAAATCACCACATATTCAGAAATAAAGAGACAAATATTTATTTCATTCTTCCTTCCCTAATCGAATAGAAATGTTAAATAACATCTAATATTGCAGAACATATAGTATTACAATCATAACAAAGTTCCAGAATGTGATAACAACTTTAAGTTACTCATCTGAATTTTGTATTGTGCATTAGTTATCATAAAATTTGTTGAAGCCTTACAGTTGATACTTTTTTAATTGACATTTAATGATAAGTGTGATTAGTTGTGATACACTTTCATTGCACTGTTGCTTCTAAACAGCATGCTGCGCAGGTAAATCACACACTAAAAAGGAAACGAATAATCAAAATGCACACAGTACACACAGGGGTCGTCACGAGCGATCAATAGTTAAAAGCCTACTAGTGATGTCACCACTGCAAAAAGTAGTGTTAAGTCACTTGTGTCTAGGAGCAGCAAATCTTTGTGCCTATCAGGTTCTCTCATCTGGCCTCAGGTCTGCAGCTTGTAGCGCTTGTTGGTGATAGTCAGTCAAAGCTTACAGTAATCTCCTGTGTATTATTCACGCATTTTGGTTAAAATGCATTTGTTTACGTTAATACACCTCTCATTTGAAAATGTAAAAATATAGTTGCAATTTGTGCTGTGCAACATGTGGCAGTAATAAAACTTATCATCAAATTGTGGATACAGCCATGATGATAAAAATTTCCATAAAAATTGTCTCCTACCACAAGGCAGTGTTGGATCCGACACCTCTTGTTTGTTTCTATTTAACTTGCAAATCCTTACTACAGACTACATTTAAACATCATAGTCCCTGACTTTTAACCTCCAACACCTCAGACCTTGCTATCCCAGAAAACTATGGAAAGAACAATGTTGCCACAATGTTGTTCTACTCTTTCACCAAATATGAGGTTTCTCATATGTGGAATTTATACCAAGTTTCATCATAATTGAAACTGATGAAATGATAAATTTATTTATTTGAACAATCTGAATAGAATTTCTCATGTGATGTATGTACAATTGAAACATCTCATTTTGGAGACATATCCTAAATAAGTTTACATATTGTATCAAAGAAGCTTACTGGCACTTAGTCTGTTATGGGTCTCACCATAAAAAATGTTCTTTCATGATTTGCATTACTTCGACTAATTGTCGTTAGCAGTAACAAATGTCCTTTGCTTTTTATTTATCAGCAAAAAGACTCATGGCAGTCAGACAGCGCATGCAATTTTAATTGTAAGCTTTCACGTTTGTACAGTGCTGTAATAGTCTTAACACTCAGTAATCCTGAATTCTTTCAACACATTTTGCACTTTACTGGCAATTCCTGAATTCGAAAAATCCTTAACAAGAAAATTTCCCAGGTCACTACTACTGAGATTATGCACTACACAACAGTTTGCTCAATTTTCAAAATGTCTCATACACAGACAAAAACTACATAAACACTTGTTTAGTACAGGTCTTGCTGTAATAACAGACTCATTAAGTTAACTAGCTTATTTCACAAAGCCAGTGAGTCATTTCTGATTCTCCACTCCAGTGAAATGCATTAATAAATATTTTGCACATCCAGGAATGTGAAATATAATTACAACAGCCTCTATGTTATTGGCAGATTCAATGCGCTGAAAGGAATATTACATACAAATACAAAGCTACTCATAAACTACCGTATTTACTCGAATCTAAGCCGCACTCGAATCTAAGCCGCACCTGAAAAATGAGACTCGAAATCAAGGAAAAAAAAAAATTCCCGAATCTAAGCCGTACCTGAAATTTGAGACTCGAAATTCAAGGGGAGAGAAAAGTTTTAGGCCGCACCTTCAAATCGAAACAAAGTTGGCCCATTGTAATATGAGACACAATTTAGGTCGAATGAAAGACGATACAGCTACAATAGTTTGGTTCGAGTCATAAGCTTAGCAGTTAAGCTTTACCAGGTAGCCATTGCTATGCATCAGGCGCTCCGTCCGTATTTATACGGGTACCCTTCCTTTTTCACGTGCTTCGTCTGGTTTGAATCGATTGCTTATTTTGCTTTGATCTGATAAGTGCCGTTTTCTTTGTTATAGGCGTTTACGTCACTCTAAGCTGAAAATGCATTACTGTACTGCGTCATGCATTGTTTGTCGCATTCCGATAGTGCGTGTTTACGGCCTGTCGCCGCCCGCAGCATGGCTTGCTTTTGTGCGCGCTACCACCGCTTACAATTAAAAAAAGGTAGGAATTGTCTCATTAGCGAAACAATGGCAAGTGACTGCTACTTGTTGTTACTTACACTGCTGCTTTCTTTGATAATGATCAACAAGAACCAAATAATAGACTGCGTATGATAGAACATGTTCTGAACGAAAGTTACGCGAAAATTTTTCTCCGTTTGAAAATCTTTGCGGCCGCTTCTTTAGTACATCAAATTCTGCACAGAAATTAGTCATTTTAGATTTAAAAATCTAGTCAGTTGCCGTGCTTCATTTGTGACTGTATCACTATTAGGCATAAGCATAATACGAATATAAACATGACACGATACGTATATTCTTCCGCGTTTGCTGTTGTCTCACTCTAGTTTCGTAGTTTATTAGGCAGACAGGATTTAAATGAGATAGCAGCAAACACGAAAGAATACGTGGCAAAATGTTTATATTCGTATTATTCTTATGGTGAAGAGAAAACTGCACGTGATTCACATTTCATCAGGTTCCTATTAGCAACAGTCTTGCCAGTCGGATTTTCGTAATACATTGAAATTCTGCTACTTTCGAAGATGAACAATACGGAATTTGTATTTACTTCGTTGGATAATGTATGAAAATGCAGTGGTCGAAACTCGGGGCGGAGGAAAAAAGCTCGTCTTCCACTTTTTTTTTTTTTTTTAATTTATTAACTGACGCAAAGGTTTTGGCGCCAGTATTTATCTCTGTGCCTACAAAGCATGCCTGTGTAGCGTTACATATATTCGGCGGCAGGAGTTAGTTGTGGCGGCACCTACCAACATTTTTCAGAACTTCCGCTTGCTTTGCACTCGATCCTAAGCCGCAGGCGGTTTTTTGGATTACAAAAACCGGAAAAAAGTGCGGCTTAGATTCGAGTAAATACGGTACTTCAGTTGGAATCAAAATTCGGGAGAGAATTAAGTAAAGTTTCACTACTTAAAGATAAAATTCAGCTTCAGGTGAATGAAGAGAAACAGTGACAGTAATCGGCGATAAACATGGATTCAGACCAATTTATCTGTGGAGTCCTCTGCAGTCACAAATGTATAGTATTGGTCAATTAAGATAATTAAAAAAAAAGAGTACTTTTTTACTGTAAAGTGCATCCTGAAAACTACATAAGCATCCTAGACAGTTAACATACAATTTTGAACTTTGCACTGAATGAATTGAGTAGGTCCTTGTCATTTGCGAATTATAAGCTTTCACTCTCTGCCACCTAAAAATGATAAGAGCTGCATACCCGAAGCCAACCAAGTGGCTTACTTGATCAGCACCAAGATTTGATGTCCCCTAGATACATGTTGTGAAGTCTACTCAAACGAAATAAATTGCTGTTGGCTGCAGAAGAAAAACACACATCCCCACATGTTAAATGCTGACCCCTTTCACCTTACTTCAGTTTTCGGTTTAATCCACCGTGTTCATAAATTTTTGCTTTTTTCTGAGTGAACATAAAGGAAAGGTGTCTCAAAAATGCATGTTTTGATGTATAATTTGTGGTCATAGCATTTAGCTCAGTCACCTTGTACCCAGATAAAAATTTCAAATTTTTTACGAGTTTTTACTTTCTGTTACTTATTTGATTTTTTTAAGAACTAATGAAATTCATTACTATAAATTGTTGATAATCATTTATTGTAAATTTAATTCCCTTCACTTACACAGATTTTGTACAATATATTGGCAATGATTACACAGCATGTTGTTATCAATGGAGAGATGTCTACAGACGTTAAAAGTAACCTCTGGCGTGCCACAGGGGAGTGTTATGGGACAATTACTTTTCACAATATATATAAATGACCTAGTAGATAGTGTCAGAAGTTCCATGCAGCTTTTAGCGGATGATGCTGTAGTATACAGAGAAGTTGCAGCATTAGAAAATTGTAGCGAAATGCAGGAAGGCACTTAACATAGACAAATGTAATGTATTGCGAATACATAAAAAGAAGGATCCTTTATTGTATGATTATATGATAGTGGAACAAACACTGGTAGCAGTTACTTCTGTAAAATATCTGGGAGTATGCGTGCGGAACCATTTGAAGTGGAATGATCATATAAAATTAATTGTTGGTAAGGCGGGTACCAGGTTGAGATTCATTGGGAGAGTCCTTAGAAAATGTAGTCCATCAACAAAGGAGGTGGCTTACAAAACACTCGTTCGACCTATACTTGAGTATTGCTCACCAGTGTGGGATCCATACCAGGTCGGGTTGACAGAGGAGATAGAGAAGATCCAAAGAAGAGCGGTACGTTTCGTTACAGGGTTATTTGGTAAGTGTGATAGCGTTACGGAGATGTTTAGTAAACTCAAGTGGCAGACTCTGCAAGTGAGGTGCCTTGCATCGCGGTGTAGCTTGCTGTCCAGGTTTCAAGAGGGTGTGTTTCTGGATGAGGTATCGATTATGTTACTTCCCCCTACTTATCTCTCCCGAGGAGATCACGAATGTAAAATTAGAGGGATTCGAGCACACACGAAGGCTTTCCAGCAGTCGTTCTTCCTGCAAACACACCATTGGGTGCCTTGCGGAGTATAAAGTGCCTTGCGGAGTATAAATGTAGATGTAGATAATTTTTTAATCGTGTACCATACATTTTCGCTTGTGTTTTAGGGGTTCTAGCGTTTTCTTCGATTCTGCAGTCTCCTCAGTTTTGCATTTTTTAAGTTTGGACTGCACGAAAACATAAAATAGGGCGTTTCACTATATATAACCAAATCACAGAGGGCAGCATCCGCCAGGGAATGAGTAGGAAGATGCAGTATGTGGCAGTCTCTCAAAAGCTGAGTGGTTTCTGATCCTTACCTGGCTCCTGTGTCACACATACTTGTGGACCAACCTATACTTGGGTATGGTATTTTCATAGCAGTTTTGCAACATGACCTATGCCCAGGCTTGGATGCCAAAATGTTCAATCACGTCTGCAGCTCTGCACAGCAATTACATGTTGATGCGGCACCAAAATGCACAGAGAACTCTAATCCTTCATCGGGGGAATTTAATGCTGGTTGACTGTTGTTGTTATTAACTGTTCATGAGGTTCGCCGAGTACTGCGGCTTCCTGCCTGCAGGAATTTAGTGCTTTACTAAAACAGAATGCCTATTGTGCAAATTCTAGGGAACTTCTGTAATTATGGTAATCACATGGAGTTGTTCTCACTAACTGTTCTTTGGATCACAATTCCTTTAAAATGGGAGGGGGTGGGGGGGGGGGACAAAGGTCCAAATAAAACCATGAACAAGTTTGAGGTAGGTGGTAAAGGAATCACTAACGACTTGCACATTTTCATGAACACAGAACCTAACTTTTAGAAATGTGGCTTTAATTCACTAGTATGTCACTCAATAAAATGTACAGAATTGAATATTTTTTGTTTTGGATAATTATTTTTCAGTGAGTTACTCTTCGGAATTACCTGATGAAGCTGAAAGAACACAGGCAAGAGCCTGATACCTGATGACTGTGACCTGACCATTTCTGTACTGCATATCTTTCATAGTAAAAAATATGTTCACATCTACTGCACATTGACTAGTAAGAAGAGCAAGTTATTTTGTCAGCGAAGAATTTTTATTAAGGCATGTTCAGTGGAGCTATATTGCAGATACGGCTCTATCATTTGTACCCGACTGGCTAGTAGTGTAACAGGGGAAGCAGTATATAACAATTGTGACATTTCTTGTACCGATAACATTAGAGCCGAAACAAAGGAATTTTTACTGTGATTGCACCATATGATTGGAGAGCTTGGGAAGCCTGGTGGGGGCAGGATTTCTAGCGTGAAATAAGTATCTACAAATAAGACAATGTTTGATCATGGCAAGTTTTAATTTGGTGTTCCATTAAGAAGAAAAAGAAACAAGAGGAGTGAACTTTGAGACAGGAATGTTAAATAATAAAATAACTGGTAAATTTTGCAATTGACAAATAATTAAGTTTGTATGTATCTATATTCTTAAAGACTGAGAGGAGGTATTGCAACAGTTCCGACACTCAGGATTGAACATGTAAACAAATCATGGAATTTGAACTATATTCCATTATACAATGTTGTTTGTGTTATTACACTGAGAATCCAATTACTGTACAACTGATTTTTTTTTTTTTTGTCAGTCAATCAAATCTTAGCACTGAATACTCGGGGATTACATCTACTGGCTGTAAGAGCACTATTGTAGTGAGATAATATCCCTTCTTTGTCACCATTGTTTGTGGGTGTCAAAAAAATTTCACACTCGTCCTGTGTCCAAATGGTACTCAGATCATTTATAATATCAACTTTGTTGTTTTTTATTGGCTGCTTTTCTGCATTTTTAAGTGATCATAGATACTAGACAATGCATGTCCCTGGTACACCTGAAAAATAAAAGTGTTTGATGTTTTTTCATTATTATTTAAAATCACATTCCTCTTACAAAATGCCTGCTCTGTACCCTGAAACCCTTTGCAATTTGGGTTTTTGTTTCAGTGTAGCCAATTTGCTTTTTGTAGAATTAGCTGCCTTGTCAAATACATCTTTCCAAGCAACTTGTTCTAATGTTGTTAGAGCATGCAGCACTTCTTGTGTGATTTCTAAATACTGTACTTCACATATTATTCAAAAATTTAATTCTAGGTTATCAAGTTTTGGATAAATTACTTGTGGTACATGATACTTTATGAGCCCTCATGTATAATTAAAAACTCCACAAGCAGCCTGGCATGCTTTTTGACAAAAACAATGTGGTTGTAAATTCTAATCACATCTGTCATACTTTCTATAAAATTTACACCACAGTTAGTCATGCCTCTCATTTCTGGCAACTTAAAAAAGGCTTACAATATTTAAGAAGTAGCTTTCCAAATAGAATACTACTTCAAACTAGTTGTTTCTCTGAGTCACTACTGGTAAAGGAAAAGGTTTTGATTCTTTTAAATTTTCACTCTTAAATTTTGTAAACTGAATGTACTTCTATTTATGCTTATTGGTGTTTAGGAATGTTGACTTCACAATTGTCAAAAGTTCATTTAAATCATACATAAACGATGTCCATCATTTGCCAACCAAACTGATCTAATGTGCCCAATGCTGCACACAAATCAGATGATTTCCAGTTATGACCTTCAGAGTTCCATAATAGTTGTGTACAGAGCACTGTCACTAAAACACACACACACACACACACACACACACACACACACACACACACACACACCATAATATGGCACCTTGTGTTTGGGTAATGTATCTAATATTATGCAAGAACAGTTCATCACAGATGCTGATTCTGAGACTTTCACAACAGCAGGGAATAACATCAGCTCTTCTGCAGCAGACGTTTGCAAAAGGACAATGCAAAAGAACGAGAAGAACATTGTGTCCCGTTCTATCTGTGGTTTCATTACAAAGGATGTTTATGTTTCTTCCATCTATAGTTTAACTGAAGAACTTCTTCCAGTCAGAAGCAATGTGTAGGAGTAAAAAAAGCCTTTTTATAACACACAGGAGAGAATAGTCCCAAAATTTTCTTTCACTTGCTTTAGAAGTTACTTTGGACAGCAAACTTTGTTTAGGTCTGATATGACAGTTTCATTTTATTGATGATAAAATAAGTTTACAATGATAAAAGTTAATAGTTTCATTATATCTGACAGTTGCAATATTTATTTTGTGCAGACACTGGTTAAGGCAAATAATTTCCTTCATCAAGTGTTTTCTGGCTGTGTTGTGACATCTTAAGTGTGATACTTGCTGTGTGTGAGCTGCTGAAATATTGTGATGATGGTAATGTAATGCAAACATGCAAAAATTTCGTTACTAATATATCTTATCTTATAGCTAGTACTTCACCCCCCCCCTCCCCCCCATGAACTGGAGCTTGCTATCTGGTGGGGTGGTTTGTGTGCCTCAGCGATACAGTAAGCCATACCAAAGCTGCAACCACATAGGAGGGGTATCTGTTGAGATGCCAGACAAGCTTATGATTCCTGAAGAGGGCAGCAGCCTTTTCAGTAGTTTCTGAGGCAATAGTCTGGATTATCAACTGATCTGGCCTTGTAACGTCAACCAAAATGGCCTTGCTGTGTTGATACTGAGAACAGCTAATACCAATGGGAAACTACAGCTGTAGCTTTCCCTAATGGCATGCAGCTCTACTTATGGTTAAATGATGGCATCCTCTTGTGTTAAATATGCCGGAGATAAAGTAGTCATCCATTCAAATGTCCAGGCCTGGATATCGTTATCAGGAAAAACAAAACTGCCATTCTACATATCAGTGTGTGGAATACTAGATCCCGTAATCAGGCACGTATGTTACAAAATTTAAAAAGGGTAATGGATAGGTTGAATTTAGATACAGTGGAAATTAGTGAAGTTCGGTGGAAGCAGGAAAAGGACTTCTGGTCAGGTGAATACAGGGTTATAAATACAAAATCAAACAGAGGTAATGCAAGAGTAGGTTTAACAACGGACAAGAAAATGGGAATGCGGGTAAGTTACTATAAACGGCATAGTGAACACATTATCATAGACAAGGTAAATACAAAGCCCACCTACAACAGTAGAAAAGTTTATATGCCAACTACTTCAGCAGATGATGAAGACATTGAAGAAGACAGAGAGGAGGTACTGCAACAGTTCCGACACTTAGGATTGAACGTGTAAACAAATCACAGAATGTGAACTGTATTCCATTATACAATGTTGTTCATGTTATTACACTGAGATATCCAAGTTATTCAGGTAGTAAAGGGAGATGAAAATTTAATTGTGATGGGAAACTGGAATCTGATCATACAAGAAGGAAGAGGAGGAGAAATAACAGGTGAATATGGGATGGGGGAAAGGAATAAAAGAGAAAGCTGCTTGGTAGAATTCTGCACAGAGTATAATTTGATTAACACCAACACTTGGTTTAAGAGTCATGAAAGAAGATTGTACATGTGGAAGATACCTGGAGACATTGAGGTGTAAGATTGATTATATAGTGCTAAGACAGAAATTTTGGAACCAGATTTTAAATTGTAAGACATTTACAAGGGCAGATTGGGACTCTGGCCACAATTTATTGGTTATAAACTGTAGATTAAAACCAAAGAAACTGCAAAAAGGTAGGGAATTAAGGAGATGGGACCTGGATAAGTTGAAAGAACCAGAGGTTTTGAGAGTTTGAGGAAGCTTTGTACAATGATTGACTAGAACAAGGAAAAGGGGCAGCTTCAAGAGATAGAAATATTGAAGGCAGCAGAGGTTCAAACGGGTAAAGACCTAGTAGAAATCCTTGGATAACACAGGAGGTATTGATTTTACTTGAGGAAGGGAGGAAATATAAAAATGCAACAAATGAAACAGGCGAAAGGGAATACAAACGTGTAAAAAATGAGATTGACAGGAAGCACAAAATTGCAAGGATATATCACTAGGGAAAAGATAGATACAGCTTACAGAAAAATTAAAAGGGGCCTTTTAAGAAAAGAATGAACATCGAGGGCTCGGACAGGAAAAAAGTCCTAAACAAAGAAGGGAAAGCTGATAGGTGGAACAAGTATATAGAGGGTCTATACAAGGGAGATGAACTTGCAGGCAGTATTGTAGAAATGGAAGAGGACGTAGATGAAGAGGAGATGGGAGACATGATGCTGTGAGAACAATTTGACAGAGCATTGAAAGACCGAAATTGAAGCAATGCCCTGGCAGTAGACAAATTTTCATCAGACAAGTGTGACTATTATCGAGCTATCGGTTTAGTAAGTCGTGGTTGCAAAATACTAACACGAATTCTTTACAGAAGAATGGAAAAACTGGTGGAAACCAACCTCAGGGAAGGTCAGTGTAGATTTCAGAGAAATGAGGGCAAGTGCCAGGCATTACTGACACGATGACTTAACTTAGAAGATCGGTTAAGGAAAGCCACACCTATGTTTATAGCATTTGTAGATTTACAGAAAACTTTTGACAATGATGACTGGAATACTATTTGAAATTCTGAAGGTAGCATGCATAAAATACAGGGAGCAAAAGGCTATTTACATCTTGTAAAGAAACCAGACAGCAGTTGTAAGGGTCGAGGGGCATGAAAGAAGCAGTGGTTGAGAGGTTTGTGGCTTATCTCCAGTGTTACTCATTCTGTACATTGAGCAAGCAGTAAAAGAAACCAAAGACAAATTTGGAGTATGGATTAAAGTTCAGGGAGAAGAAATAAACACCCTGAGGTTTGCGAATGACATTGTGATTCTGTCAGAGAGAACAAACGAATTGGAAGAGCTGTTGAGTGGAATGAATAGTTCTTTGAAAGGTGGGTATAAGATGAACATCAACAAAAGCAAAACTAGGATAATGGGATGTAGTTGACTTAAATCAGGTGACACTGAGGGAATTAGATTAGGAAATGAAATGTTTAAAGTAGCAGATGAGTTTTGCTGTTCGGGCAGCAAAATAACTGATGACCAAAGCAGTTTTCTAAAAGCATTTGTATGGAGTTTAGCCGTGTATGGAAGCGAAACATGGATGATAAACAGTTTAGTCAAGAAGAGAATAGAAGCTTTTGAAATGTGGTGCTACAGAAGAATGCTGAAGATTAGATGGGTAGATCACATAACTACTATGGAAGTACTTAACAGAACTGGGGAGAAAGACATTTGTGGCACAACCTGACTAGAAGGAGGGATAGGCTGACAACACACATTCGGAGGCATCAAGGGATCACCAATTTAGTACTGGAGGAAAGTGAGAAATGTAAAAATCAAAGAGGGAATCCAAGAGATGATTACAGTAAACTGATTCAGAAGGATTTATGTTGCAGTAGTTATTCAGAGGTGAGGCGGCTTGCACAGGGTAGTGTAGCATGGAGAGCTGTAGCAAACCAGTCTTCGTACAGAAGACCACCACCACCACCAACAACAACAACAACAATATAGCTAGGGCCAAATTTGAAGGTAACTGCATTTATGAAACTTTGAAGTGAACTTTGAAGTGAACTGTGTAAGTGATAAGTAGCATATGAATTTCTGCATAACAGGACACTCTAAACTTCGTGACTACAATTACTTTCCCATTTGCTGAATATAAAGGACAACATACATAATTTTTGCATGTTTACGTTACTGTAAAGTCACCACTGCAATGCAGCAACTTTCATCCCGTCAAACATCACACTGTACTTCTATTCTCTCTCTTAGTGGAGTGCAGATTATGCGAGATCCTTGTTGCTCACAAAAACAACGTATTCTACACATCAGAGTTAGCGCACCAAACTCGAGGGCTTTTCCTCATGTTATTTTTAACATACATGATACTCTCAACTCTAAAAACCAAATACCTTACCAGGCAAATATTTCTCATGCAAAGTTCTCACACATGGTAGATCTTCATTTTAGAATTCAGTAGTCCACAATCGTATGGTGTGATTTTACAGCTTTACTAGCGGAATGTTGACTTTTGATAGAACTTCAGCATCTCATTTGCCGAAATTGTTTATGTTCTGTCATTTTAGCACTGTTTAAGCTTTCAAGAATTTTACTTTATTTTGAAAAGTGCCAGCATTTTCTTGTTGGCGAGCAGTGCTTCTTTGGTTTAATGCGTGTCTCAGCATTGTCTTTCTTTTTCCACCTAATTCGACAATGACAGAACCTGTATAATGCTGTATTCACTTTTGTTGCATATAAACCATGACAAGCATATTGCTGAGCCCTTGCTCACTCATAGCCATGTGACACATTTTTAATGAATACAGACAGAACTGACAAGTTAGTAAAAGTAGAATGAACTGACCCAGATGTGTACATTATAGGGAGACTTCAGGCATGGTGGCTGACCTGTATATTTGAATAAATAGAAAATGAATGATGCTGACTCATATAGGCTGATTACAGACCCCTACGATTGGTATTTAGCAGACATTGGTTTGGTTAGGGTCACTAAATCTGCAAAACCAAAAGCGACGAGGTGAATTAACAATAGCTGCAATGTTGAGTGTAATAAAGTTTGAACTCATCTTAATTGTTGACATATTAAATACATGGAACTGTGGTGTCTGCTGGCTACAGATCCCACAGCTGTGTCTTATGTTGCCACATGTGACAGTCTTGTGGAGACCTTTCACCTGCCCAACAGTTGATGTGGCATCACAACACAACTCAAAAGCACAATGATGTTTGTGTTCATGCACAGATGCTCTCTCTCTCTCTCTCTCTCTCTCTCTCTCTCTCTCTCTCTCTCTCTCTCTCTCTCTCTCTCTGTCTGTCATCCCACCAACCCCCCCCCCCCTTTTTCTCCCGTGCATTTTCTTTCCAAAAAAGGAAAACAAGTTCCTCTGGATAGGATTTGTGACAAAATGATAGTGACTAGATAATTTCACATTTTCAGCTGGAATTCGCAATTACATTAACGTTTACTGCATCTGCAAATTTCTCAGGTTCCTAGTGATGACTTGTAGGTCAAAGTTGTTGAGAGAAAAACAATAGGTAATGGTTATTTCCTTTATGTCTTGAACTACTGCTAAACTTCATGAATGAATGTTAATAAATTCATACACCTAAAAATCAAACTCAATTGTTGAAACCCCTGCTCAGTCTCCCGAGCAATACTTGACATCCAGTTACAACACCCAAGTCAGGGACCAGAACCAACAACCTACTAGGGCAATTAAACCACACAACAATTAGAGCCGTGCAAGGGTTAAGTTTATAAATACTCAAGAATGTACTTGGAAATGTGACCTTGGTCAGCTTCATATATGCTGATGTATAACTTCATTTGGAGACCAACAACTAAATACATCAAGTGAGCTACTTTAATCGACATCAATATATTGGGCATTAGCTCCACTACAGTTCAGAAACCCTAAACATGAACTGCAAGTAACAACCACTGACAGGAAGAAACAATCACAACACTAATTCTACAACAGACTTCATCTCCAACTGGATACCCACTGCCCTACTTAACACCTTCAAAAATCTTTTGTCGCCCAAATAAATCCAAAAGTCACTGAAGCACAAACAATTACTCAAAATCTTGGTGATAAAACAATAAATATGAGCACCAATGTCTAGAGACATATTCGATTTTGGTGAACCAAGCCCACTTTGTTCCAGGCGCGCTGCTGTATGGGCACAAGAAATGTCACTCTTTTACTATCTACCAACAGGCAATTTAAAGAAATAATTGCCAGTAAAGGCAAGCCTCGATAGATGTGCTTATACAGGAATCCAACCTGATCCTCATGAATATTACTAACACCAATGGACTTACACACGGTAAAATGATGAAAGTGCATCAACGACACACCAAACTCCAGCTTTGATGGCCAGCAACTAAGTGAGGCAATCAATGATCTCTAATGTTGCAATTCTTCAAAGGACCTTGACCAAAAGAAAAACATATAAAAACCACTCATAGAAACTCTTTAAGTGCTTACCAGTACACCAAGCAGCAGATCTTTTCAGGTAACACTGTAGCCCACAAAAAGGAAGTGCCACATGGCACAGTGTTGACACTGGAGTGAGGCAGTGATGAATAGAAAACTGCTTGGAGTGGAGGTGAGCAAGTAGAGATAGGGATATAAAACAGGAAGTACTGGAGTTTGATACAAGGTGACCCTCAGGTGCCAAAGCCAAAATTTTAAGTGTGTGTTCAAACCTATAGGATGTAGAAGGTGTGTTGGTGGAATGGGATGTGAAACAGTAGCTGATGTTGACTGTTGTGTGCTCAGTGGCATGCTCTCCCATCGGGTGGTCAGTCTTGCCTTTTGACACAGTTTGGTCAGCGGCTAGCTGGTTAGTGGTCATGCACATGTATAAGGTTGTTAAATGGTGCATCGGAATTGGTGTGTTATGTAGTGATTTCATGAGTATCCCTGCTTCTGATATAGGATAGTATCAGATATACTTGCGAAAAAAAACTGCAATAGGATGTGCTGGGTGCATGGGATAGGTGTTACAACTGGTTGTGTCACATGAATATGTGAATGTTTCCATCAGGTGACCCATGAGCAGGTTACTGCATATGGGTGGCAAAAGTGTTCCCATTGCCTTGCTGCAGATCTGATTGCATATCTTTCACTCATAGCAGAAGAGGTTGTGTATGACAAATACTGGGACATTTGTGTAAATAATAGTAATGTTGATTTGAAGTTAGGGGAAAACATTGTGCAGTGTAGTTTTCAGTGATGATAAAGCTATGGAAAACGCGGGTGTTGGTGTAGGGGAAATCGAACCGCCTTTTTTTAGTGGGAACCATACAGATGATTCTGTTGGAACTGCAATGAAATAAACAAGTGGCTGTTGTCCTTGATGTAAGCCCTTAGGTTCTGGGTATTGGCAGAGTGGTGCTGCTAGACGAGCAGAAATCATTTCTGTAGTAACACTAACTATTTACTGCATGAGGTCCATGGTTGTTAGGTCTTTGAATGTTTAACAATTGTATAGAATGTGCAGGTGTTGGGAAGAGAAAGTGGGTAGATGAAGGTGAAAAAGACAATGGGTTTCAGTGAGAGGATTTGTGATTATGCTGAAAATTTGAGCAGGCAGCTGAGATTGTTCTGGAATTTTAGAATATATTCCTTGCTGCAAGACTTTTAAATGAAGTTGTCATACAGTTGTCAGAGACATTCTGTGTAATTACTAAAACAATACCATCTATATACTTCAGGGTGGTGGTGGCGGCAGCGGCGGAAATGTACAAAATCATAATCGTGTCAAGACTCATTTTAGAATTATGGATTGTGGCACCTTCTTTCATTCAGAGGTTTGTTGCTATCAGGAAGCTATCTAGGAAAGAATGAAGATGAGTCTGAAGTGGTGAATTCATGAAAATTCTTCAGGAGAAAGTTAAGTGGAAATAAGGGAGAGTTGCAGTTCGTAATAGGTATGATCTGGGAAAGGAAAAGTTAGCATCGGTCTTTTGTTAGGTTTCAGTCAGAAGTGCTGATGTCAAAATAGTATTTCTGCTCTAAGGAGCAGATGAGTGAGACTAGTGCTTTGACTGATCCAGTATGGTTCATTTTTTGGAGTAGTACTTTGAACAGGACTGAAACTTTAATATTTGGGTTATTGGACAGCGTTGTTATTTGACTTTTGGGTTCTATACGATTTGATGGAGTTTCTGGAGGTGTGTTAAGTGAAATAAGCCAGAAAGATGGTATATGGATGTTATGCAGGACTGATGATTGGGTTATCTGAAGCCTGTGGTGATCGTGATGTGTAGTGGCATTGAGGGAAGGGAGTTGGCCATAAGTTACACATTTTTATTTGTTTATTATTTTAATGTGATACTTGGAATGCTGCACCAGTTGCTGGAACGTGAAGGCCACAAACAGAGATATGATGTGTTGGGATGGTCTTCAGTTAAGACTAGTTTAATACAGCTCTACATGTCGGTCAGTCTCTTGCAAATCCCTTCATCTCTGTGTAATTGTAGCAAACTGCATCTACATCAGTCAAACCTTCGCTTCCTCTACAATTTTCTCCTTCCACACACTGCCATCTCTCTTCCCATCATTGCCAAATTAACTGTACACTGGATGCCTCAGGATATGTGCCGTCAACTCGTCCCTCATTTTAGTGAAGTTGCATCATAAGTTTCATCTCTCCCTTCAGTAGTTAACCAAACTACCCATCTAATCGTCAGTAGTCTTCTATAGGACCAGAGTTCAGAGGCTTCCATTCTTAACTTCATACTGTTCATTGTCAGTTTTGCTTTCATATAAGGCTTTTACTGTCTCCCTAAGCAATACTACTCATTGATCTGGGATGTGTGAACATATCCAGAATGAAAGTGTAAAGTTATTGCTGCCACAGTCAAATTGTGTGCACTGGCCAAAGAAAACTGCAAACATCTCCCCCTTCTGTACTGAACTGTTGATAGCTTTGTTATACTGATTAACCTATAATACACATTTATGCACATGCCTTCTTTGATATTGAGAGTATTACATTTTTCTTGTAGGATGTGAAGTTACTTAGTCTGTTTCCTATACCGTGTGTAACACGAGGAACAGTTTTGTCTTGTTTGGTGCTTCCAAAGTTCTTTTTCCATAATACTGTCAGCACATAACCACAGTCAAGTCCAAATCTGAAAGCAGGGTCGTCAGTGAAGTACAACACTTAGGACTGAAAGTGTGTTTATTATGGAGGCTTCCATACAGACAGAACAGAACTGGCTCCTGCATGGAAGTTGGTGCTATTTATACACACATCAAATATTGCAGAACCCCCCTTCCGCCTTTTGTGTCATTCTATCTTTGCACCCTTCCATTCTGAAAAGTACAACACCCAAAACCTAACGCACTAGCCATCCTCTTGTTATGAGCTGTAAAACCCCTCACATATGCCAAAAAGTATGTACCCGTCATGGCTGGGGCTTTGGGACTTGGAGCAAGGGTTAACTGGCCAGGTTGCCATTGCTGTGGCTGTGTGGCATCATTGGGAAAGCCCCTGTTCATAGTGGGTGGTACCAAATGAAACAGATCAAACTTTCTTCCACTGACGACCTCATGACCCTAACAGTTTCTTCGAAGACAAGCACTATTACGATGGAAAGTAACTTACTGCCTGAAAATGTCAAGGTTATACCGTATTGATGCAATGTGAAACAGTATGTTCCCTCTCCCACGTGGTGCTTAAAGTGCACGAGATTCAGACACATAATTGCATTGCAATGCCAGCCCCATCTCTAGGGATTGTAGAAGTCAGTTGCACAGAGATGCTCCTCCTGCCCCTACCCCCGTCTGTGTCAGCAGCGGGAAACACCATTCCTCCCGTTCGTTGGACTATGCTGTCTTCCAAAGAGAGAAGAAAATTCAAGAATACAAGTCTTGACCAGCTCATGCATCAGAAGGAAAAGAAGAAATATGATAGTCTGCATCCTGTATGTATGACAGTGACGTTTACCATGGTTATCATGCTACTATCCTCTCCATCAACAGTAGCCTTGTCATTCTGTATGTGGCCTTGGGGGCTGTTCAACCACATCCACTACCTTGGTCATTGGATACCCTCCTACACTTTCCCTCACGCCCACTTACGGAGCATTGACTCCCAACCCTCTGGGGACATCAATCCCCAACCTCCAGCCAGAGAAATAATACCCTTCTCCAGCATCTCTCTTGAGGAAGGGGTCTCTAGGGACACTCCCTTCCCTGATTTGTGCTGACCTGCAACTGGATACCAGCCACTGGCTGAAGGGAGCCACAGGCTGCTGATCATAGAGCATCGTGTTTCCCCTCTGTTACTGGAACTAGGGCAGACAAGCCCTTGTGGACATGTAAATCATCCAAGGAGAAACTCCCATGGGGCTTGCTGCTTTTTGGCTACTGTGGGGCCCCGGCCTTTGCAGCAACTTTTCCTTTCTGTGCAGCATGTCTATCCTCTTGCTATTCTCTTTCCCCTCACTTGGGGAATGTGTGGGATGTTTTTGGGAATATGTTATGCATTTTCAGTAACTGAAATCAGAACACACTGTCCACTGTTTTCATTCCTTTTTTCTTTCTTAGTTCCCCCTTCTTCTATCCTTCCTCCGCTTCAGCGTTTGAGATTTCTCTTTTTCTTGTTTCTCCTCGTGCACTCCTGAAGGCCAGCCCACGCGTCTGATGTGTAACAAGTGACTGGGTAACACGTAATTCCCAGCCCCGGATCAACAGGTAGGGTTCGCACGTATCTCCTGAAGCAGGCCACGTCCAGGGGGGGGGGGGGGGGGGGTGATACCCTGAGCTGCTGCCTTCCCAAATTGGCGATCGGTCACACTGTCAGGTGTTTGAGAAATGTGACCTGAGGTGTGAACAATCACCTAAGGTGGGTGCGCCCCCCTCTGGGAGGGGATCCCCTGTTGGAAGGAGCGCACCATTGGGGACACTGGCAATCACGGGGGATTTTCTCGCACTGAGCCAATAGCCTTCTTCAGAGTTGTCCATGAAACATAAATAGAATGAGGCCCATGATTCAAAAACCCTCCCAGCTGCACCACAGTTCCTCATTGTTTCGTGTACTGAAGACATTCTGTCCTTTGCTACAGTAAATCCGTTTATTATTTACAAAGGTGTTGATGCAATTGCCAGCCCTGTGGAATCCTGCTCATGTTTACACAGTGGCACTTCACTTTTGGACACTACTAATGATTTTAAACCATAACAACTGCTTGCAGCTCCACTCTTCCACTCCTATCCCGTTTGTGTAGAGGCCCATGGAACACTGAATTCTTCCCATGGTGTTATTTACACTAGGCTGCTCGATGATCAGGCTGAGGCAGAAACCCAAACATGCCTCTCTGATCAGGGCATCATTGCAGTCCGTAGGGTGATGAAAAAGGTAGATGTATCCTTAGTGCCCACACCCACTCTCTTTCTCACGTTTGATAAAGTAGTGCCTCCATCAAAGGTAAAACCAAGCTATGAAGTTACCAGTCCGACTGTGTTCTGAATCCAATGCACTGCTCCCAGTGTCATAGTTACAACCACAGTTGAATGTCCTGTTGAAACCCGGCCAAATGTGTAACCTGTGACCTGTGGTGCGGATGCTCATGAGGGTGATTATTGTCCCCCCTCCCATATCAACTGCAATGGCAACCATGCAGCCTCCTCTCAAGATTGTCCCATATAAAAAGTGCCTTACCCTGTCACTCGCAAGTTGTTGGCTAGTTGGATACTCTGCGTTCTTGCTACATCTTGCTCCACGGAGGACATGGCCACACACACATGCAACCTCAAATTCAGCACCACAGTTGTAAAATCACCCAGTGTCGTGGTAGTATACCCATCTCCTCCTCCAACTTTGCAACAAGCCACCAAACTTTCACCTCTATGGGCGATGTTACCTGCTATACAACCGGCAGGCCAGAAAGGACAGAAGGAATACTCCCACGCAGATTTTTTACGTCCCTCCAGCCAACAAATATCTGAGTCTTCCCCTGCCAACTGGAAAGGCTCCAAGAAATCAGAAGTAAATGGTATTCTCCTTTGCAGGCTCAGAGATTCTCACCAATGGTGTCGCCATGTGATACCCTCACCTGGCCGACCGTGTTGCCAGTGTGTACCACCAACCGTTTTTCTGTCCTGGACTTCGCAGACCAACAGATGGAGAATGCAGAAGACTCTGTAGATCTCATGGAGCAGGATCCTCCAGCCTCTGCGCACTGTAGCAGTGAGTCTTCAAAAGTTGGCACTTGGCAGCCACCAAGGTGACACTCCTTCATCTCGTCCCTCCTCCCCTTTCCCCATCATGACTGTTCTCCAATTGAATGTTTGTGGCCTTAGATGCAACAAAGACGAATTACAGCTGCTCTTGGAATCGCATTGTCCACTTGTTCTCTGCCTCCAGGAAACAAAATTGCTTCCTCATGACCACTTTGACCTCTCCCATTTCTTTCCAGTCTGCTTTGACCTTCTCCACCAGGACGGCATTCCAACTCAGGGGAAGTCGTGCTGCTCATCTGGTATGATGATCATAATCAAACCCATCTCCCTGACTACCCGGCTTCAAGTTGTTGCAGTCCACATTTTCCTTCCTCACCTGACCTTTTCCCTTTCTACTGTTTACATCCCTCTGTCATTTGGTGTCACCAGGGCAGATTTCCTCCAGCTTATCGGGCAACTCCTTCACCTCCCTCTGTTGCTTGGTGACTTTAATACGCACCATCCTCTTTGGGGTTCTCCCAGAAACCGTCTGAGAGGTGCCCTCTTGGCTGACTTTCTCAATCAACTTAGCCTCATTTGTCTTAACACAAGAGCACCCATGTTCCTTTCAGACTCCACACACACCTATGCCCATTTGGACCTTTCCTTCTGCATCCCAGTTTGCCTGTCATCTCAAGTAATCTGTTTCGTCTGACACGTACTCGAGCGACCATTTCCCGTGTGTGATCAGTTCTACTCCACCTTCATACACACCCAAATGGCAGCATTTTAAGGGTGACAGGAGGCTTCACTCCTCCCTGGTGAACTTGGATGAACAACATTTCTCCAGTTGTGATGACCAGGTAGAATATCTTACAAATGTTAGCCTTGCCACCGCAGAATGTTCCATTCCTCACGCTTCCTCTTTACCGTGCCGTGTCCTGGTCCCTTGGTGGGCTGAGGCATGCCTTGATGCATTTTGCACGTGGAGACATGCTCTCCACGTTTTTAACTGTCATCCTATGAAGCAAACTGCATTCATTATAAACAGTTGGGTGCACAGTGTTGTTGCCTTCTTCGGGATAGCAGAAAAGCTAGCTGGATTTCATTTAGTATTTTTAACAGTTCCACTCCCTCTTCCGTCATGTGGGCCAACCTCCGGCAGCTCTCTGGGACCAAGGTCCATTTCCCAATTTCCGTCCTGACCGTAGCAGATGATGTCGTAATGGACTGTATAGCTATCTGCAACAGCTTGGGCCAATATTTTGCAGAGATTTTGAACTCCACCCACTGTTACCCCACTTTCCTACCTCGGAAATGGGTGGAGGCGGCTCGGGTGGTACCCTTCTCATCACAAAATCGTGCTTTTCTGTGAGGGAGCTAGATCGTGCTCTCACTTCATTCTGATCCTCTGCCCCAGGGCCAGACAATGTTTACATTCAGATGTGGGAGAATCTTTCTCTTGTGGACAAACACTTTCTCCTTCATATGCACTATCGCATCTGGGCAGAGGGAATGTTTCTCAGATGCTGGCGTGAAGCACTGTCGTATCCATACCAAAGCCTGGTAAGGACAAACACCATCCTTCTATAATTTGTGCCATGTTGGAAGGTGGACCTATTTTCAGCCATTCTGCACATCCCCCACCATTAATTGCCTGCAGCCAATAATATTCATTCTCTCTCTGAGTGGCTACCCGCGAGTTACAAACTAGACTGTGAGAATCTTTCTCCCACATGCTACACTGTAACCGTATTTTGTGACAATGCAGTTTCATTCACAGAGCGAATGAATTATTCATTCAGATGTTGATGTTAGTTCCTTGTAACAGTATACTGTGAGTGTGTATCTGTAAATGTTTTAGTGTGATTTCCAAATGAAAATGTCATGTGATGGAAATAAATATGAAGTTCCCCACAAGCGACTTTAATTAAACAATTTAGCCCTCTTAGACTGTTTGCAGATGACGCTGTGATTTACCATCTTATAAAATCATGAGAGATTAAAACAAATTAGAAAATGGCTTAAACAAGACATCTGTATGGTGAGAAAAGTGGCAGTTGACTTACTAATGAAAAGTGTGAAGTCATCCACATGAGTAGTAAAAGAAATCTGCTAAATTCGCTTTGAAGGATAAGACACGTGATTCTAAAGGCTGTAAATTCAACTAAATACTTGGGGATTACAATTACGAATAACTTAAAATGTAACTATCACATGAAGCAAACCAATGACTGAAATTTATTGGTAGAATACTTAGAAAATTCAACAGGTGTACTAAAGAGACTACTTACACGATGCTTTTCTGCGCTCTTCTGGAGTGCTGCTGTCAGGTGTGGGATCCACGGCAGATAGGATTGATTGAAAAATTTCAAAGAAGGGCAGCTCATTTTGTATTTTCATGGAATAGGGGAGAGACTGCCATGGATATGATATGCAAATTGGTGTGGCAGTCATCCAAACAAATGCTTTTTCGTTGTGGCAGGATTTTCTCGTGAAATTTCGGTCACCAACTTTCTCCTCAGATTGTGGAAATACTTCGTTGGTGCCCGCCTACATAGGGATGTACAATCATCATAATAAAATAAGAGAAATTAGAGCTCACATAGAATGATTAAAGCATTTGTTTCCTGCCCACTGTATGAGAAGGTATTTATATGAACACTGTTAGACACTTAATTGTGAATTGCAGAGTGATCGTGTTGATTTAGATGCTTCACAAGCACTCAAGGTGTTTTATGTCCCACATTTACAGGTTTTTTCTGGCCTTGGAACCATATCAGGGCAAAAGGCCATGGCACTGAGGAATTTCCACTTACTGAACAAATTCACTTGCCTTTCAACAACACACCACCTATATTATATGGCTCTTGGTGATGTTTTGTGAAAGGTAAGGTAATTCGCTGCACCTGGTGTTTGAAGACACAAAATGCAGACTGATAATTTGTTGATGCAGAGACTCGAACAAAATATTCAGTGACAGCACGTGGGTCATTGTAGGCAACACCATTCAGGGGGACACCATCTACATCTACATTTATACTCCGCAAGCCACCCAATGGTGTGTTGCGGAGGGCACTTTACGTGCCACTGTCATTACCTCCCTTTCCTGTTCCAGTTGCGTATGGTTCGCGGAAAGATCGACTGCCGGATATCCTCTGTGTGTGCTCGAATCTCTCTAATTTTACATTCGTGATCTCCTCAGGAGGTATAAGTAGGGGGAAGCAATATATTCGATACCTCATCCAGAAACCAAGTATACCTATGGGGAACTGATGTAAACAGACACACTGAACCTTCGCACTAACCTGCAAAGGAGGGTTACGCAGTCCAATGGTAGTAACATATTGCACTTGTTTCTCTAATTTTATTAGGTACCAGTCCCATGTCATTTAAAGGTAATGAGGTTCTCCATTGGTGGATTTTATTTATACACTATTGGAGGGCCCATCTGTAATTTCTAACGGCCACAGCAATTTTGTGAAGTTCACCAAGGTACTGCCTTCCAACAACAAGATCATGAGGAATAGGGGTGGCCAAGTCTGCTACCAACAGAATGGCTACAGTTGTGCTCTGGACAGCCATACTGCTGCTTCCATGTGGCAGGGTGATGGCAGAGACAAAGGCATCCAAGTCAGCATTGTTGAGAGTCCATCTGGGTGGATGCCTAGATGAGTGATGCTGAGGGAGGACAGGATGATCAGAAAATGATCACTGTCACAAAGGGCATCATGGACTCTCCAACGAATGGAGGCAAGAAGACCAGGGCTCGAAATGAGAAGAACATTACTAAGTAAGAGCCATATGCCACACTGAAGTGTGTGAAGACACAATTATTCAAGAGACAAAGATTGAGTTCTGCCAAATTTTGATAATGTTACAACGGCAAGTGGTTTTAGTTCCTCCCACAAAAGTTTTTGGGCATTCATCCAAAATGAGGAAGGGTGGGGGAAGCTGAAGAATCAGTGCAGACAACGTGGCCTGAGACGCTTCACTATCGGAACAGAGATAAACATTACAAATGGCTAAAATCCAGTGACATCCTCACACGAACAGCTGCATCTTGCAAAGTCTGTATGTTCACCGTACTAACAGTCTAGAATGTACGTGCAAAGTCCATCTGACGTTCTGTCATAGTCAGCTTGATTCTTAAAATAGCCACACATGATAGGAATTCACAGTGCTGAGGACCAAGTTTCCTAAAGGGCAATGCAGAAAGCAGAGGAAACTCTTAATAGACATTGTAGCTCAGCCAGATGGTGGAAAAAGCTCCCACAGTTCCACTGGATGGGAAAAATCGGTTTTTAATTGTCCTGAGGCCAAAATCTGCATAAAAAGCATCACCCACATCGGTTTTTAAATTGTCCTGAGGCCAAAAACCGCATAAAAAGCATAAATCAAAATCACATCATATTATTCATTTCCATGTGACTGGCACAAAACATGTTCAGTATGCTGTCCACCGTTTCCTACAACAAGTTGAAATAGAGAAACAGCACGTCCCACAACTGATCGAAGTGTTTCCAGGGTCACGTACAGAATGTGTTGTGCAGTGCGTGCCTTCAATGCAGCTGAGTTTGCAGGCAGAACACAGAACACTTCTTTCAGATATCCCCACGGCCAGAAGTCACATGGATTGAGATCAGATGATTGGGACGGCCAGGCTGTAGGGAAATGGTGGCTGATAATTCTAGCATTTCCGAAATGGCATTTCAGCAGCTGCTTAACTGGCTTTGCAATGTGCGGAGGTGTGCCATCCTGCATAAAAATGATCCCATCCAGGCTGTTGGAGAGCTGGATTGATGTGATTGCCCGAAAGATACTCTTAGCACTTACCAGTGACGGTACAGGTAACAGGACTGGAAGCACCTGTCTCTTTGAAAAAATATGGCCCTATGATAAATGATGCCGTAAACCCACACCACACAGTGACCTTTTCAGGATGAAGTGGTACTGGTTGATTTATGTGTGGATTTTCCGTTGCCCATATTTGACAATTCTGTTATTGACATATCATGCAAGATGGAAGTGGACTTCGCCTGTCCACAAAATCTTCCATGGCCAATCATTGTCCACTTCCAAGTGAGCAAGTAATTCCAAAGCAAAGGTCTCTCTTGTTGGCAGGTCAATGGGAAGCAACTCATGCACATGGGTAATTTTGAATGGATGGCAAAGATGGATGTTTCTAGGATTTTACACATTGTGCTCATGGGTATGTCCAACATTCGTGCAATTCTCTATGCACTATATGTTTGCACACCACCACTTGTCTCCTCCTGCATTGCTGTGGCCACTGCTTCCAGTGATACAGATCAATTCGTTTCACCAAAAGAATCCATCTTTTCGAATTTCTGAATCGTTTTCTCCAGACCCACAGCAGTCATCAGACCAATGCCTTTTTTCAAACCCTTCAGTGTCTGGAACTTCTGCAGAGCGGCATGTGCACAGTCATCATTCCTGTAATACATATTTACAAGCAGAGCGCAATCCTGCATTGAGAGTCATGGCGAACATTGCAGATGTGAAAGGAGGAAAAGCCATGTACCCAGCATGTTTATACGAACTTCAATGGGGTTGTGCGCATGACAGGTGTTTTCATTTACGTATTCTGATACATACAGCACCATCTATTGATCAATTTTCACACCTTTTTGTTTCTTCTGCCACACGTTTTCCCCCTTCTTCGATAATATTCCATTGCAATGTGACGTCATTCTAACCAGTGGTGTTATTTCTACAGCGTTTTTAAAGTTTAACTTAAAAGTAATCACCCTGTACATCTGCATCTGCGTAGATACTCGGCAATCCACCGTAAGACATGTGGTGGAGGGTACCCTGTAACACTACATTATTTCCTTTCCTTTTCCATTCACAAAGAGAGTGAGGGAAAAACAAATGTCTGCATGTTTTGTGTGAGCCCTAATTTCTTGTATCTTATCTTCGTGATTCTTAGGTGCAATGCAGTGTGTGTTGAAGGCAGTATAATTATTGTGCAGTCAGCTTCAAATGCTGCTTCTCAAAATTGTCTCAGTGGTGTTCCATGAGAAGAATGTTGCCTTACCTCCAGGGACTGCCATTTGAGTTCCTGAAGCATATCCATAACACTTGCGTGTTGTTCGAACCTACTAGTAACAAATCTAGCAGCATGCCTCCAAATTACTTCGATGTCTTCCTTCAATCTAACCCTGACAGGTCCCAAACACTCGAGCAGTACTCAAGAATTGATAGCACTAGCATCGTATATGTGGTCTCCATTACAGGCAAACCACACTTTCACAGCAGTCTCCCAATAGACTAAAGCTTGTTCTACTTCATATCGCTTTGCAACATTACTCCCAAATATTTAAATGATGTGAATGTGTGAGTCGAGACAGTACTAATGCTGTATCTGAACATTACAGGTTTGGTTTTCCTACTCACCCGTATTAACTGAAGTGTTTCTACATTTAGGTCTAGTTGCCATTCATGTGACACCAATTAAAAAGTTTGCCCGAGTCCTCTTGTATCCTCCTACAGTTACTCAACTTCAACGCCTTACTGTATACCACACTATCATCAGCAAACAACTGCAAATTGCTGCCCACCAGGTCCACCAAATCATTTATGTACGAGGGCGGTTCAGAAAGTAACCTCCGATTGGTCACAGTGCGGGTTGTGGGGGGAGTAGCGACGCCATCTGTGCGTTCACGCACTCAACAGGTCAGTTGGCATCAAGCCGTGGTCGAGTGAACGTCGTACCTGCGCTAGTTTAGTTTTTGTGGCAGTTTGAAATGTGTGCTGCAATAGAAAACCCCGCCAAATGTGAAGTGCGTGCTGTCATAAGGTTTTTTACAGCCAAAGGATATTCTGCAGCAGCTATTCATCGTGAGCTTTGTGCCGTGTACGGACCAAGAGTTATGAGTGAAGGAGTTGTCCGTGAATGGGTACGTTTATTTAAAAGTGGACGAGAAAACGTTCATGATGAAGAGAGGAGTGGTAGACCATCATTGGTGACTGACGAACTCGTTCAGACAGTTGATGCAAAAGTTCGTGAAAATCGACGTTTCTCAATGTCGGAGTTGTCTACTGGTTTTCCACAGATTTCTAAGACTCTCTTGTACGAGATAGTGACAGCAAGATTGGGTTACCGTAAGTTCTGTGCACAATGGGTGCCCAAAATTCTTACCGACCACCACAAAACTCAAAGAATGGCCTCTGCATTAGACTTTCTGTCATGTTATGAGGACGAAGGAGAACCACTGTTAAACAGAATCGTGACCGGTGACGAAACCTGGATTAAGTACGTGAACCCTGAGACAAAAGAACAATCAAAGATGTGGGCACATTCAAATTCGCCTACCAAACCAAGAAAAGCCTCGCAAGATTTTTCTGCCAGAAAACTGATGGCAACGGTGTTTTGGGATGCCAAAGGGGTGTTGTTGGTTGAATTCATGGAACGTGGTACGACCATTAATCAAGACGTGTACTGTGAAACAATAAAAAAGTTACAACGGGCTATACAGAACAAACGCCGTGGTATGCTGACTTCCGGTATCGTTTTTTTGCACGATAACGCCCGTCCTCACTCTGCTCGCAGAACAACGGCCCTTCTTGAGTCCTTCAAGTGGGACGTTGTCAACCATCCACCTTACAGCCCAGACCTGGCGCCAAGTGATTATCACCTCTTCATGCATTTGAAGAAATGGCTCGGGTCACAGCGGTTTGATGACGACGAAGAGCTCAAAGATGCGGTCACAGGCTGGCTCCAGGCACAAGCGGGTCATTTTTATGCAGAAGGAATTTCAAAGCTTGTGAAGAGATACGATAAGTGCCTCAATCGCTATGGAGACTATGTAGAAAAATAGTGCAAAGATGTAGTTGTAAGATGTATATATTAAAATATTTTTATTTAACTTGGTGTATTTTTTTAAATCAACCGGAGGTTACTTTCTGAACGGCCCTCGTATATACAGAATAATAATGCTCCTATCACTCTTCTGTGAGACACTCCTATTGGTACCCTTGTCTCTTGATGAACATTCGCCGCCTAGAACATCATACATGGTTCTGTTACTTAAGACGTCTTCGATATGCTCACATATCTGTGAACCTATTCCACATGTTCGTACCTTTTTTAATGCCTGCATTGGGGCATCATGTCAAACGCTTTCTGGAAATCTAGAAATGTGGAATCTGCCTGTTGCCCTTCATCTATAGTTCACAGTATATCATGTGAGAAAAGGGGAGGTTGAGTTTTGCACAAGCAGTGCTTTCTAAAACCGTTCTGATTCATGGACACAAAATTCTCGGTCTCGAAAAAAATTATTATTTTTGAACTGAGGATATATTTAAGGATTCTGCAGCAAACTGATGTTAGAAATATTGGTCTGTAATTTTGCAGGACTGTTCTTTTGCCCTTCTTATATACAGGTGTCACCTGCACATTTTTCCAGTCGCTTGGGACTTTGTGCTGGGTGAGAGATTTGCAATAAAGGCAAGCTAGGTAAAGAGCCAATGCTGTATAGTACTCTTTGAATAAATCAAACTGAGAAAGCAGACCTGGTGACTTATTTGTTTTCAACTCATTCAGTTGTTTCTCTGTATCACGGATGCTTCTTACTATGTCGTCCATACGGGAGTCTGTCGATGGTCAAACAATGGTATGTTTGTATGATTTTCCTGTGTGAATGATTTCTTAAATGTGGAATTTAAAACTTCTGCATTTGATTAACTATCTTCAACTGCCGCACCAGACTGGTCAACAAGTGACTGGATGGAAACCTCGAACCTACTTAGTGATTTTACAAAGACGTGAGTCTTCTTGGGTTCCCAGCCAGATCTTTTGCTAAGGTATGATGGTTATAGTTGCATGCTTTGCACAGAGGCATGAATTTCTGCTAACCTTTGCTTGTGACAGCTCTTCTTTGCTGTGGGTCGAGACAGACTACGTCATTGTTAACTAGGTACCCCAAGATTTTTATTTCTTAGGTAACAAAGAGGCACTTTTTTGGTTTCAGGTGAAGGCTTCTATTCTGAATGCACTTCAACATTGTTGCCAGGCAGCTTAGATGTTCTTCAAATGTCTTTGAAAAAATAAATTTCATCTGGATGGCAAAGACACATTGTCCATTTTAGGTGTTGAAGCAACTAGTCTTACATGCTTGAAGGTGACTGGAGTGTTACGTAGTTCAGATAGCATAACTTTTAACCCATAGAGGCTCACAGGTATCATGAAGGCAGTCTCCTCCCAGTCGGCCTCTTCAACCTCGATTTGCCTGTAGCCTTTCTGCATGGCCATAATTGAAAAATGCTTTGCTCTTTTTAAGCAGAATAGGATGTCATAAATATGTGGCAATGGGGAGTCGTATTTCTTTTGTGATTTGGTTCATTCATGGATTATCTTCAGAGTTGATATGTGTTTTACCATGGGCCACTTGGACTGCCTTTCCTCACTTGATCTGGCTTTCCTCTGCTCTGGATATGAAAGCATCCTTAAAATGGCACAGAACAGCAAACACCCATCAGCATTGTTCATTAGTCAGGTCAGTTTCTCCATGACAATTTTTTTTAGTGGCAGCAGAGCAAGATTTTTTGTTGATGACACTGAATTCCCAATCCTTGACTGATTTAGCTGTGCTTACACACATTCCTTTCAAGATAAGTTTTGCTTAATAATGACAGTTAGTGGTCTAAAGTTCTGCTTCTTCTTCTTTTCCTTCAGCATTTGTCCCACATACTTGCAGGGTCCGCTACATGGGTCCGTTGTCTCCATTTCACTCTATCACGGGTTGCATCTGAGTGGATGTTCTCGCATTTAAGGTCTTTATAAGTCATATCAGCCCAATGTTGCTTAGGTCGTCCTTTGGGTCTTTTGCCAATGACTATTCCTTGGGAATAGTCGTCACCGGCCCGTTAAACATGCCCAAACCAACGAAGACGACTCTCTTGCATCTTGTCTTGGATCGGTGCAACACCAGACTGTTTCCTAATGCTGTGATCTATTTAGTGAGGCTCGTTGTCCACCTTAGCATCTTCGTTTCCGTTACACATAGGCGGAGTTCTGTCTCAACTGTAGTCAGCCAGCACTCTCAACCATACAAGGTGACCGGTTGGATGACAGTGCGATAGATTTTTTATTTTAAATTATCTTTCATCCTGTGGTGGCAAGTGACTCCGGTTGTGGTTCGCCACTTCATCCAGGCTGCCTGAGTTCTGGTGTTGATCTCTTTAGTGAGTCGACCGTCAACAGTGATTGTACAGGTACTTAAACTTACTCATACAAGTCAGACTTTAACCATTAATTGTGATGGTTCCCATTTCATGTCTGTCTGATGTCATGTACTCTGTTTTCTTCAGATTAAGATGCAAACCGGGCACTCCGTTTTTGAGTTTGGCTCTGTTTCTCAAGATTGTTCTCTGCTGTCAGCATCACGTCGTCAGCATAAAGTAGGTCCATGGTAATGGCCGGTGTAGGTCAGCTGCCAAGGTGTCCATTACGAGAATGAACAGAAGTGGTGATAAAGCAGAACCTTGATGGATGTCGACTGTGACGGGGAAGTCCATGGATAGTCCTGAGGTGGTTGTACAGACATAACTTCTTGGTTGTGCATAAAGTAACTGCACCCAGTTAATAAGCTGCTCTGGCACGTCATGCTGTCGAAGTGCTAGCCAGATGAGACTGTGTGGCACCAATTCAAAGGCCTTTTCGAGATCCAGGAATGCTAGACACAGTGACTTGGCTTTCTCATGCTGATTCTTGACTAAGAGTCTTGCAGAATGAATCGCATCAGTTGTGCTGCAGTTCTTCACAAATCCAGCTTGGTTTCTGGAAATCTGTGTGATCTCGCGGATCCTTTGATCTAGAACACTCTCAAAGATTTTCATGGTGTGGCAGAGAAGTTGAATTGGACGGGATTTCCCTTCTTCTTAAAGATACGCACAGTGGTGCTCTGTTGCCAATCAGTTGGTGTTTGTCCCTCGTCACTGATCTTGTTGAAGAGTTCCGTTAACCATTCAGCTGCCTTCCAATGATGGGAATGCCATAACTCTGCTGGAAGGCCATCTGGGCCGGTGGCTTTCCCAGGCTTCGTCTTCCTGAAAGCAGTCTTGACCTCTTCGACTGCAATTTCTGTTGCGGGCCCTCAAAGCATGACCTGTGGGCATTGGTGGATATTCTTGAAGTAGCTGCACCATCATTCTCTGGCCTTCTTCCAGTCAACTAGCAGATTACCAGTCTCATCACTGACTTCTCAGAACTGATGAACATCTTCCAAATAGCAATGTCTTGCTTTAGCGATTCGATATAAGTCCCACTGTCCTTCACGTGTGTCAAGTTTTGCCATTAGATCACCATAACGTTGGGATTTGCTTGCTGCTATAACCTGTTTTGCATCTCTTCGGGCTGTTCTGCACGCATTCCATAGCTCTGATGTTTTATCGGCTAGAAGCACGTGATACAATCATTTCTTTGTGTGTACCGCGTCTTTGACAGTGTCGTTCTAAAGCTATGTATCTCTATCCATCCTCCGTCGACCTGGTTTTGTTGTCCTAAGAATTGCATGTGTAGCTTCGTGAGCAGACTCTTTCAGTTTCCCCCAGCTTTCTTCAACTGTGGTAATTGGTGGCAAAGTAATTCTTACTGTGATGTCGGCTTCCTTATCCTTGAATTTCCACCATTTGTTTCTCGCAGGTCCTGTGTGGTCTACGTGCTTGTTTCTTGGCAACTTGATTTGTAGCTTGCAGATCAATGGACAGTGTTGTGTTGCAACTGTTTCATAGGGGATGACCTTTCCATCAAGCACATCTTCGAGATCACAGCATCTCACAAGGATGTAGTAGATCCGTGTGGCATTAGTGCTGCTGTAATATGTGATTAGATGTGAGTCACGCTTTTTGAACCATGTGTTTGCAATTGCCAGATTACAAGCTTCTGAGAAATGGAGGATACACTGACAGTTGTCATTCTTTTCTCTGAATGCATGCCCGCCGTGAGCAATATGTTCTTCCTGTCTGCAGCCTATGTACCCATTCGGATCACCAGGGATGATGATGTAATCATCTGGAGGTACTAGAGCAGTCTTTGCATCAAGCCTCCTCCAAAAGTTTTCCTTAATGGAAGTTACTTGGCCAGTTTGTGGAGCGTAAGCACTGAAAAAGTAGATTTTTCTGCCACCTGAGATATACACAATCTTCATCAGGCGATCATCATATCTTTGCACTTCAGAGATATTACCGTCAAACTTGGATGATAATACAATGCCAACACTACTAGCTGTTCCACATCCAATGTCGTACGATTTGCTTCTGCTCCAGCATGTTTCTTGAACTCCACAGACGTCTATGCGTCGAGTTCCAAGGGCTTTAGATAGCTCATTGTGCCGTCAAGTCACGGTGCTGACATTGAGCGGTTTTAACATTTTTTAAATGTTCGGATAATAAGTTGCCGTCTCTTTATCTAAGAATAGATGATGAATGCAGCTAGCCGCTATCTCTGTGTAATGTCTTGTCTGTATAGACATGTATATGATGCCTTTAAGATCACTTCACCTTCACACATAAATCTATACAGTAAAGTAAGGCCCTTCCCGTTTTTGGCTGATCCGTGATAAGACAGGCGAAAAATTAGACTAATTGAGGATTATTAGTATTATCTCTATTTTCATTCACTCTCTCTCTTTCTCTCCTTTATCTATGTACAGTTTTTAATATAATATTTCATTACGTGAAATCAGTCAAATAGGATCTTTGGTGGAGTCCTTCATCTTGGTAATCAGCGGCTGGCTTGCTGTAAGAGATCTTTACATTTATTATTACTGTTAAACACTGCAGTCAGTCGGGAGAATCAATCGTCCGGACAATTTGTTCCTATTACGAAAGATTGCGAATTCCAGATGTGTACGAAGCCTTTTTGGACAATTTAACACAGACTCAGTGATTGCAGGCTCGCTTCGACACAGCTGAAACTTCCCCACTAATTACAGGGCCAACATGATCATCAAATGATTCAGAAAAAACTCATTCGTTCATTCACTCCAGAACAAAAAAGTCACAAACCTTATTTATGGAGGAAATTGTGTATTAAATCCATCTCCATTACATGTCCAGATCTCCGGTGATTCCACGCCTTAATTATTTTCTGTTTACAGTATCTTTCTCTTCAAACAAACCGCTAGCGGCACAAATGTTAATTGGCTCGCTTTAGCGAGAAGAAAAGCAGAATATGTATCTCCCAGAAACACGTCAATCCCTCAACAGATACTCCAGAAGCTGTCCTAGTTACCATTCTTAACAACCATGGAGAATGCAAATATGCATCTCTGTTACTTCAAAGAATAAACGCACTAGAAAATACTTTGGCGTCGACGAGCTGTCGCCGCATGTATTACGAGAAAATCAGATCAGATAACTCTTCCAAAGTGAATGAATGTGGATGGTTTGATTGTAAATGATTAATTGGTGCGTGGTAGAGGGTATTTTCTGTGGGGACATTACACGGTGCAAGACTGGATGTGAGGGCTAGCTTGCTTAGCCGTCGCCACCCGTGCGACGTAACCCTTGCATATTTCTCACGCTGACTGGGCTGTGCCAACGTGCATCGCCTATAGGGGACACCCTAGCCTTTGTACCAGATCCAGAAGACATTTCCATAAACATGTGGCACCATTTTTACAGTCAGCTCATCACATAGCCTGTCACCAAGCATTTTATAGCTATTGCTAGCAGGGGGAAAGGCCGCTCCTTATATGAAGTTCAGACGCCGCTGAAGTTGGTTCTTCCACCTTCACCATTGGGCCTCCAGACCTCGTCTGCTGTTGAAGCTGTTAACTAACTACAAGTGAAATGGAAAGAGAAAGAGCTCTGACAGTTGAAGAATGAGCTATCGGAAGCACAAGCACAAGGGCAAGGGCCATGAAAGGCAGAAAGAGGAAAATGAGGCTCCCTAGGCCTCGTATGCCCTAATACCATCGGGGTCGGAAATGGGAAATAGTGGTCGATAGGAAAGATAACAGGAGGGACCTGGCACAAGTAAGTGGAAGCAATGCCAGGCCCAGCTTGAGGCCCCGTGCTCGCCATGCACGTCACACAAGATGCGTGTCCCTGATTAGACTAAAGTTCTGCTTGACCATCAGTAATAGTCCAGTCAACAAAGGAAAATTAGGGTAGAAAATTCGTGCAGTCAAAAATTTTTGTACAATGGAGAGTACCAAGAACAACATAGTAGGAATACTGATCGGTGGGATGTGTGTGTGGGGTGGTGGAGGGTGTTTAATTTAAATTTTTTGTATTATGTTTAGTTGCTCAAAAAGCACAGATTCTAGTGAAACTGTTTCACAGTACTAATTTAAACTCCATTAAATTTGCTTAAAAAATGACCCTATTCATTTTTTCCGTGAGACTAGTTTGCATGGGATGGAAAGTGGCAGATTATTAAAAATAGTATTTTAATGGTATAAAATTAATGTTTATTGTTAAATAAAGTGGGTTAAGAACAAATTTTAAATGTGTGTACCATGTCTGCGTGCAGTAGTGGTATATTAAAGGATAAACTGTGTTCTGGGGGGGGGGGGGGGGGGGTGTAGGTGGAGGGGGGAAGGGAGCCACATTCGTGGGGGGGGGGGGGGGGGTTGGGAGGAAGTTGTCTTTCTCAAAAGAAAGCTACAGATGATAAAGAAAGCTACAGATGCTGTACAAGATGGCTAAGAATAAATTTAGCCTCCAGCAGTGAAGAACAGTGTGCAGAGATTTACGTAGATTCTGTCCGTAATTGTTTCTTGTGTTAGCATTATTAATAACTCGAACCTTATTCCATGTAGTGTTAACCGCTTTTTTTGGAAAACAAGCACCCACCCCCATCCTGGGCAAGTCTCCTGTGTCACACCTCCAGAACACAATTGAGCCCTTAATTTGAGGCTACAGCACTTACCATGGGACCACACAGCAATCAGCCATCTTGCTTACTCTCCCAGAATGCAGTGGCTAGGTGAGAGGCTGGTACCTCTGTACAGCGACAGGGAATGGCTACAAAGTGTTGGTGAGTGACCTCATCAGGGGTATGGCAATGTATTTTATCCCACATGTCGACTGTAATCATCTGCAGTGGATGGGCTTGAATAGAACTGTTGTGACGGTTGATATCTTGTTGTGTAGAAGTGTTTGAAAGCTCGTCTTCTTTCTGTGCGGTAGTGTAAGACACGTCAAGGGCATTCACAATGGAAACATACCTATGTGTTGTCCTCTGTCCTCTAAATGTCTTGAGGAGGTTGTACATGCATTGGTTAGGTACTGAGCTGTTATTTGATGACTACGCCATAAGTTCTAGTGGTCCATTCTTCATGGCACATTGGGCTGGTGGTGGAGACTGGTGCTAAATATCAGTACACCTCTTCTTCAACATTCTGTATCAACTCCTAAAGTTTGGAGTCAATGTTCTTGGCTGCTTTGTCTTGCATACTCAGTCACATTCCTGGCTGCAATAACTGCTGTATCTCCTCTCTTACTACCTGGCATATGAGAGAGGTGATATCATGGTGATCTTCCATAACGGTGATAGGGGAACACATTCGGGAGTCAGTCATACCTGTTCTGTCCATCTCTTTTTATGTTGCATTTCCTCGATGCGCTGCCACCACTTGAGGAACTCCTCTGTTGTGACATCCTTTCCTTTGTGCATGTCTTCTGAGACTCCTTTAATCAAGTGTGAAATTTTGTCAGCTTCTGCTATATTTGTATTCACGATGTGACATAGGACAAAAACCTCCTGCATGTAGGACTGTGTCATTTTCCCATAACATTGTGTTCTGTTCTTCTGCTACATAAACTTGCTGCTGATTTTCACCTCAGTTTGGCCTGGAATTTGTCCCAACTATATACCTTCTTTCCACTGTTTTCGAACCATTGCTGGGCTGTGCTGACCACATAACAGTACTAATTTGCCAAACAGATGATATCATCCCACATGTTATGTCTGCCAATGTTGAATCCTTTCATCTATTTCTTTGAGTCCTGGCCAGCATGTCCGGAAAACACTGATTGACACCTGATGTGCAACTGACTTCTCTTGTTTTGGAATCCATTGGTCTCCTGAATAAATGGAAAGTGCGCATGATTTACTGCTTCCTGTTCTGCTTCCTGTCCATGTAGGTAATGGCTTTCACATTGCGTAATTGGAACCACAGTGATATCGGTGTTTTGAAGTACCCATAACCCATGATCAAGTCCAAACCTGAAAGCAGGAACAGTAATTGAGTAAAACACTTGTCATTGAAATTATTTTTGTTATAAACACCAATGAACAGACAGAATTGAACTGCCTCCTGGATGGAGTTTGTTACAATTATACAAACTAAGAATATTCCAGAATATACAAACATAAGAAATTTTGAGAACCTTCGAGAAATGACAAATACTAAATAACAAATATTTGCCCGTGATCAGATTTGAAGTGGCAACCTGCAGCATGCCAGCCAGAGACTAACCGCCACTCTACATTGCACGCCACAATATTCTCTTAAAAGTCTGTTTCATTTATATAATCCTATATATGCCACCAATTTTCCACCATATTTTCATTACTTAGTACTAGGTTAAACTTCTGAATTCTTGATGTTCATACAGGTACTTATTTCTTACCAGAGGTCTGGTCTTAACAATATAGGTATTTGAAACCACCCAGTGTCTCCAGATCTCATCTGTGTATATAATCTTCTTTCATGATTTTTAAACCAAGTGTTACTGACAGACTTTATGACTCATCACAATTAAATGTTCATCTCCCTTAATGTACAGTAAAATTTATTCTGTCTCGTCAGGCACTTCACCAGTTGTCACTATAACCAACTCAACCTATTCATTTCAGATCATTCTGTGTAAACTCAGATATTTTGGTCGATTCTAAGATGACCATTTCAGAATTGTCATATTTAGTACATGGATACCTACATGTGTTAGTAAAACTGCCAAATAGCACTGTCTTGACACTAACCATTTTTGATCAATTAGGGTTTAAAGGCTCAAAAGTGTGTACCTGTTCATTAGTCAAGCACCAATTTCCCTATTTTCAGAGACCTACTACTCAGTAATGAGTTGATCTACAGACCTCATTTTTTTATGTATCTAGTATGTAGGTCACTAAGTTGATATAATGTGTAAAAATTTGGATTCATCATTCAGATTGTTTATGAAAAGTGTTGACGAAAAAAATTTCTGTGCTTAAAATACGTAACTTTTAAAAAATCATAACTCTGCACTGGGAAACTACACTGTAACTCATTAGTCCTAGTATTAAGTACAAATAATAATGAAAATCAGTTTGCATTTCAGTTAGCATTTTTTACCTTCACCTAAAGACGACTTCATCGCAAAAAAAGTCAAATTTGATGAACTTCAAAGTCCTGGGAAGTACATAGACAGTTGAATCTCAACTTGATTTTTTGCTGAAATGTTTATGTATCTGGTAGCAAACTTAGATGCAGATTATCATAATGCACTTCATTCATTGGCAAAAAATAAAATAAAAATGCCACACACACATTCCATTCACTTTCAACACTACAGGGAATTGTCAAATAAAAACCATATGTATTTGTTGAAAAGTTGCCCCTAAAATATTTGTGGTTGACCTGTGGATCAGGAATACACAGGTCAGAGCTGCAAACAATTACAATAATTTGTGTTAATGTATGTGTTGTATTTCACTTTTATATGTCTTTTCAGTGTAAAGAATTAAGAGAGAACTTGGATTCACAAATGTGGTGATACATCCTTATTCTGTTACTGTAAATTAAAAAGACAACTTCAGTGAAACAAAAGGAAAGATTCAGGCAGTAATGAGAGACATTAACAACTTTTTACGTATATACCAGTATATATGGGTATAAGAATTCTGCAAAGAATGGTTTCATAAACAAGTTCAAATATAAAGAAGGAAATTGTATTTTTAAAACTAATTTTCATCGTATTTGAAAGTCTCATGTTGCTCGACTTGCGGCTGTTCTCGCAAAGCATTTTCATAAACTGCCATAGCAGCACTTCTCCCATTTGCATCTGCTGACTCTCTCATCATTAGAAAAATGTTGGTATCAGTGGGTAGAAATGCGTGGTGCAATAGTGTTCCCAGAACTGTCCTCATTGTACTGTGCCTGTATTCCAAGAAACCTTCATTTGACTTGATCTGCAAAGAAACAAAGAACATATTAATGCCCTGTATTTTGTGGAAGGCCTGTGTGAACAGTGCAACCATTATCCAATGTAATGGAGCTCCTCAATCATAAATGTAGAATTCAACTCGCAGTGAACTGATTCCAGTTTAATCTCTTGCTCCGCCTTCATGGAGCATTCTCAGAGTAGCATCTACTGTTGGTGTCATGGAACACATGGTATGCAAAGTTAGACAGTAGTGGTGTAACTGTTTCTCCAGAATGCAGGAGTGGTTACCTGAAATTGTGAAGCAGACATATTGATGCTTTACAGAAATGGCAGTTTTTGAATACTTCATGCAAGGAAGGAAAGATTATGTTCCTATGATGATAAATAAAAGCCTCATGTGCAGAAAAGACTTACTTTAATTAATCTGAAAAGAGTTCTACACAATATATGGGGCATTAATATGTTCTTTGTTTATTCACAAGAGATCAAATCGTATGAAGGTTTCTTGGAACACATGTACGGTACAATAAGGACAGTTCCAGGAACATGATCGCATCATACATTTCTAGTCATTGCTACAAACACATTTCTAATTAAGAGACCCTCAACGGATGCAAATGAGAGCACTGTTGCTACTGACACTCATAAAAAAAGCTTTTTTGGAACAGTTGTGAGTTGGGTAATATATAGCTTTCAAATATGATGAAAACTGGTACATAAGGACACATTTCCCAGGTATCATATGAATTTAAAGATGTTGCAATAAACTGCATGTCTCCTGCTGAATCACAATTCCTTTCCTGGCCCAGTTGTAAAGGTGCTGTTTGCGTCTCCTCCTCCAGTGTTATATGTAAGATGGATGTCCCATCATTACAAAGTAAAGTGCACAATTGTATAAACTCGACAATAAGTGCTATGGCAAAATCATCTTTTTCACCTTTTTAATGAACTCATTTCATTTTTAGATCAAGATGTGTATACGTAAGAAGTGATTAATGTCTCTCGTTACTGCTTGCATCTTTTCTTTTGTTTCGCTGAAGTTATTTTTTTAATTTATAATGATAGAATGAGGACATATCACCACGTTTGTGCACCCAAGCTGTCTCTTGTAATTTTTTATACTGAAAAGACATTTAACAGTGAAATACAACATATACATTAAAATAAGTGACTGATAATTGTTTTCAGCTCCCACCTGTTTAGTCATGATCCACTGGTCAACCGCAAATATTTTAGAAACAATTTATCAAGGAATGCATAAGCTTTTATTTACCAATTCTCTAGTGTGTGTGTGTCATTTTTGTTTTATTTTTTGCCAATGAATAAAGTGCATTAGAATACTTTGCAACTAAGTTTGCTGCCAGATACGTAATCATTTCAGCAAAAGATCAAGTTGATATTCAACTGTCTACATACTTCTCAGGACTTTGAAGTTCGTGAAATTTGAGTTGTTTTTGGAATGGAGTTGTCTTTAGGTGAAGGTAAGAAATACTAATTTCAATGAAAATTTCTTTTTATTGTTATTTATACTTATTACTAGGGCTAACGAGTTACAGTGCACAGACTAAGGTCTGTACTATTCCCCTGGGCACAGTTAGGATTTAAAAAAATCATATATTTAAAGCAGAGCATGAAAAAGTGATTCTTCAACATTTTTTGTAAAAAATCTGAGTGATGGATCCTACTTTTTATAAATCATATCAACTTAGTGGCCTACATACACTCCTGGAAATTGAAATAAGAACACCGTGAATTCATTGTCCTAGGAAGGGGAAACTTTATTGACACATTCCTGGGGTCAGATACATCACATGATCACACTGACAGAACCACAGGCACATAGACACAGGCAACAGAGCATGCACAATGTCGGCACTAGTACAGTGTACATCCACCTTTCGCAGCAATGCAGGCTGCTATTCTCCCATGGAGACGATCGTAGAGATGCTGGATGTAGTCCTGTGGAACGGCTTGCCATGCCATTTCCACCCGGCGCCTCAGTTGGACCAGCGTTCGTGCTGCACGTGCAGACCGCGTGAGACGACGCTTCATCCAGTCCCAAACATGCTCAATGGGGGACAGATCCGGAGATCTTGCTGGCCAGGGCAATTGACTTACACCTTCTAGAGCACGTTGGGTGGCACGGGATACATGCGGACGTGCATTGTCCTGTTGGAACAGCAAGTTCCCTTGCCGGTCTAGGAATGGGAGAACGATGGGTTCGATGACGGTTTGGATGTACCGTGCACTATTCAGTGTCCCCTCGACGATCACCAGTGGTGTACGGCCAGTGTAGGAGATCGCTCCCCACACCATGATGCCGGGTGTTGGCCCTGTGTGCCTCGGTCGTATGCAGTCCTGGTTGTGGCGCTCACCTGCACGGCGTTAAACACGCATACGACCATCATTGGCACCAAGGCAGAAGCGACCCTCATCGCTGAAGACGACACGTCTCCATTCGTCCCTCCATTCACGCCTGTCGCGACACCACTGGAGGCGGGCTGCACGATGTTGGGGCGTGAGCGGAAGACGGCCTAACGGTGTGCGGGACCGTAGCCCAGCTTCATGGAGACGGTTGCGAATGGTCCTCGCCGATACCCCAGGAGCAACAGTGTCTCTAATTTGCTGGGAAGTGGCGGTGCGGTCCCCTACGGCACTGCGTAGGATCCTACGGTCTTGGCGTGCATCCGTGCGTCGCTGCGGTCCGGTCCCAGGTCGACGGGCACGTGCACCTTCCGCTGACCACTGGCGACAACATCGATGTACTGTGGAGACCTCACGCCCCACGTGTTGAGCAATTCGGCAGTACGTCCACCCGGCCTCCCACATGGCCACTATACGCCCTTGCTCAAAGTCCGTCAACTGCACATACGGTTCACGTCCACGCTGTCGCGGCATGCTACCAGTGTTAAAGACTGCGATGGAGCTCCGTATGCCACGGCAAACTGGCTGACACTGACGGCGGTGGTGCACAAATGCTGCGCAGCTAGCGCCATTCGACGGTCAATACCGCGGTTCCTGGTGTGTCCGCTGTGCCGTGCGTGTGATCATTGCTTGTACAGCCCTCTCGCAGTGTCCGGAGCAAGTATGGTGGGTCTGACACACCGGTGTCAATGTGTTCTTTTTTCCATTTCCAGGAGTGTATTAGATGCATAAAAATTGAGGTCAGTAGATCAACTCATTACTGAATAGTAGGTCTCTCAAAATAGGCAAATTGATGCCTGACTAATGAGTGGGTACACACCCTTGAGCCTTCAAACCTGAACATACCAAAAATGATTAGAGTTAGGACAATGCTATTTGGTAGTTTTACTCTTAATACATGTAGGTATCGGTGAACTAGATATGACTAAATTGTGGAATGGTCACCTTATTACCCCATGTGAAATTACACAGAATGACCCTTTCTCCTTTTCAAACTCTCTTACATAACTACAACATAAAGGTGTTCAACATTCCATACTTCAACCAGTATAATACTAGTCTCAGATTTGAAATTAGAATGGTGAGCTAGTTCAAATATTCTACAATGTGCCATTGATGAATGGGTCCATAGCTTCCATCCAATTCCTCGTGGGCCTGTCTGGTTTAGAAACTGAAGACACCAGATAGAAAGTAGAAATATGAAATTTGGAAATTAAAAATGTATTCATGTATGAGGATAAGACCATACCAATATTTCACCACCTCAAACACTCACAAATGAGAGATATCCATGTTATGCATTCCAGTTCGTTGTTATATTGAATATGCTGTGGAATTAGCTCCTTTCCTAGCTCTTATTTATTAAGAATGCTGTATGTAGCAAGTAGTCCTGTGGGGCTGGAAAAAAGTGCAGGTCACTATTGTTTACAAAAAGTATAAAAGATTAGCAGCATTGGATTAGAGACCAATATTGCTGACATTTGTCTGTTGCAGGATCCAGAGGCATACTTGTAGACTAGAATATTATGATATTCTTGAAGAAAAAAAAACAGAAAAAAAAGAAAAAGAAGATACTCAAAGGCAGCCCATATACAAGGAAAGCCACTAATGTGGAACACAACTTCCATTGGTCTTACACATTATCTTGCAAATAATGCGTGCAGGTGAAGAGGAAGATTTTGTCATCCTAGATTTCCGAAATCACATCAACTACTAACAAAGTTGAGGTTGTACAGAGTATCGTAGCAAATATGTATTGACTTGAGGAATATTTGACTAATATAACCCACTACATTATACATAAATAAAAACAACATTGGATGTACCTCATGAAAGCACGATAGGATCTCTGATGTACACAAACGATTTGTCAGGCAGGATCAGCAGCTCTGTAAGATTGTTTGGTGACAATTCTGTTGTGTACTGGAAAATACATTGAAGCACCAAAGAAACTGGTATGGGCATGCATATACAAACACAGAGATATGTAAACAGGCGGAATACAGCACTGCGGTCGGCAACGCCTATATAAGACAACAAGTGTCTGGCGCAGTTATTAGATTGGTTACTGCTGCTACAATGGCAGGTTATCAAGATTTAAGTGAGTTTGAATGTTGTGTTATATAGTTGGCGCATGAGCGATGACACACCATCTCCGAGGTAGCTATGAAGTGGGGAATCCCTGTATGACCATTTCACGAGTGTACCATGAATATCAGGAATCTGGCAAAACATCAAATCTCCGACATCGCTGGGGCCAGAAAAAGATCTGCAACAACGGGACCAGTGATGACTGAAGAGAATCATTCAGTGTGGCAGAAGTGCAACCCTTCTGCAAATTGCTGCAGATTTCAATGCTGGGCCATCAACAAGTGTCATCGTGTAAACCATTCGATGACATGTCATCAATATGGGCTTTCGGAGCTGAAGGTACACTTGTGTAGTCTTGATGATAGAACGACACAAAGCTTTATGCCTTGCCTGGCTCGTCAACACCAACATTGGACTGTTGATGACTGGAAACATGTTGCCTGGTCAGACAAGTCTCGTTTCAGATTGTATCGAGAAGATGGGCGTGTACAGGTATGGAGACAACCTCGTGAATCCATGGACCCTGCATGTCAACAGGGGACTGTTCAAGCTGGTGGAGGCTCTGTAATGATGTGGGGCATGTGCAGTTGGAGTGATATGGGACCCCTGATACATCTAGGTATGAAGCTGACAGGAGACACATACAAAGCATCTTGTCTGATCACTTGCATCCATTCAGTCCATAGTACATTCCAATGGATTTGGGCAATTCCAGCAGGAAAGCGTAACACCCCACACATCCCAAATTGCTACATAGTGGCACAAGGAACACTCTTCTGAGTTTAAACACTTCCACTGGCCACTAAACTCCCCAGGCAGGAACATTATTGAGCATATCTGGAATGCCTTGCTATGTGCTGTTCTGAAGAGATCTCCACCCCTCCATACTCTTACATATTTATGGACAGCCCTGCAGGATTCATGGTGTCAATTTCTTCCAGCACTACTTCAGACATTAGTCGAGTCCATGCCATGCCATGTCATGTTGTGGCACTTCTGCGTGCTCGCTGGGGCTCTACACAATATTAGGCAGGTACCAGTTTCTTCGGCTCTTCAGTGTATATCATTGGACGATTGTTAAGAATTGCGGAAATACTTTGACATATTTGTACATAGTATAGCGAATGATAACTCTTGTGGGTAAATGAGTGGTGATGCCTATAACGATGAGAAAGAACTTCAAAATACTTTTCGTGATATCCAAGCTACTGGTACAGTTCTTACAACCATAGTATTTACACTGAAGAGCCAAAGAAACTGGTACACCTGCCTAATATCGTATAGGGCCCCTGCAAGCATGCAGAAGCACTGCAACATGACGTGGCATGGACTTGACTAATGTCTGAAGTAGTGCAGGAAGGAATTGGCACCATGAATTCTGCAAGGCTGTCCATAAATCTGTTTGAGTACGAGGGGTTGGAGATTGCTTCTGAACAGTATGTTGCAAGGCATCCCAGATAAGTTCAATAATGTTCATGTCTGGAGAGTTTGGTGGCCAGCAGCAGTGTTTAAACTCAAGAGTGTTCCTGGAGACACTCTGTAGCAATTCTTGATGTGTGTGGGGTAGCACATTCTCGTGGTGGAATTGCCCCAATCCATTTGAATGGACAATGAGCATGAATGAGTCCAGGTGATCAAACAGGATGCTTATGTTCGTGTCACCTGTCAGAACTGTACCTAGACATATCAGGTATCCCACACTACTCCAACTGCGCACACACCCCACACCATTACAGAGCCTTCGCCAGCTTGCACAGTCTCCTGCTGACATACAGGGTCCATGGATTCATGAGGTTGGCTCCATACCCGTACACATCCATCCGGTCAACACAATCTGAAATTAGACTAGTCCGACAAGGCTACATGTTTCTAGTCACCAACAGTCCAATGTTGGTGTTGATGGGCCCAGGCGAGGCATAAAGCTTTGTGTCATGCAGTCATCAAGGGTACAAGAGTGGACTTTTGGCTCTGAAAGCCCATATCGATGTTGTGTCATTGAATGGTTCACACACTGACTCTTGTTGACGGCCCAGCACTGAAATCTGCAGCAATTTGCAGAAGGGTTGTTCTTCTGGCATGTTGAATGATTCTTTTCATTTGATGTTGGTCCATTCTTGCAGGATCTTTTTCCGGCTGCAGCGATGTCAGAGATTTGATATTTTACTGGATTCCTGATATTCACTAGTGAAATAGTAGTACAGGAAAATCCCCACTTAAATGCTACATCGGAGATGCTGTGTACCATCGCTCGTGCGCTGACAAACTACATTCAAACTCACATCAATCTTGATAACCTGCCATTTTAGCAGTAATAACCAATCGAACAACTGCGCCAGACACTTGTTGTCTTATATAGGCGTTGCTGACCAGAGTTCCGTATTCTGCCTGTTTACATATCTCCGTATTTGAATATGCATGCCTATACCAGTTTCTTTGGCGCTTCAGTGTATATGCTCACATTAATTTTGGCCTAGCATGTCTGCTGTCTCTATTTTATTCCATTATACAAAACCATATATTCACATATAAGTATTACTTTCAACAATAGTGGTTACCAAAACAAGAAGTAGAACAAATGTACATACACATATAACATTGGGCAATTATATTTTGTTTATAAAAAAAAAGAAACGGTAGTTACTTTTGGGTTGATTAAATAGTTCAATTTAAATTGTTGTGATTGATTTATTCAAAACACTACCCCATTCTTATAACTACTTTATAAGTACCTGTTTTCTGGCACTGTCAGCACTACATCCATTGGAGAATTTTCTCCTCCTACAGGCTTGTTTGGTCAAAATTAAGACATAATTTAGCAGAGAAAAGACTCGAGAAATTAGTGAAGATCTAAAAATTTCTGTATGCTTCCAAAAAGTAGTAAATTGTACTTTACAGCCATTATGATTATATAACAAATTAGTTTTTTTTCTGGAAGTGTAAATGTTATTTAACTTTGTTTTTTGTAGTGCAAGAACAATTCAAACCCAGTATTAATAAAATAAATTCTTGTGACTGTAGATAGTTGTTTCCACTAAATATGATTGCTCTCTTTCATTTGTGTAAGGCTACCTATGCAATATTTTGTATGTTAATTAAATTTTCACAGTTAAATATAGTTGGGTTTTCTTGGTTTTTGTTTTAAAGAAAGCATGGTTTTTTTGGATCAGTATAAATTAAAACCAGCCTGATTTACACCAGTCTGAAGACTTGCATAATGGAGGGCCAAAGTCTGAGATTCACTTGGTAACGGAACAATATACAGTCTGAGATTCACATGACAGAACAACAATGTACGAAGATACGGATGATGGCCAATACCCAAGTTCTTGCCGACTCCTATGCAGAGACCACATCTTGGTTATAGTGAAGGCACACACTGGCAGCTCCCTTAGCCAACAGTGGCTGGTGCGGCACAGCATTGTTTGTAGTGAAAGTTCTGATTGAAGGACTGTGAGTGCAGTCACTGTTTGGCCCAGAGCTCGATGGAAGACTCACTTCAAGTAGCGCTGCGCTACCCTGCCCTAAATACCCAGGCTGTGTAGAGATACTGAGGAAATATTTGTGATCATGCAGCCTGCAGAAGCTGACAGGTGTAAAGGGTCGGTAACCTCTAGCAACGCTCACACTGCCTCCTGCTCCTCCTGCTCCTCCTGCTCCTCCTGCTGCTGCTGCTGCTGCTGCTAATGATGATGATGATGATGATGATGATGATGATGAGGACAACACAAACACCCAGTCCACGGGCAGAGAAAATCCCCAACCCGGGACCCCATGATCCAGAGGCAGTAACACTAGCCACTAGACCACGAGCTGCGGACTGCCTCATGCTGGCCTAGTCAGTATCCGTGATTGAAGTTCTGTCATCTGCTGATGTAACACCTTCCAGGTTAGGCTGCAGGTGTGAGACACATTGCCAGTCTGCCTGACGAGCAACCCATGCATCACAGTTACTATTATTATTATTTTGCTTTTACAATTACTGAATCACACCATGAGCATCCCTATGTACCTTTGTGACCTACAGTGTTCTAGTTGAAAAGTTTGCAATTGCAAGCACAAGAGTTTACAAGTACCTAGTGTGTGTGTGTGTGTGTGTGTGTGTGTGTGTGTGTGTGCGCGCGCGCGCGCACAGGTGTACTTCTTGCAGCAGTGATGTGTTCCTCTCCCACTCCTATTCACTAATTAACTTATTTACTAACCATCGTCAATATCTTCCACCATGTGTATACATACCAGTATAAATTTGCATAGTACATACATGACGGATTCACACTGGATTTCATCAAATACTTCATTTTTATCTGTTTCAAACAAATTGCCATATGCTCACAAATATATAAGTATTAAACAATGCCAATATTGTTTGTACCCAGTGTAATGATTATGGTTACTCAGCACCATTTCTGAGACCCTTCAAGGCGTTGGCCTCAAATCGACAAAAAACAGATGTGCCCCCCCCCCCCCCCCCCCCTCCTTTTCCAGATTTAAGTATCTTGTGGTTTCCCCTAAATCTCTGAAGACAAATTCCAGAGTGGTTCCTTCAAAAAAGATGTGGCTGACTTCACACCCAGTCCGTGTCTGACCTGAGTTTGTTCATTTAATGAATTTGGATATTGAACCAAACTTTTCCTTCCCTGTGTTATCTGTGTTTATGCCTTCACTTTTACCAAATTTCAACATCACAGAAAGCACTGCTTGTGTTTATGCTGTTCTGGCCATCCTGTACTGATGATTTATTGTTTGCCTGAATTAGCACACTAAATCACATTGTCAACTGCAAAGGATTTGCCTTTTTACTGGAAATTTATTGAATGTGGTCTGCTTTTTCAAGTTCAATTGTCTTGTGAACATATTTCCCCATGCTCTACTATTCTGAGTTGTAAGTTCAGCAAATGCACATGATGTCTTTTGGCATTTGTTGAGCTGTGTTATTTGATGAGAGGTGCTTTGGAATAGGGATTATCCAAATGATGTGCTGTTCCTATCTGTTTTTTCAGTAATTTATCAAGAATTGTGTCCATTTTCACCAACAACAGGGGGCAACAAATCATTGAGCACAGACTGAAATTAAATTGTGCTCAGATGTTCATTATTAGTAGTTGTGTGGTCTATGTCCTGATGACTGTAACCACTTGTCAGCCTGTCCCGTGGACCAGAGGTGTAAATATTGTGGTCTGGCTTTGCAGAGTGGCTCGCTTTTGCAAACCGATATTGAGGGAACTTTTCTATTTGGAGTGTAGTTATTCAACAAAACAATCAGTATATCAGTATTGTAAATAGGTTCATTGATTCATTTGATGTGGAAGGACTGCCAATGAAGGCAATTCATTTCCAGCTTGTGGTTCATGGATGCTGTGACTTCTGTGGTTTTCATTTAATCTTTGGTTTGAGGATAGCTTTACCTTATGTAAATCCTTAACACTGTGTGAATGGCAGTGCCTTACATTATGACTATACACGAACCACCGACCGAAGTGACACTGTGGTAAGACATTGGACACTTATTGAGGAGGACAGCAATTCAAATCCCTGTCTGGTGTTGCAGATTTAGGTTCCCAGTGATTTTCTTAAATCTTTTAAATCAAATTCCAGGATGGGACAGGAAATTGGCTTAGCTCTACCATAGGGACCACCATTCTCCAACCTAAGCTTGATGTGAAAAGGATGTTAAACCTAAATCTTATGTTCTTCTTAAACATGAACTCTTACTTTACAGTAGATAATATCTTAACTCATGTAGTGCACAGATCAGTTATGAAGGTCCCTTTTTAGTCTGTGAGTGCTGTTTTTGTCAGTTCCAACACTCATAGTCTCTTGCTCCTCTTGTCTATCAACTGAAATAATTCTATTCCTTAATAAGAGTATGCTATTGCAGTTTGTAGGCTTAGCTTCTGTTTAATGTAAGTCCTTGGGCATACTGAACAAAAGTAGCCTCCTCTTTTCACTTGGTGGTGCATTCTGCGAAACATTAGCTCGTATTTTCATCATCTCTGGGTGTGGTATTATGCCTTCTGCTGTAATGAGATGAACTAATGATTTTGATCCTTTACACAGTTCTTCACCAAATGCTTTATCCAGCACTCTCTTGAAAATGAAAGATATGGGAAGTTGGATCTAATACAGATAGCTCCTTTTCCAAAGTATAAAACACATACACTTCCTATTCCATTCTGCTAATATCAGGTGAGATGGTTGAGGGCTAAGGCACTAGACTCATACATAAACAGAGCAAGTTTCAGATCTCCATCTGGCCATCGAGATTTTTCTAGTTTTCTTCAATTTGTTTAAGGTGAATATTGGTATGGCTCCATAGAAAAGGAGTAATTCCTTTAAATAGGACATGAAATTTTTTTTCCCGGAAGTTTTGTTTTATGGGAACCTGGGTGCCAGCCATCTCTTATTATATGAATGTGTTGTTCTGAGTTTAGTTACATGTTCCAGGCCATTACCATTTATGTCAGTTTGCTGCAGAAGTCTTGAGCATATTCAAAGTTCAAATATGATACATTTTGTTGACAGAGAAAAGCTTGTGCCCACAAATCAGCTCAGATTTAGAACTAGTCACCCTTGAAAAACTCCACTTGTTCTATCTCATAATTTTCTTCTTTTCCTCCTCCTCCTCCTCCTCCTCCTCCTCCTCCTCCTCCTGCCCCCACATGTCTTTCAACTATTGGTAGGCAACTATTCTAGCCTTCTTATTGCCATCTCTTGCACACGTTATGTTGACAGTGGCTTCATCCTTGAATCATTATTATTATGCCAATGATTCTCTTTCTTTAGCAGCCTGCTCTTTGTCATGTTTGCTGACTTTGTGTTGTTCTCGTCATGTGTTGTTCTCATCAGTCTGCACAATTGACGGAGCACTGTTAACAATTCATTACTTCCACTATGCTGAGAACGAGTATGTTTAGTCTTTCTGTGGTCAGTATTCCATTCAGGATTTTTCAATCTCTTATTAATGTTGCCACCTGACTCGCTTCTGTCCTGTAACTTGATTTTTGTACATTGTTCAACTCCATTGTGTGCGCATTAGTATTCTGTACTCTTCCTCAAATTCACAAATCTAAACTGGTGAACATCCTGTTATAAGTTATTGCTGTGACCGTGTGAAAGGATTTGCAACCTGTTATTCATTTGTATCATTGTGTATGGCTCATTACTACCTTCATCCTGCCTTTTTCCATTCCTATTCCTCACTTCACTTCTTTCTGCCTTTCCCCTTGTTCCCTTCCTCCTGCCCATCCCCTCATCCCCTTCCTCCTGCCCATCCTCTTCCTCCCACATTTTCCTTCGCCCATTCTTGCTTCCATATGTTTCACAGGTAGATCATAATTTTTGCTTGAGATTGTGTTTGAAGATACATGTCGTATGATAAGTATAATAATTTATCCCTCGTGACTGCAGGAATGACCAAAACTGTACTGTGATGGAGAATTGCAAAATGCCACCAGTTGCACAGAATTTATTTGTGACTATAGTTGACAGAGTAATTATCTCATTCGAGAAATATCTACATAGTAAATGTCACAACTGAAGTGAAGTGTTAGTGTGTTCAGTCTGATACAGTGGAAAATGTGGTATATCAGTCTTACTTTCCCTGTACTGTTTGTCACTTTCTCCAGTTATTGCCGCCTTTAGTCTATGTCTGGTCAGTTGTGACATACTGTTACTCTATGCTTCTTGTGTCTGATGTTTTATGCAACAATCTGGCCTTAAAAAAATCTGTAAATGTTGTGCTATGAAGACGTCTTTTGAATTCAAGGTAAGAAGTAAATGAGGATTGTCATTTAGAATTATAGTCAAATAAAGACGGCAGGAAGACTATGGCTTAACTGTGTAAAAAAATTGTAGATACAGCAGTTGCATTTGTAAACAAGAGAGGTTTTCTGATGTTGTGCTTAATTATCTCTGACAAATGGCATGATGGTTGCTTTAAATAATGCAAGGGCATTCTCCTTGTCTGTCCTTGTCCAGCTGAAATGTATCCTTGTGCACTTGGATTGCGGGAAGTGTTCCCCCTTCCTCATACTGTTTGGATACTGCCATGTACTGAAATGCTATAGTGCTGACTAATGTAGCAATTAATTTCGAGTGTAAGCATACAAGTACTTAGACTGCCTACATGGAGAGGGACAATGCAGGAGAAACCCTACCTCCCTTTTGCAGAGCTGAGAACCTACACTGACAATTTGTGCTTCTGCAACAGCAGTAGAACTCTTTATTGGTCATATGGATCACTTATACCTTCTGATGCCAGGGTTAGTCTCTTCACTCATTTCAAAATAAGAAAACTAAAACATCACTCAACCCTAAATAAAGCAGAGTACACAAAGCACTCAGCAATGGCTATGGTGCAATTTCTTGTTCTTGTCAGTAGTGTAAACATGATAGTCTGGGGCAGACCTCCACCAGTGTCTGAAGAAGAAGATGATGATGATGATGATGATTTGTGAAATGCAAAGGCTAATACAAAAAGTTTCGAGGAGGAGGAGGAGGAGGAGAAGAAGAAGAAGAAGAAGAAGAAGATGATGATGATGATGATGATTTGTGAAATGCAAAGGCTAATACAAAAAGTTACATATATCAGTCTCATCAGAGATCTGTTACTTGCCAAAATTTCATATATGTAGGAAACATAATGAACACAATCAATGGATTATATGAAATTATGGCATAGATTAAAGTTTGTATAGTAGATCGACTCTGCATATGTAAACTGAATTAATACATGAACTGGCACATAATTTTAATTCAGGATGAATACCAATTAGCAATGAGTATCTGAACAATTGTTGTTGAAATACACAGTTGCATGGTTTGCACATGATGGAAAAGGTGAAATTTTTTAGCCTGTCAGTGGAATTTTTTAAGTCAATGTACTTTGTTGAACATTTTTCCAGTGAGCAGATTCCTTTTCTGAAGTACTGTTCTGAGAGGCCTGCAAAACACCCAACTGTTGTTACCAGAACCTCTTCATTTGGCTCAAAAGCTTCTCAGACCTAATTTACTATAGATATAGGGTGATGTAGCATTCAAAGGGTGCCAAATTCGTTGAATAAAGTGGATTTTCCAACAGTTCATACTTCAAATACCTCAGTTTTCTCACTGCCAAAGGATTTTTGTGGGAGGTATTTTCTTCTAAGGACAGAAAATCTTCTTTCTTTTGCGATTCAGGCCTCTACCATCATATTTTTTGACCCAGATAACCATGAAAAACTTGATATTATAGACAACTTATTTTTTCTCCTTTAGAAAGGTAAGAATCACGGAAACAATGATGTGGCAGTTGACATTGATTTGCCCATTTTTTGTGTTAGGGCCATTGATTTATATTCACTGCCGTCTATTGATCATGTGAGGTGATTAATGCAATTTCCTCTATGACAAATAGTAGGTGCACAAAAACAGTTGGATTATTTTTTCAGATATTTCAAACCATCTACATCCATACTCCGCAAGACACCTGACGGTGTGTTGCAGAGGGTACCCTGAGTACCTCTATCGGTTCTCCCATCTATTCCAGTCTCGTATTGTTTGTGGAAAGAAGGATTGTCGGTATGCTTCTGTGTGGGCTCTAATCTCTCTGATTTTATCCTTATGGTCTCTTCGTGAGATATACGTAGGAGGGAGCAATATACTGCTTGACTCTTCGGTGAAGGTATGTTCTCGAAACTTTAACAAAAGCCTGTACTGAGCTACTGAGCGTCTCTCCTGTGGGGGTTATATAACAGTGTTAAGTGATTTGAGCATACAGCCCCCCCATTTTTCCCCACAATCAGGGTACTGTCTCTGGTGATCCTGCACACATCGCAAAATGTGCTAAATTTAAATTGCAGTAGCCCATACCGAGCTACTGAGCATCTCTCCTGCAGAGTCTTCCACTGGAGTTTATCTATCATCTCCGTAACGCTTTCGCGGTTACTAAATGATCCTGTAACGAAGCGCGCTGCTCTCCGTTGGATCTTCTCTCTCTCTTCTATCAACCCTATCTGGTACGGATCTCACACTGCTGAGCAGTATTCAAGCAGTGGGCGAACAAGCGTACTGTAACCTACTTCCTTTGTTTTTGGATTGCATTTCCTTAGGATTCTTCCAATGAATCTCAGTCTGGCATCTGCTTTACCGACTATCAACTTTATATGATCATTCCATTTTAAATCACTCCTAATGTGTACTCCCAGATAATTTATGGAATTAACTGCTTCCAGTTGCTGACCTGCTATTTTGTAGCTAAATGATGAGGGATCTATCTTTCTATGTTTTCGCATTACATTACACTTATCTACATTGAGATTCAATTGCTATTCCCTGCACCATGCATCAATTCGCTGCAGATCCTCCTGCATTTCAGTACAATTTTCCATTGTTAAAACCTCTCGATACACCACAGCATCATCTGCAAAAAGCCTCAGTGAACTTCCAATGTCATCCACAAGGTCATTTATGTATATTGTGAATAGCAACGGTCCTACAACACTCCCCTGCGGCACACCTGAAATCACTCTTACTTCGGAAGACTTCTCTCCATTGAGAATAACATGCTGCGTTCTGTTATCTAGGAACTCTTCAATCCAATCACACAACCGGTCTGATAGTCCATATGCTCTTACTTTGTTCATTAAACGACTGTGGGGAACTGTATCGAACGCCTTGCGGAAGTCAAGAAACACGGCATCTACCTGTGAACCCGTGTCTATGGCCCTCTGAGTCTCGTGGACGAATAGCACGAGCTGGGTTTCACACAACTGTCTTTTTCGAAACCCATGCTGAAAAATTAGTTTTCTGTTTACTTTTGGTTAGCTTTCAATAAATGTGGCACCCACCTTGTACAAACGGTTGTTGTTGTTAATGGTGTAAATTTTACTGGGGTCTCTCCATAGATATCCTTATGCTGGCACCAGCAATTTCGTACACCTTAGAGTGCTGACTGTCCATTACCACATTGTGTACTTCCCACTGGCTTTTATCTGTGCCTACCGTTTTGAAACATTTTCATGTGGAACATCCTTGAACACACAAGTCCTGCTTGTTTGAATTTGTCCAACCAGGTCTTAGCTGTTTGAAAGTGAAGGAGTAGTCTCTTTTTATATGTTAATATGTGGATGAATTGATGTAGGTGATAAGCTTCACAACAGACACTTATGACAGTACAAGATTTGAATTTCTCCATTTCAACTAAACGCACACAACATGTTTGAAAACAATGCAAACAAGACTATTTTGCTGGTAGTTGACATTTGTCTGAAGTAATTGCAAGGAAAAGATAATTTAATTTATCTCAATACCATCTCCATGTGAGTCTTATGAATTTACTTCCAGTTCCTATAAGTAATATTTTTAACTTTTTTAACAAAATGTTCTGTTAATAAACATTACCTAAATGTTGCTAATATTTTGCAGTATCCTTTTCTCTCCATTTTTCCACCACAAACCTGTAATCAGGTGAAGGATGAGATTGTCCTCATCAATAATACTGCCAGGTAAAGGCATTAAGTATCAGTAGATAAATAAACTATTATTAGTGTGCTTTTTAATGCAACTGTTGCCCATGCATCAGCAGCACACAAAATGATATAGTGACTCGTGATCATGAAGGCGAAAGATGAACTGTCCCTATCATTGAGGGTAAAGAAAAGAGGATGAGAGATGTAAAAAGATGAGCAAACATTCTCTTTTCAGTATTTATCTGTTACTGAATTTGGGCCTTGCATTTTTCTTTCGTTATTAAACTGCTGATGTCAGTTCTGTCAATTATTTCAGTAGAACCTAATTTTTAAAAGACTGTCCCAAAGCTACCCATTTTGTGTTATCGTGTTGCTATTTTCAACTACTGAATATTATCTGTAAATGTCTCATAATGACATGATTGTTATAGTAGATACACCAATTAGCAGCTTATAATGAGCTATTTGGTATATCTGCTGTAACAGTCATGTCATTATCAGACACATATTATGCTGCTGGCCCTTAAGAAGAAAAATCTGTAAATGTGTTTTGTTACAACACATTTACAGATAATGCAGTACTGATTGTTGTCATATCTTAAAAGAAACCATGATAAAGTATTTCCATACTATAAGTGAGTGTTAAATATTCGGTTGCAGCTTCGAGTGAAGGACCTGCTACTACAGATGCTGCACTGGCTGCTTTGGCCGCAGAAGCTGGACTCCTTGACCCACCCTTAGAAAACTTATCACCAGCTTTTCTTCAAAAAGAACTTGAGGGTGACGGGAGTGAAATGTCACCAAATTTAACAGGTGATGAGCTCCAGTTTCCAACCTCCCAAGACAACTACAGAAGTGATGGTGTAAGAATGAACAGTACAAACAGTGACAAATTAGTTATCGATGAAAATCTGGACAGCGGAAGTACAACGGGTGCTGACAGTGATATTGCCAAAGCTGCTTCAGAACTGATGCAACTTAGTAATCCAGAAGTTTGTAGCTTGGCAGATGAACTTAGATCTATTAAGGAAAGTCATTCGTCTGGCCTCGGTGAAAGTGCAGATTGCAGCCTAAATGATGTTTTACAATCGTGTACTGATGGAAATTTACATGCAGAAATGGCAGGTCACTCTCCAATAAGTGCAATGAAGTTCCAAAGTGAGCCCTCCATAGAAGGTAAACATTTATTTTGAAGCATGGTTCTTATTTTTATGCATTTTAAGTAGTATGTTGAAAGTGTAGAGAATACACAAATTCTTTTATTTATTTGTAATGTAATAGTTGGGTTTACAAAAAAAGAAGAATTCTGTTCCAGACCCTACAAAGGGAACAGACATTGATAACAGTGCTATTAGTGCAGCACAAGGAGAAAGCAGTTTGGGAAACAAATCTGGACTGACAGAAAACAGAGATTCGGAATTCAATTTGCGTGAGACTGACAGCAGTGCAAGCTCTCTGCCACTGATGAAGACAGGTGAAATGGAGTCTGATGCTCTGTCCACATTAGCATCTGCAGCACTGGGCTGCAAGCAGGCACCGACGAATGGAGCGCCTGTTCAACCTGCGGAGCAGAAGGTACTGCTGATATTCAAATTGTAAATAATGGAAAAAATTTTCATGCCTTATATTACTGCACAAAATTTTTACAGTTGGATGACTGAGTTTAACTTCAGTATACATCAATTGTACACAAACTTCTTACTCCAGTCCTAAGTGATTATATGTCAGGTGATCCTATTGGACCACCTTTGCTGCTATAATGCTCATTACACATATGTGTTAGACTCTGTAAATGTAGAAAATGGGTTGGTGTCCTATTGTGCACAAACCGTATTATCCATTGTCTTTCCACAAGAGTAAAGTTTAAGCCCCTGTGATTCTCATCACCCACAATCCCTGCCCGGGTTGTTCCATGTCAAATCAGCAAATGCTACAACCAGACACTCTCAGATTTATTTGAAATTAAGTACACATGTAGTATTCTTAAATATTAAACAATACTATTGTTTCACATTTATCTGATGGAAGGTTACAGAGTAATGGGAGTAATTGGTGCTCAAAAATTGAAACGTAATTTTGTGTTGTTTTTGTTTTGCTGTGTGTGACTGGGAAACATTCCACGTGGGAAAAATATATCTAAAAACAAAGATGATGTGACTTACCAAACGAAAGCTCTGGCAGGTCGATAGACACACAAACAAACACAAACATACACACAAAATTCTAGCTTTCGCAACCAACGGTTGCTTCGTCAGGAAAGAGGGAAGGAGAGGGAAAGACGAAAGGATGTGGGTTTTAAGGGAAAGGGTAAGGAGTCATCCCAATCCCGGGAGCGGAAAGACTTACCTTAGGGGGAAAAAAGGACGGGTATACACTCGCGCACACGCACACACATATCCATCCACACATATACAGACACAAGCAGACATATTCAAAGACACAGAGTTTGGGCAGAGATGCCAGTCGAGGCGGAAGTGTAGAGGCAAAGATGTTGTTGAATGACAGGTGAGGTATGAGCGGCGGCAACTTGAAATTAGCGGAGATTGAGGCCTGGTGGGTAACGGGAAGAGAGGATATATTGAAGAGCAAGTTCCCATCTCCAGAGTTCGGATAGGTTGGTGTTAGTGGAAAGTATCCAGATAACCCGGACGGTGTAACACTGTGCCAAGATGTGCTGGCTGTGCACCAAGGCATGTTTAGCCAACAGGGTGATCTTCATTACCAACAAACACTGTCTGCCTGTGTCCATTCATGCGAACGAACAGTTTGTTGCTGGTCATTCCCACATAGAATGCGTCACAGTGTAGGCAGGTCAGTTGGTAAATCACGTGGGTGCTTTCACACGTGGCTCTGCCTTTGATCGTGTACACCTTCCGGGTTACAGGACTGGAGTAGGTGGTGGTGGGAGGGTGCATGGGACAGGTTTTACACCGGGGGCAGTTACAAGGGTAGGAGCCAGAGGGTAGGGAAGGTGGTTTGGGGATTTCATAGTGATGAACTAACAGGGATGAACTAACAACCTAAGTCTTTCCGCTCCCCGGATTGCGATGACTCCTTACCCTCTCCCTTAAAACCCACATCCTTTCATCTTTCCCTCTCCTTCCCTCTTTCCTGATGAAGCAACCGTTGGTTGCGAAAGCTAAAATTTTGTGTGTATGATTGTGTTTGTTTGTGTGTCTATCGACCTGCCAGCGCTTTCGTTTGGTAAGTCACATCATCTTTGTTTTTAGAGATATATATATATATTGCTTCCTGTTTCCCAATAGATGATAGAAAGGAAACATTTCCTAATATTAAATCAGAAACTATATATATATGATAGTATTCAGTTGTGAATTATTGTCAGTTGATGATGAAAGTGAAATGTACATTTTCTTTTGATGTGACGTAGCCTATAATGTGAGTAATTCTGCAATGTTGTGTTTTAAAATTAGATTAAAGGTACTTTTTTACAATTCTCACAAAAATGTAGAAGTTTGCGTGCCTACAGCCAGTTAATATTTGCAAACTATGAACATAACCTTAAATTTTGTTCCAGGATGTGAAAAAAAATGGAGAATTAATGTTGTGTATTACTGATTACATGAAGCTGACATATTGAACTTTTAAAACATTTCATAAAAATGAGACTGTTCATTTGTGAATGATATACAATGTCTAAAATTTCAGCTTTGTACTATAATCCTTTTAATGAAAAGGGTGACAATAACCATAAGAAATGAAAATGAAGAACAATAAGAAAAACTTGCTTCCTGTTTCCCAATAGATGATTGAAAGGAAACATTTCCTAATATTAAATCAGAAACTATGTGACAAGTACTAGAAAAAAAATCCACTAGTAGAAGTTTCTGGTAAGTCTAGCGCAGAAAAATGATGGTAATCTAGTGTGTTCTGAGGTCAGAAACAAAAAAGAGTGAAAAATGTTGAACCGCAGTGATGAACAAGACATTGCTGTAAGTGCAGTCCTAGAAACTGTGAATGCTTCTTTGCAGTCTCTTGGCGAATCGCCAGTGAAGAAAAATGACTGTGTGGTGAAGTATTGTAATGAAAAACTAATAAAAGTAACTTCAACAATCCAAAGTAGTAGTATTGTTGCTGCCTTCCGAGGAAGAAGAGTTAGTTAATCATTCAGAGTCAGAGATAATAACTTAGCTGAAAAAGAAATTTAGTTCTTGCACATCGCGAAGTATATAGAAGGAAATTCTCACCATTTTACCTTAAAGTTGGAGTGATAATAAGCTCAAAGAGGAATTTAAATAATTAACTAGGTGGCTACATAAGTAAAAGATTTGGTGAAGGCAAAGGGTATTTTGTCTCCCCCCTCCCAATCCAGAACCTGTCAAGACTCTTAGTGAATGGACTGCTGACTTTATTGATGTGATGAAATAAGCAGGTCAGTGCCTGGTAAAAAAGGTTTTGTGCTCATAAGAGTTGATGGAGAGAAAATTCAAATACAAAAACTATTAGTTCTAAGTAATTTGACAGAAATTTATGCAGACATCAAAGACAAGTATTCAGGCCTCCACAATGGGTTTTCAAAGTTTGCTGAGCTACGTCCCAAAAATTGTGTTTAACTGGAAGCAGTGGTACATATGCTGTTTGTGTTCATGCTACTCACCAAAACTTCAAACTTATGGTGTAACTTTCCTCAGCTGACAATGAATGATGTTGCTCCAGTAAAAATCTACAAAGATTGCATTGTAAGAGTTGTGTGAAACCCATAATTACCTGCTTGTCAATTTGGTGAATGTCAGTTCTGCTCAGGACAAGAAACACTTGGAAGAGTTTACAAGAATTGTTGGATACTAATGATATTGACCAGATAACTTAAAAACAGTGGCTGTCTGTTGATCGCACATGTCTAGGACCCATCACAAAATCCTCAAATTCTCTGAAAACTTTACTGTTTTTTTTTTTTTTTTTTAATTAAAATCATTTACATGACATTCCTTTGTGGCCAGCCACCAATCAACCTTCCAGAAAAGATTGAAAAATGAGCTTGTGGTTTGTGATGTTGCTGAGAATTCATTTTTGTTGTACTGGATGAAGTTCAGGGCTACCACTGTACCAACACACAAGCAATATTTCAGTCCTTTGTAGCTTATTACAAGGATGGCAGCAAACTTGACCACACAGGTTGTGTCATCCTATTAGAATGCCTCACATATGGCACTGTTGCTGTGCATCTGTTCCAGTTCTTCTTCTATCATGAAGGTGATTTCAGTATTGAAGTTCAGGGGCGTTTTTCAGCTACCTCTCATGGAAAAAGAGCTAGCAATGATGTTGGTGGAACAGTCAAGTGACTGGCTGCCCAAGAAAGTCTGCAGCCCCCTAACCGGACAACATAATGAAAAACCAATTAAAGTATATCACTTCTTTAGGAGCAGAAACTCTGTGTAAAAAGAGAGAGAACCTCATCAACATGTTCTATCATGAAGGTGATTTCAGTATTGAAGTTCAGGGGCGTTTTTCAGCTACCTCTCATGGAAAAAGAGCTAGCAATGATGTTGGTGGAACAGTCAAGTGACTGGCTGCCCAAGAAAGTCTGCAGCCCCCTTGCACTGATCAAATCGTAACACCCGAACAGCTTGATGTGTTTACCAAGGATAATTTTGATGGGATCAATTTCAAGTATGCTACTATGGAAGATCATAAAAATGAAGAAGTGAAATTTGAGTAATGCTGCACAATTTTAGAGAGAGAGAGAGAGAGAAAGAGAGACAAACTTCACACCTTTATTCCCGTAAGCAAGAACAAAATAACAGAAAAAGTGTGTTCAGATTGTAATGAATCAAAATTGAACTAACTACAGCTGTTGACAGTGATCCAATATTGATTGATGACATTGAAGGATATATTGCTTCTGAATATAATGGACGTGGGTTGTTAGCCTGTTTAGTTGGCAAAAATGCCCCAGTCATGCAGATACTTTTCCGCAGCAGGAAAGTAAAAGCAATCTTGAACCCTCAAACTGCTACAGGGCGAACATGTACATTATCCCATGCAGAAATGCTGATGAGCAACAGACTGATGGGATAGAAACACGATGAATTGGACTGATATGACTCATCTCAGTAAAAAGAACTAATAACTAACTGATTTTAAACCTATCTCTGGTATTCAGCTGTACTGATGGTTTTTAAAGATTTACAACTTCTTGTATTTTTAATTAAACACTGATAAGGCAAATATTGTTTTTTTTTTTAGACTATCTGTTATAAGCTATTGTATTATGATGTCCTGATTTAGCTATATGGTAACACACAGCTGATGAGAAGTAGGCCTAATATTTAAAATAAATTAATATTTGAAGGTGTTTCACTGCACCATCCTAAGCATAAAGTTACTTCTGATAGTGACACCATGCTCATTCAAAGTTGGGACTTTCAGAACATGAGAGAAAAACAGTATCTTCTGCATACATTTTTTGGGAATTTTAAAAATAATTTTTTCAAAATTCAGTAAATTCAATAATGATGTTGATATATTCAACTACTTATGTTTTATATTATATGAAAGCCCTTTAAAAGAGCTTTCAGATGAACTCAATTTCATTGGTGTAGCTTAGTTAGAACACAAGTTGCCAACAAATTAACATTGTTCTGCGAAACAAAATTCATGTTTTTTAAGCACCCATTACTCAGTAACCTTTCCTCAGAAAAATGCGAAAAAATTGTTTTGTGTTACTATTTATGAATACTACATGCATACTTAATTTCAAATAAATCTAAATGTGTCGTGTTGAAAACCCTACTTTCATTTGTTGATTTGACACAGATCTCATTAATATTATAATGATCCAGGTCCTTTTCTTCCAATATTTCTTGAGGATTTGCATCTGCTCACCTGTGTCACTGTCGCTGTGAATTAACTGTTTCTATGTGAATCTCACCTCGCCTATAAATAAAATGCAGATATATTGATGTTCAATGATCTGTCATAGAATCCATTGGTGTAGTGTCTTGTAGCCTGAGAGTTTCCTCACACTTCATGTGATATGGATAAAGTAACTGCTTATGCAGAATTGATTATCCAAGAGTGTAGGTTATGCTTTCAGCCACCCTAATTTTTTGCACATTTGTTTGAAGATCATCTACCCATCAGAACAAACTCTCCTCAATGTCCTGTGTGAGAACTATTGGTGAGGGATCTAACGTAATCCCTTTACGTCTTTGTGAATGACCCTGTGTCAACAAGTCGCTGGGACACTGTACGGAACATCTTTTCAGAAGAAATGCAATATTTAAGATGATGATGGGCATATATGGTGTGATTGGCTAAACCATAGCCAACTGCCAAGTCTGAAATTTTCTGGTGTTGGAATAGAAATCAATTTCACCATTTGCATTCTTCACACCCCATGGAATCACTAATCTTACTCTGATGCCAGTACAGCTTCAAAATGCTAAACACAGAATGGTTGATGCAGGAGATGGTTGTAAGTACTATGACTGACAATAGCATCACCATCATATGACCGACAAAGGGAACCCACCATAGGTAGCTTTCTGACACGCTCAGTATGTCACAGGATGAAAGACAGGTGAAAATAAAGGGACACCTATTTTGGCATAGGTACCAACATTCAATAGATTCCGATAAAGTGATAGTCAAAGTATTGACTCCACTTCATGAGCCTTCTCACATGGTGTAAAAGCAAATGAGTCAGTAGTGCAGTGGCTACGAGCACAGTTTTGAATTTTTGTGCTCTGTATTCAAATACAGTGTTAAGTTTTTCTTTCTTTTATTGTTGAGGAATTTTTTGTGACATTGTGAAATACAATGGAATTGTTTACAAAAGAAGTAAGAATTTCAGGCCTAATTAAAAATAAAGTTCATCATCACAGATGTCATATAATTAGCAGTAATTGAAAATGAAAAACGTATAAATAATAATGTTTCAATTTTTGCCTTTCATTTTTACTTTTATACTTCAAGAGTACCAATGTATTCCCAGGGGTGTCATCTATCATAAAAACATTCAAAGCATAAAAATTTGGAACATCATGAGCAACATGCAGAGGCACACATAACACAGCCACATTTGTTTTAGTGTGAATATCAGTGGGACAGCAACTTTGTTAACATTGCTAAATACCTTGTAATCTGGTGATAATTTTGTGACAACTCTTGCATATCAAAGCACTTTCTTGAAAGCTAGAACCTGCAATTGATGATGGATCAACGTAATTTGGGGGGGGGGGGGGGGAGTGGAAAAAAATTCTGATTGCATTGACAGACAGCCCATTTTATAAGGAGGGATCACGTTGCTGACCCCCACGAGTCAATAATGTATAGAAACATCTCCATTCTTATGTAACATTGTAAAACATTGTCCAGAAACTAATGGTAGGGTTCTCTTTTTTTTTGAGCTTTCCAGATTTTGTGGCTGTCGCATGCACATTCTAATGCCATTCCACTAAATGCACTCAAGGATCATATGTGCCACTGACTTCTTGGAGATGAACAAAAACTATTGCTAACAGTTTTCTGGAAAGTATTAATCCATACTGGGCAGTATACAAGTATGACCGTTGATTCAGTTGGCCTGCTGTTATCTCTGTAACTTTCTTGCCTTCGAACGTTCTCTTACTATAGAGGTGATACACACATGGAGTTTGATCCATGTTTATAATTAAATAAGTGGTGAGTTATGGAATTCTAGTGGAACTTTGAAGCTGAATCAGTCTTGCTGTTTCCAGTACGTCATCAAACATACACTTTTGTTTCACACTGACATGTTTGGTGATATGACACTGCTGAATTCTGTTTTTCTCCTTGACAGAATTGCAGCAGGTTTTTGAGGCTTTGAATTCAATTTTTCTGGTTGCAGTGAGACTTATTGAATAACAATAACACCACTCAACACTGAATAATGATTCAAATTATCATAGAAGTTATATTATCATAAAAGTTATAACAATTAAGAAGTGAAGAATGATGATGTGTTTCCAAAAGCCATGTAGCTGTATGAAGGTCCTTTACACACATCACTGGTTTCACATCAGTATAGACATATCTTCAGGCTTATCTGTCAAGAATACAAATTACTGTGTTAAATTTTTGAAATGTTACAAATACAGAATCATAATTTGGGCATTCAAAAATCCATGACAAATACTCACAATGTAATGTGGTTCCCAACCTTCTGTTGTTTCCGTAGTTATGATTTCCTCCTTTCAGCTGTCCATGTGTTTGTTTTGGTTTCCTCTTTGGGACCACAACCTTCAGCCTTCCAGTTGTTGCTAACCTCCACAGACTGCTTACACCACATCGGCTTGTTAGAAATATGCAGAAGTATGCACATCACACAGGATCTTAAGTTTAACTTGCATTGATTTTATACAGTTGGCATCACCCAGATTTTCTAATATATCCTACGGTGTGTTCCCGGTAAACTATTTTTCAGATTTCTTCCATTCTCAGCATATCAGTTCCATATGAGAGTATTATTTTTTGGATGATATTTCCTGTGTACTTACAATACTTAACCTAGATGTTAGATAATTTTTATACATTTTGCCCTGTTCACAGTAGTGTCCCATTCTTCATCTTTTTCCTCAACATTTTTCTAGGCATGCCTCAGTTACCAGTCATGCTTTGTATATTTTGAAAGAATCTTTTGTGTGTACTCAATTTTATTATGACCACTCACCAGTGTGGTTTGACTGTTAATGTGGATAACTTCCTGAAAGCTGGGACTACATAATTGTCCATCTACATTATGGAAATATAACCATTGTGAGTACTTGTCACTCTTTTTTTGTTAAATGCCAACACTATGGTTCTGTATTTATACCATTTCAAAGTTTCACATAGCGATTTATATTCTTGATAGATAATGCTGAAGATGCATACAGGATGTTACAAAAAGGTACGGCCAAACTTTCAGGAAACATTCCTCACACACAAAGAAAGAAAATATATTATGTGAACATGTGTCCGGAAACGCTTACTTTCCATGTTAGAGCTCATTTTATTACTTCTCTTCAAATCACATTAATCATAGAATGGAAACACACAGCAACAGAACATACCAGCGTGACTTCAAACACTTTGTTACAGGAAATGTTCAAAATGTTCTCCGTTAGCGAGGATACATGCATCCATCCTCCGTCGCATGGAATCCCTGATGTGCTGATGCAGCCCTGGAGAATGGCGTATTGTATCAGAGCTGTCCACAATAAGAGTGTGAGGAGTCTCTACATTTGGTACCGGGATTGCGTAGACAAGAGCTTTCAAATGCCCCCATAAATGAAAGTCAAGAGGGTTGAGGTCAGGAGAGTGTGGAGGCCATGGAATTGGTCCGCCTCTACCAATCCATCGGTCACTGAATCTGTTGTTGAGAAGTGTACGAACACTTCGATTGAAATGTGCAGGAGCTCCGTCGTGCATGAACCACATGTTGTGTCGTACTTGTAAAGGCACATGTTCTAGCAGCACAGGTAGAGTATCCCGTAGGAAATCATGATAACATGCTCCATTGAGCGTCGGTGGAAGAACATGGGGCCCAGTCAAGACATCATCAACAATGCCTGCACAAACGTTCACAGAAAACCTGTGTTGATGACGTGATTGCACAATTGCATGTGGATTCTCGTCAGCCCACACATGTTGATTGTGAAAATTTACAATTTGATCATGTTGGAATGAAGCCTCATCCGTAAAGAGAACATTTGCACTGAAATGAGGATTGACACATTGTTGGGTGAACCATTCGCAGAAGTGTACCCGTGGAGGCCAATCAGCTGCTGATAGTGCCAGCACACGCTGTACATGGTACGGAAACAACTGGTTCTCCCGTAGCACTCTCCATACAGTGACGTGGTCTACATTACCTTGTACAGCAGCAACTTCTCTGACGCTGACATTAGGGTTATCGTCAACTGCACAAAGAATTCCCTAGTCCATTGCAGGTGTCCTCGTCGTTCTAGGTCTTCCCCAGTCGCGAGTCATAGGCTGGAATGTTCCGTGCTCCCCAAGACGCCGATCAATTGCTTCGAACGTCTTTCTGTCGGGACTCCTTCGTTCTGGAAATCTGTCTCGATACAAACGTACCGCGCCACGGCTATTGCCCCGTGCTAATCCATACATCAAATGGGCATCTGCCAACTCCGCATTTGTAAACATTGCACTGACTGCAAAACCACGTTCGTGATGAACACTAACCTGTTGATGCTACGTACTGATGTGCTTGATGCTAATACTGTAGAGCAATGAGTTGCATGTCAACACAAGCACCGAAGTCAACATTACCGTCCTTCAATTGGGCCAACTGGCGGTGAATTGAGGGAGTACAGTACATACTGATGAAACTAAAATGAGCTCTAACATGGAAATTAAGCGTTTCCAGACACATGTCCACATAATATCTTTTCTTTATTTGTGTGTGAGGAATGTTTCCTGAAAGTTTGGCCATACCTTTTTGTAACACCCTGTATACTGATGTGAAACTGGTGGTTGTAAATAAAGCACCTTCATACACTAATGTGGCACTGGGAAACACCTCATCATTCTTGAATTTTTAATTTTGCTAGTTTTTATGGTAATTTGAACAGTTATTGAGTGTTGAGTATTATTTTTCACAGTGTCTCTGAACTGTGGTTGCCCTCTGCAGAAAGTTATTTGCAATGAGGCTGGTGCAGCCATCCAGCTCTTCATATAATTGCTAGTCTTGGAAACAAATATGTCAACCTCCTAAAATATTTTGCATATTTCCACTCTGTAATCAAAATATTGATTACACAAAAGCAAGCAGTAAGAATAATATGTGGTGTTCACCTGAGATCATTGTGTAGATACCTCTTCAAGGATTTAGGCATTTTAACTGCACCATCACAATATATATATCTGCTAATGACATTTGTCATCAGTAATCAGTCACAATTTGAGAAGAACAGTGATGTCCTTAGCTGCAACACTAGAAGGAAAGAAAAATCTTTTATTACCCTTTATTAAAGCTAACAGTGACTCAGAAAGGAGTTCAATATGCAGCAACAAAAATTTTTGATCATGTGACCAATAACACAAAATGTCCAACAAGTAGCAAAACAGGTTTTAATTGAACCTAAAATCATTTCTCCTGGATAACTCCTTCTGTTCCTTGGATAAATTTCTATTTAAAAACTTGTTTTCGAGTGTAGTTGCTTGTGTAAGACTAAAAATAATGTGTCCATTAATGTTAATACTAATTATGTATACATATCCTGTAAACTGACTCGTTCCACATCATTTCGATAAAAGAATCATTCAAATGATCTATGGAACATGTAACTAACTGCCCACTCTTGCAGTGCTTTTATAGTAAGCAGATGGCCAATATTTCTGACCCCTGTGAAATATACACTCTTGAGTTGATCTGCCAGTTACCACTTATGTTCTCCATTGCAGTAGCTGTTTTGTCTGTTTTGTGCTTATGAGCTTGCAGATACTTTTCTATACTACTGATTTCAATAACCACTCCAGATGAAGCTTATGAAATCTTACTGATTTTAACTGCAATCAAAAATAAAACTCCTATTATCTGTCACTGGGAATGAGCAACATAGATGGAAAAAATAAATCACAATTTTGGAGATAATTTTTTTATGTTAAGTTTTTCCAAAAGTCCAAAAAAATATTACACTGCTCCAGTTCTCTCTCTTTTTGTTTCTGGACTCTTGTTTTCACACACTTCCAGATCATTGTGAATGATTTCTCTTTCAATAGTTGTGCTTTGGGAAACTGATTTTGAGGTTTCTGCTACAAAATCACTTTCAATATCTTGGAGTTCTTGTACCCCATCCTCCATTTCCGTGCAGAGGCTGTATTGAATGTGTTATTCACTTCTAACAAAATGAAGATATCCCCTTACTTAAGACATCAAGGAGACAGAAACAACCTAAAGTGACTAGAGCTCATCCTCACCAGATGCAGACCTGCTCAAGTATACACTGTACAAGTGGACTGAGGGAGTGGCATAGAAACTTTTATCATTTTCTCAGAAACTATTGAGTGTCGGCATGTAAACAATGTGGGTGTCCATTTATTTTCACTCTTCTTTCACACAGTGAAGGCAAGCTGGCAGTGGCTCCATTATGCTCTATGGAACATTAATGTGGGCATCCATGGGTCCAGTGGAGCTCGCGCAAGGCACCATGATAGCCAAGGAGTATCGAACACTGGTTGCAGAGCACGTAAACCCCTTCATAATGGTAATGTTTCCTGACAGATGTGGCATTTTTCAACAAGATAATGCACCATGTCATAAGGCCAGGAGTGTGATGGGATGGTTTGAAGAACACATGGCGAGTTCCAGTTGATATGCTGGCTCCTCAACTCACCTGATCTGTACCCAGTCGAACACTTCTGGGATGTTACTGAACGTGGCGTCGTGAGCTTAATCCCCCCCCCCCCCCCCCCCCCCCCAGAATTTATGGGAATTAGGTGACCTGTGTGTGCAGATGTGGTGCCAGCTCCCTCCAATGACCTACCAAGGCCTCATAGTTTCATGCTGTGATGCATAGTCACTGTTATCGCTGCCAGAGGTGGACATACTGGCCCTTAGGTAGGTGGTCACAATGTTCTGCTGATCAGTGGTCTTTTTTTTTTTTTCCACCAGCATTTTGTTTAGTGGGAACTAGCAACTACATTAAATTTTTAAAGGGTTTATTAATGATTCTGTCAACAGTTGCAGTACTTATATTAGATGACTAGTTTCAAACCTTACACATTGATTTTCAACCCTGGCCTACTGAGGATACAAAAAACAGTACACAGTCTTCATCGAACAGTGGATATAAAAATGGAATTACAATAAACATTTCCAATGTAACAAATTAATTATTTGAATACAAACATACATGCACTGACAGTGTCTTATCTTAATAATAAACATCAAAGTGGCAACACATGCTTTATAAATGTTTGCAGAAACAATGTCACAAGCCACACGTGCCTCTTACCAAATCGAAATCAAACTGGAAGTCAACATAGCCAACAGCACCATGAAACTTTCGATGGCCCTAGTGTCACTTTTCATGTACAAGCACATGTTTGCAGCCAACAGGTGTGTCACATTTTAAAGTAGATGCATCTATGCACCTTTACTAAACATGACACCAATACAGTAAATAGCAACAACAAATGTTACACAAATACAAATACTAGTGTCGCATGTACACATTACGTATTTGAACTTGAGACAAGCATTTCACGTCCAGGTGGGCGTCCACAGCCAATGAGCACATCAAATTAAAATGCAGACATCGCAGTGGTTTTACTAACACATCACATTTGATATAAAGTATAATGAAACAAATAAAAATCATGTGTGTTGCTCCATTACAAATTTTCCATCATACATACAAACGGTTATCTTCCAAAAGTCTACATACATAAAAGATTTTAAAAAAAAAAACAGTTTATATTGTTTGTTCAAACAATAAGTTTTGTAATAAAACAGTTACATAGCCCTTTTAAAACAGTATCTCGTGGTACAGAACCATTATGACATCTCATCATGCACGACCACATCAAAATCACCTTATCAAGTACTCATAGTGTGAATCTGTTCATACGAGTCCTGTTGTTGTAACCCACATGCTCAAATATGGATACTCAAACATTTTAACTAATTCTAAACAATTTTGTGTTACTGGTCATGCATGCTGCATGAACAAGCTTCTTCATATGGTGTCCTTATGAATTATGGCACCTATTGGATACAGGCATCATGACCTGACATAATTTACTAACAAGACATGCTAATACAATGACAGATGCACTTAAGTGCTCTCCTACAAAATGTTGTTTCAAATTCTAACATCGTGAACTGATATATTTGCCAGCTTGGCAAGGACCAGGTGATCAAAAAGTCAGTATAAATTTGAAAACTGAATAAATCATGGAATAATGTAGATAGAGAGGCACAAATTTACACACATGCTTGGAATGACATTGGCTTTTATTAGGGGAAGGAAATATATATATATATATATATATATATATATATATATATATATATATATATATATATATATATATATATATATATATATATATATGACACACACACAAAAGTTCAGAAAATGTGCGACAGATGGTGCTTCATCTGATCAGAATAGCAATAATTAGCATAACAAAGTAAGACAAAGCAAAGATGATGATATTTACAGGAAATGCTCAATATGTCCACCGTCATTCCTCAACAATAGCTGTAGTCGAGGAATAATGTTGTGAACAGCATTGTAAAGCATGTCTGGAGTTATGGTGAGGCATTGGCATCAGATCTTGTCTTTCACCATGCCTAGAGATGTTGGCCGATCACAATACACTTGTGACTTCAGGTAACCCCAAAGCCAATAATTGCATGGACTGAGGTCTGGGGACCTGGGAGGCCAAGCATGACGAAAGTGGCGGCTGAGCATACGATCATCACCAAACTATGCGTGCAAGAGATCTTTCACGTGTCTAGCAATATGGGGTGGAGCGCCATCCTGCATAAACATCGTACGTTCCAGCAGGTGTTTATCAGCCAGGCTGGGGATGTGATCGGTTCTGTAACATATCGGCGTACCTCTCACCCATCACGGTAACAGTTACAAAACCAGAATCATGCATTTCCTCTAAGGAAAAAAGGCCCGATAACGGTAGATGTGGTAATTCCAACCCATACTGTGACTTTCTCGTTGTGCAATGGAGTTTCCATGACAGTTCTAGGATTTTCGCTAGCCCAAATTCTGCAGTTGTGGGCGTTGACAGACCCTCGGAGCGTGAAATGAGCTTCGTCGGTCCACAACAAGTTACTCAACCGATCGTCATCTTCTGCCATCTTTTGAAATGCCCACACCACAAATACCCTCTGCTTCACTAAATCGCCAGGTAACAGTTCGTGATGCTGATAAATTTTGTACGGATAGCATTGGAGGGTGCCCCTAAGTGCCAACCAAACAGTAGTGTATGGAATGCCGGTGCGACGTGTGAATGCCCGAGCACTGACTTCCCCATGCATAGACGAACCCACTACAGTCTCCATTGCTTCCTGAACTGTCTCAGCAGTATTACACCTTGTGCTCGGTCGGCCAGTATGGGGTCTATCGTCTAAACAACCCGTGGCTTCGAACTTCGAAATCATTCTCGCCACAGCTGCGTTTGTCAGCGGACCTTTACCTGTTCGAATCCCCTTCCTATGGCGATAGGATCGTAATGCTGAACGAGCACATTCCACATTCTGCTTATACAGCTTCACTAAAAGCGCCTTTTCAGGTAACGTCAGCATGCTGCGACTGCTGGCGCATCTGATTCTCTCTGTCATTACAGCTCCTTTTATACACAATTGTCATGCGGAGTCACTGACTTTTGCTGTCCAGCGCCATCTGTTGGACATTTTGTGAACTTTGTTTCTTTTTGGTTCTAATAAAACCCCATGTCATTCCAAGCATGTGTGTCAATTTTTACCTCTCTATCTACATTATTCCGTGGTTTATTAAGTTTTCAAATTTATACTGACTTTTTGGTCACCTGGTATATCTAATTACGGATTACATTCAGCTGATATGATATACACTACGAAGCACACTCATATGAAACATTGTTTTATACAGTGCACAGTTCTGTATTTCCTATTTATTCGGTGTGAGATCATCATACACTATTTTGGGTACCTAATGCAGTAATTAAAAATTGAAGAGGTCTTTATGTGTAGCCCGCATGTGAAATCTACGTACTCAAACTAAAAAATGAAATGAAATTTAAATTAAGAAATAAAATTTAAAAATCCTAGAGATAAAATTGTAAAAAAAATCAGGCCATTGTGTCTGGCCTCTGTGTACATGCCCTTCTGCACATCATCTGCACATTTTATTTAAAAACCATCTAACCCCAAAGATCATGGCATACAAAACTGAGCCTCTGTTAATGTCCTTGCATTACCATCTAGCAGTTATCAGGAAATGGCATTGGTGTCCCAGAACATGTGATAAAGACACTGGTGACATTCAGCGGGCACTCAATGAAATGTCCTTGTGCAACTAAGTATGCAGATAGGTACGTAGTGTTTACATTACAGTGTTCTTGCTCATGTGCATAGTATTAAGAAGTTCAAGAAATCACACAAGCCCGAAATTTAATTTGGGGAGTGTGGGCTTAGTGTAACCATGACATGACAACAAATGTCACTGCTTCACGTACACCAGCACTGGCATGGTACATTGTATTATTGCTTACCACAAGGATGGATCCAATAGTGTATAATGGCAATGTACCCCTCACATATAAATGTTTCTTCTCAGTGCATTTGTGTGCTTTTAAAAACACAACTTAAGGATTGGTTTTCGTAAATAGCAATTTGAGTACAAGGTGTATTTAGGCATACAATGCCTGTTATGCAAAACTCATAATGCAGCAACAAATGTGATTTTTGTGTGTTTCATTGTACTTCATATTAAATGTGATTGGTTAATAAAGGTGCTGCGATGTCAACATTTTAATTTGATGTGCTTATTGCACTTGGATGCACTCCTGAACATGAAATTCTTCCCTTAAGTTCAAATATGTAATGTGTCCATGTGACACTAGTATTTGTATTTGTGTAATACTTGTACATTTGTTGTTTTTATTCACTGTATTGATATTATGTTTAATAAAGGTGCTTAGATGCATCCACATTTAAAATTTGACATGCCCATTGGCTGCGGTCATGCACTTGTTCATGAGGCGCAACACTAGTTCCACTGAAAGTTTCCTGGTGTAGCTGGCTATGTCAACCTCCAGTTTGATTTTTGACTTGGTAAGAGGTGCGTGAGGCTTGTGACATTCATTCTGCAAACATTTATATTCCACTTTTGTATTCGCCATTCATGGATAACTAGGTATGGCTTATTGTATCCTCAGTAGGCCAGTATTCAAAATGAACCTCTAAGGTTTGTTGAAACTAATCGTCTAATGTAAGTACTGCAACTGTTGATAGAATCATTAGTAAACACTTTAAGGGAAAAAAAAGTATAGCCAGTTATTTTAACAGAGTCATGTTGCTGCTGACATTCAGTTTTCTTGTAGTGGTATCATAATTAGAAAAGCAGTGGCACCAGAATTTTGGGACTAACTATAGACAGAAAGCTCACAGGAATTGCACATATTTGCACCCTGCTGCAGAAGCTGAATAACGAATACTGCCATTTATACAATTAGACTATTAATTGTCTAAGTGGAGAAAGCTTCTCTCAGAACAGTGGGGTTTCTTATATTGTGATTGTTGTATGTCTGCATGCTAATGAAATTTGTGCTTAGTGACATTACATTGTTTCAAACCAATAGCAGCATCCAATCAATGATGTGTTTTAAATGGTTGCAAATGGTTCTTTAATGGTCTTCAGTCTAGTGTAAATATTTTAATGCCCTCCTCAACAATTCTCTAAGGACCAATACATATGAGGTTAGAAATTTCACATAAATACCACCTTCATGAAGCCTTCTGTACAAGACAGTAAATACCAGTCTTCTTCTGGCTGTATCGAGGGCAGGCTGTAATTGAGATGGGGTTTTAGTTCCATTTCCATTGTATACATAGCAATCTTTGGCCCATTTTATATAATCCTTTGGTTGTACAGATGTAGAACATCTGGCTATAAATTTTGCCACAGTCAGTGTATGAAAGGCAAGTGTGCATGTTCCAGTCTGTGTCCAAAACCCTGTTTCAGTCTTTTATGAAATTTCATCAAATTTAAGAAAAATAGGAATAAACTGGCATGCTAGAATACTTCGTAAATAACTGAATTCTGTGTGCTAACTGTGATGTATTCAGGTCTGTAATATGTGTGGTGGAAGCAGGAAGGAGTCTAACTTCTCTGATAAGGTTTTGTCAAGTTCTTGCAGTGTATCGCAACAGGTGACATTTCCAGTTGAACATCTGTTACTAATTTTTCCATGATGCCACAACTTCAGCATATTTTCATTCTATACACATATCTTTTATCTTTCATAATGTAGTTTGTAGAATTATCAGTGCTATTTGTAGGTGATGATACACCTCTTACTGGACATTAATGTGGAGTGTTTCCACCCTTTGTCTCTCTGACAACTGTGCTGGAAACACTCCCAGTGAGGTTCCTGAATGTTATGGAGGAATGGTAGCCCATTCTACTTGAAGAGCTGAAAATGAAGGAGATAGTAGTGTTGGATGCTTGGGTTTGGAGTGAAGTTGACATTCTAACACATCCCAGAAGTGTTCCACGGTTTAGGCTGGGACTGTGGGCAGGTCAGTCCATTTCAGGGATGTTACTGTCCACAAACCATTGCCTCACAGATGCTGCTTTGACATGGTGCACTGTCTCGCTGATACAGTCAGTCATCTACGAATTGTTCCTCTACTGTACACAGTACACAATGCTGTAAAATGTGTCCATGTCATTCCACATTTAATGTTTTCTTAAATGCAATAAGGGGGCCATGTGCTAACCACAAAAAACACCCACATACCACAATACGAGGGTGGGTAATAGTTTTGGCTATGGGGCCAGTTTGAGGATGCAGAGGTTTGCAGGGGGCTGCGCCTTTTAGAAATCATTGCATGCAATAGTTAACTTTGCATTTCAGGAAAGATATAAATCGTTTCTCTTTCTATGCTGCTTATCTCATTTTCCCCTCTTGTGCCTTCATGGGCTCTTGAAGCTAATTTGCGTTGGTTTGCTTGTAGGAATATTCTGTCTTGTACTACTCTTTCCCTGTCCAGTTCTTTCCCTGTACCACACATTACCCCCCCCCCCCCCCCGCCCCGTACCTCCCCTTACCCCCGTACCTCCCCTTACCCCCGTACCTCCCCTTACCCCCGTACCTCCCCTTACCCCCGTACCTCCCCTTACCCCCGTACCTCCCCTTACCCCCGTACCTCCCCTTACCCCCGTACCTCCCCTTACCCCCGTACCTCCCCTTACCCCCGTACCTCCCCTTACCCCCGTACCTCCCCTTACCGCCGTACCTCCCCTTACCGCCGTACCTCCCCTTACCGCCGTACCTCCCCTTACCGCCGTACCTCCCCTTACCCCCGTACCGCCCCTTACCCCCGTACCGCCCCTTACCCCCGTACCGCCCCTTACCCCCGTACCGCCCTTCCGCCCCTTACCCCCGTACCGCCCTTCCGCCCCTTACCCCCGTACCGCCCTTCCGCCCCTTACCCCCGTACCCCCCTCCCCTCCCCGTACCGCCCTTCCCCCCACGTACCGCCCTTCCCCTGGTTAATTCCCAGCCCCGGCATGTGGGGCTCACACGTACCCTCTGGTACAGGCCAGGCCCAGGGAGGCATGAGTGCCTGAGCTGTTACCTTCCTCCTCTGTCGATTGGTCCCTCCAGTAGTTGTTTGGGAAGTGTGACCTAAGGTGAGGACAATCACCTAAGGCAGGGGGCTCCCCTTTGGAGGGCCCCTGCTGGAAGGAGCGTGCCATCGGAGACGCTGCAATCATGGGGTTACTTCTTCCCAAGGACTGATTTTTCTTCTCTTTCTCTTAGTGTTTCACATCAAAGAAAGTGGAATGAAGCTCCTGCCTCAATGTCTCTTTCTGTTGCGCCTCTGTATCTACCAGCCTCACATTTAGACGAAAATGAGACTTTTGCTACTGCAAACCCTTTTGTTATACAGAAAGGCGTGGATGGTATCATCGACCCTGGGAAGTCATGCTCTCGTCTCCACAGTGGAACTCTGCTTTTGGAAGTTGATAGTACTCTCCAGGCCCAGAAACTGCTCAAGGCCCAACTCCACCATGAATACCCTATAAATGTGGAGGCTCACAGGACACTTAACTCGTACCGCGGTGTTATCTACACCTGGCTGTTGGACGGTTTGACAGAGGATGAAATAACTAATTATCTGTAGGATCAAGGTGTTACTGCTGTTCATAGAGTTATGAAGAAGGAAGCTGCTGATTTGGTGCCCACCCGCACATTGTTCCTGACTTTCGATCGGTTAACGCTTCCTACCAAGATAAAGGCAGGCTATGAAGTCATCTCTGTGCGTCCTTACGTTCCCAATTCATTGAGGTGTTATAAATGCCTCCAGTTCATTCATACCAGCACATCATGTAAAAATGCAGCCAAATGTGTCACTTGTAGCAGGGATGCACACGAGGGCACCTGTCCACCTCCTTCACCCAACTGCGTTAATTGTCATGGAGAACATGCTGCTGCTTCTTTTTCTTGTTCCATCTATCAAGACGAGTGGGCTGTTCAGGAGATAAGGGTGAAGGAGAAGGTACCTTTTCCTGTTGCCCGGAAACTGTTGGCAAGCCGTAAACCGAATGTCCCTTCATCTGGAATCTACAGCATCATGTTAGCCTCTCCCCATCCCACGAAAAACATGGCTCCACAAACTTTTGAATTACAATTCAGTTCTATGGTGGTAAAGTTGCCTTGCCTTCAAGCTCTCCCGCTTCCTGGGCTGTAGATTCTGCTACCTGTTCTTCGCTCTCACTGGCAAAGACAGTGGCAACGCAGCCAGTGAATTGTCAATTCAAAAAGGATTATTCACAGGAAGATTTCTGCTAATCGCCAAAAGTCAAAACAATTATCCAAAGACAAACAGTCTTCCCTCTCTCCAACTCGTCAGCCCTCTTTGACTCATCGGTCCTTTTCAAACTGACCGACACTGGGGAAGCTCCGTTGATCCCACTGAGTTGCTGAACAAAGATCCTCCTCCTGTGGATTCCCGTGGCCATCCTCCCTCGATGGCTCGCCCTAAGCGGCCATCCAGGTGAGTGTTTCTTCTTCATTCTCCAGTGTTCCTAAATTTTATGACCCTTTTACAGTGGAATATCCGTGGCCTTCGGTCTAATAGGGCAGACCTCAAGCTGCTCCTGCGATCGCAATGTCCACTTGTAGTCTGTCTCCAAGAAACCAAGCTGTGTCCTCAAGACCAGTTTGCTCTTTCCCATTTTACTTCACTACGGATGGACCTTCCTCTTACAGCGAGGATTCCTGATCATGGTGGGGTCATGCTGCTTCTACGAGATGATGTTTGTCATCGTTCGATCCCCTTGCACACCCACCTGCAAGCAGTTGCTGCCCGTGTTTTCCTTCCCAAATTTACCTCTCCCTCTGCACCATTTATATTCCTTCGTCTTCTGCTGTCACTAGAGTGGACCTGATGCAGCTTGTTCTCAGCTTCCTCCACCCTTTCTGCTCCTCGGTGACACCAATGCCCATCATCCTCCTCCTTGGGGCTCGCCTGTCGCCTGCCCGAGAGGTTCTCTTTTGGTGGATCTACTTAATGATCTTAATCTTGTGTGCCTTAACACTGGCAAAGCCACATTTCTCTCTGATTCCACGCACACTTATTCCCACTTAGACCTCTCGATCTGCTCTGTCCAGCTCGCTCGACGTCTCTAGTGGTGAGCTCTTTCTGATACTTACTCGTGTGACCACTTCCCTTGTGTGGCTCGCCTGTACAATCATACCCCACCACAGCCGCCCGCTCATTGGAAATTCTCTCTTGCTGACTGGAGGCTATATTCCTCCTTGGCAGTCTTTGATGAGCGGCCATTTTCCAGCTGTTCTCTTGGCTGCCTAATCATCTATCCCTCGTACTACTACTTCTCCCCATCGGGTCCTGGTTCCTTGGTGGACTGTGGAGTGCGACATTGCGATTTGTGCCCGACAACATGCACTTCGTGTATTTCACCAGCTCATTCAACAGTTTTATTCCTTCCTCTCTTGTTTGGGGTAGTCTGCGCCAGCTTTCCAGGACTTACCGCCCACTCCCCGAACCCTGGTCTGACTGTGGCGGGAAACATGATAGTCGACCCTGTCGATGTTTCCAATGCTTTGGGCCAGTACTTTGCTGAGGTTTCCATCTCCACCCACTACTATCCTGCCTTCCTTCCTCGGAAACAGGCGGAAGAGGCTCATGCAAGTCCCTTTTCTCTCTTTGAATTGAGAATGCTACAATACTCCTTTTACTGTGAGGGAGCTCGAGCGTGCTCTCTCCTCATCCATGTCTTCTGCTCCTGCATCCGATACATCCTCATGCTGCAGAATCTTCCTCCTGTGGGAAAATGCTTTCTCCTCGATACCTACAACAGTATTTGGACTGATGGTGTATTTCCCACACTTTGGCGTTAAGCTATTATTGTTCCCCTACCTAAGCCTGGTAAAGATAAATCTCTTCCTTCCAGCTATTGTCGAATTTCCCTTACCAGCAGCGTATGTAAGGTGATGGAACGCATGATCAATGGTCGATTAGTGTGGTGGCTGGAGTCACACCATCTTCTCACTAACGCTCAATGTGGGTTCCGAAAGTGCCGCTCAGTGGTTGATCATCTCGTCACCCTGTTGACGTTCATCTTTAATAATTTTCTGCAGAAGCGACAAACAGTGGCTGTATTCTTTGATTTGGAGAAAGCCTATGATACTTGTTGGTGGACAGGCATTCTATGTACTATGCACACATGGGGCCTTCACGGTCACCTTCCCACTTTCATCCGGGAATTTTTAACAGACCGAGTTTTCTGGGTACGTGTGGGTTCCTCCTTATTCCACACCTTTTCACAGGAGAACGGGGTGCGTCAGGGCTCTGTACTGAGTGTCGTCCTCTTCGCCATAGCCATCAACCCAATTATGGACTGCCTTCTAGCTGGCATTTCTGGCTCTCTTTTTCGTTGATGGCTTTGCTATTTCTTACAGCTCCCAGCAGACGTGTCTCCTGCAATGCTATCTTCAGCATTATCTGGACCGTCTGTATTCGTGGAGTGTTACAAATGGTTTCCGCTTTCCTGCTACCGAATCTGTTTGTGTCAACTTCTGGCAGTACAAGGCGTTTCTTCCACCATCCCTTGCGACTGGGCCAAAATGCTCTCCCATTTGTGGCTGCAACGAAGTTCTTAGAGCTTACGTTTGATAGGAAACTCAGTTGGTCTCCCCACATGTCCTACCTGGCTGCACGATGCACCTGGTCCCTCAATATCCTTCGTGTATTGAGTGGTACCTTTTGGGGAGTTGACCGGACTGTCCTTCGTCTCTATCAATCTCTTGTCTGTTCCACGTTGGATTATGGATGCATTGTCTACTTCTCTGCATGGCCATCAATCTTATGCTGTCTAAATACAATACACCATTTGGGGATCCGTCTCACCACTGGTGCCTTCTGTACTAGCCCAGTTGAGAGTCTCCACGCAGAAGCCTGTCCTACCAATGTCATACCGACGCGACATCCTACTCAGTAGGTATGCGTGTCTGCTTTCTTCCATGCCAGGCTATCTAATCTTTGACCCTTTTTTTTGATGACATTCTTGACTGCCAATATGAGATGTACGTTTCTTATCTGCGGCCTCCCGGTGTCCGCTTTCGTCACCTGCTTCAGCAGCTGCAGTTCACACTTCCTGCCACTTTCCGAATCGGTGAGAGCACTTCACCACCTTGGCTTCAAGCACAGTTTTGTGTTCATTTTGGCTCAACTGATTCCTGAAGGATTTGACTCCCGAGCTGACCTACCGCTGCAAATTTCTTGAACTTCGCTCATAACTTGCTGATAGCATATTTTTGTACACTGGTGGTTCCAAGTCCGCCCACAGTGTTGGCTGTGCTTTTGTCGTCAGGATGGTAGTTTCAATACCGGCTTCTCGACCAGTGCACAATTTTTACCACAGAGTTTTTTGCCCTCTTTTAGGCTGTTCACTACTTCCAGAGGCACCAGCTCACTTGCTGTGTGATCCCTTCAGAGTTTAGGTGATCCAGATCCAGTCCACCCCATCGTTCGATGGATCCAGGACTGCCTCCATTTGTTCCCAGATGGGGGACCCCAGGTGATGTTCATGTGGGTTTCTGGCCATGTTAGTGTGCCTGGGAATGATGCTGTTGATGCTGCAGCCAAGGCCGCAGTCCATCTCGGTCGGCCCACCTGTTACCCTGTTCCCTTGCAAGATATTAGTACTTTTCTCTATCAGCGTAACTGTGACTTTGGCATGACCATTGGTGCTCCCTTCATGGGAACAAACCTCTCCCAACAGCCTGGTCGGCTTCCTCCCGGCCGTCTCGCCGTGAGGAAGTAATGTTAGCTTGGTTGCGAATAGGGCACTGCCGCTTTAATCACTGCCACTTGTTGAGTGGTGACCCTGCACCCAGCTGTCCTTTCTGTAGCCAGCCATTAACAGTCAAGACATTTCCTGATCCTCAGCCGCCATTTTAGCCACTTATGTCTCAGGGTCGAGCTGCCGCCCGCTTTGCCACACATTTTAGCGGGTGACATGCAAGCTGTGGCTTACGTTTTAAGGTTTTAAAAAAGCAGTAATATGACAAAAGAGATTTGATTTCTACCTGGTGACTCTGGTGTCTTGCCGACTTCTTTTAGATTTGTTTTTTCTTTCTTTCCTTCTGTATTGGACCTTGAAACAATTGTTTACCCTCACAGTCCCAGCTTTCTATGGTTCTATACTAGGCGCTTATGACCTTAGATGTTGGTGCGCCCTAAACACACCCCCCCCCACACACACACACACACACACACACACACACACACACACACACACACACACACACACAAATCCTCTGTACTTCACTGTTGCCACTACATACATGGCAAGTAAAATTCTCTAGGCAGTCACTAAACCCAGTTCTTCTGGATTGACTTTTGTACTCGATGCTTTTTAACTCCTTACATAAAGTCATTGTGGTAACTAGACTGCTGATAACACTTTGGAACTTGAGTGATTCCTTCTACTGATTTCAAAAAATTTGTTACAACCACCCTCCACAGTGTTTGATGGTTCCTCACTGTCAGTACATGAGGTCTGCCTGGTTTTTGTTTAGCTGTGGCTCCTTTGCATTTCCCTTCATAATCACTCCATTAACAGTTGAGTTTCACAGCTTTAGAAGGGGTGAAATGTCCTTGAGAGATTTTTTTGTTGACATCCAACAACTAGTTCACATTTGAAGTCTGTGAATTCGCACAACTGATCCATTCTGCCTATTACTGCTTGTCTGCTGACAACACAACTCCGTGCCTCTTTTTATACTGTCAGGCCTGCTTCTTGTCACATATTTTGATGAGTTCTGTATTATGTAGGAGTGTCCAGATACATGTGATCAGGTAGTATATAATGAACTAAGATGTAGTAAATCTAAATTCAGCAGATCAGATTAATCCGCGCTTAAAAGCTGAACCAGAGAAGTATGTAGAATTATACCTGACACCAAATTGCAAAACTACATACATTTTTGAGTAATAAATAAATCTACATACATACCTGAATAATGTTACCAGTAAACTGGGCACTGCTATGACCTGTTAGTCTTATGTCTGTGTGTAATTTGGCCATTGTACTTACAGGATGCTAAATTCTACTACAAGAAGCTGGGCAAGTAAACTCCTCAAGTAGTTTTGCAAGCTTATGTTACAAACAGGAATAAACTCAATAGGCCAGTCATTACGTAGACCAATGAAGAGACAAGACTTTCTACTTGCTGCTCCTATTTTGATTTCTGTGGTCTGATACCGGTTTTCTGGCAATTCTGAAATCACTTCCATTGCGCAAGGTGGTTCAGTGATTAACGCCCATTGTCTCATTCTGGAGGAATAAGGTTTAAGTCTCCCAATTGGCCATCCTGGTCTAGGCTTTATGTAGTTTCTTTAGGATCTTGTAAATTATCTTAGTGGTGTTGCTTACTGAAGGCTAATAGCTAGATGGCCCAGAGAGAGAGAGAGAGAGAGAGAGAGAGAGAGAGAGAGATAGAGATAGAGATAGAGATATCAGATCAGATCACCTTGATCGCTGTTTAGCGACAGAAGTCAAGTTGGAGTATGTACCCATCTCTTGCATTAGAAATTTGAATTAATGAATCACCACTAGGAAGAAAATTTTGAATGTGAACAGCCAGCCTGAACGATAGTGAGATATCATTCAGTTGAGAGATATAATAACTGTGGAAGACTAACATACACACACTCGTGTATTGACAAGATGATTAAATTTCATAAAATATAGTTCTTTGAAGCTGATATGTTTGTGAGTACACTCGTATCCAGCAGTGATACATGACTGTAATTGGAATAAAAGGCAAACAAAATTTAGTGTTAACAGTTATGCCTCCTATTTCTTGTGCTGATACACACAGTGCATTCCATAAGTAATGCGACCAATTTATTTCTGACACAATGGTACACCACAGCGTGTTGTAACTGGCTGGGCTAAGTGAAGGGGAGTATTAGCTTCAAAACGCTCTTTGTGTCATTCGGCTGCGAGCTGCTGGAGAGTCAGGACGTGCGTTTCCGTCAACCCCATTTTGAGTTTATGTAACACGGCACAATGGATCATTCTGTAGAGCAACGGTACACTATCAGATTTTGCATTTAGCTTGGGAAGTCCACCACCGAAACGTTTCCATTACTTCAGCATGCCTTTGAGACTGATTGCTTGTCCAAATCACAAGTATTCTGATGGCACAAGTCGTTCATGGTGGGCCAAGAGAAGATCACCAACGAACCTCACAGTGGATGGCCATCAACTGCACGAGTTGACAAAACTGTGACACATGTGCATGATTGTTTGAACTATGACAAAACGGCTGAGCCTTCAGTTGATAGCACAAACTCAAAACATGTCAAAAACAACTGTTTCCTGCATTGTGACTGAAGATTTGAACATGAGAAAGGTGTGTACCAAACTCGTCCCAAAAGTGTTGACCGATGAACACACGCACATGCGAGTGCTTTGGTGCCGAGAAATGTTGGAAATGTGTGAAAATGATCCTCATTTTTTAAACTCAGTTATCACTAGTGATGAGTCATAGATTTTTGAGTACGACCCCGAGACAAAAAGGCAGAGTTCAGAGTGGCACACCCCATCGTCGCCCTGTCCCAAGAAGGCGCACATGAGCAAGTCCAGGATTAAAACCGTGCTCATTGTCTTCTTTGATGTCAGAGGCATTGTCCACCATGAACTCGTAGCTACTGGGACTACAGTGAACTCGGCTTTCTACTTGGAAGTGCACAAAAGACTGAAAAGGAGGGTCTCATGCTGCCGAAGCGACATCAAGGACACGTGGAAAGTTCACCACAACAATGTGCCGAGTCACAGTGCCTTTGTTGTCAACGACTTCCTGGCCAGGACCAGGACCCCATTGGTTCCCCAGCCTCCCTACAGTCCTGACCTGGCTCCCGCTGACTGTTTTTTGTTTCCTCGGTTAAAAGGAGTCATGAAAGGAAAACATTGGGACATGATTGAAAGCACCCAGGCACATGTTACACCAGAACTAAAGGACATTCTGGAAAAGACATTCCAGGATGCCATACAGGCATGGAAACACCGCCTCCAGAAGTGTATTGATGCAAGAGGGCGTGATTTTGAAAATTTTTGATTATTTGTACAAATATATTCAATAAATGATTTTTTATGAAGGCAGTGGTGGTGGTGGTGGTGGTGGTGGTGGTGGTGGTGGTGGTGGTGGTGGTGGTGCGATTGATGCTTCTACTTTCAATCTACTTTCACTGCCTTATGGCTTTAGGCAGTCTAGCATAATCGTTCAGCAGGATGTCCATTCTAATTTTAACTTGTCACTTATAGCAGTGGTAATACTTGAAACAGAAGGCTTACTGTAACCAGAACTAAACAGCATTGAAATCTTAATTCTGAATGGAATATGTACCAGATATATTTGTTCAACAACAGCATCGGTAGTGTACTTCTTGCCTTAAAAACACTAATGTCAAATGGGATAAATTCAGAGTCAGAATACAAGATCATTAGGTTAAGTAAACAGTCCTTAAAGTACCCGAAGTAGTAACAAAGTTTCTGTTGACCACTCACATAAAATATCGAAGTCAGGAGTGCTTCTGGGAAAGCTTGGCAAACATTGCATATAAATGTCCTAATCAATTAGTCCAGCCATAAGCTGAGAGAGAAACATTTATAGAATTGTTGGCAGTGCAGCAAATGTCTTTCTGAGATTTGTATTTAGCAGTTGGCTAGACAAACATCAAATGAGGGGGAACACATTAGATCTGCTGGAAACAAACAAGCCCAAACTTCCATGTTAAATTAAAAAAGAAATAAGAATTACAGACCATTAGGCTATTGGAACAACATTGATCACTTACAGAACCAAGATATTTGTTCTTACGTACTATGACAGCAAAAATATTACTAACATTTTCTGCAGCCAGTAATGAGTGGTCTCCTGAAGGTAGGAAAATGTAGAGAATATGTTGCACGTATGCTGATGTATTGCTGACAACATGTAGTTAATTTCATGGCATGGAAGATAGTGAGGGATGGGAACAACCCACAATAATTAAATACCAACAGAAAGGTATCAAGGTCACTGGCAGAGCTGCGTGTCAGATTCAATCAAAGCTGAATAATGCCCATAAAGATCCAAGATGAGCAACAGAGAAACATTGAAAGCTGAATAACGCCCAAAAAGATCCAAGATGAGCAATAGAGAAACATTCAGTGAACTTGCAACAAAATCTGATCTGTGAGGCTGTTCTGGTTTGGTTCTATGTAAGTTCAGTCACTTGATAATTGTCATCTGTTCAAGTGCTCATTGATTGTGATAGCAACAAAACAGGAAGAATATAAAAGGAAATTTCACAAGACAGAATACATCATTTCAGCTAATTTTACCAGAGAAGATTGCAGAACTCAGTCGTCACATGGATACAGAAATGATGGCTGTAGAAATATGTCAGCATGGAATTAGAATACCATTGAAGTCACTTCAGAGAGGAAAGACCAGATGCAAAATAACTGACCTTTTTTCTAGCAACATTCTTTAGCAGGTCACTAGAACGATGGAGGGTCCTACATGATTATAAAAAGGCAAATTTTTTTCCAGGCCTTAAGAAGGGTTACAGAGTGGATGTACAGAACTCCTGGACCTGTGTCCCTCACATATGTTTGTTTTAGAACTGCAGAACATATTTTCGATTTGTGAATGATTAGTTTCTTTGAAGACTGAATAGCTCCTGTGTAAGAGTGAACACAGATTCCACAAGCATCAAATGTATCGAAATTGAGCTTTCACTTTGTTAATGAAATCCAGTAGGTTGTAGAGAGTAGAGGCCACATCGGTAACTTGTTTCTTGACTTTGAGGTAGCCTTAGATACGTTACTGCAGTGTACTTTAGTAAACAAAATTTGTTTCAGAATAGGTATGTGATTGGATTGAAGACTTCAAAGGAAATAGTACTTAGAATGTTACAAGCAAAAGTAGTGTTAATTTTAGCTAAAGAAATTATAAATGAATTATGTGCCTGATAAAAATGGTAACTTTCGGGCTGTTTGCAAATGTACAGGGTGCTGGCCACAATCATAAATACATATTATGTAAAGTGCATAAGGTGAAGAAACTGGATTCCATTTTACTACACAATCAGTGATCGTTCACTGGAATGGAACACAACTGTAAAGTATCTAACCATGGCAATTCAAGGTGGAATAACTGCCCAAATCTACTTTAGTGGAAGACAGATGATAGACCAGGATTTATCAGATGAATCCAAGAAAGTGTAATTTATCTGTGGAAGCATTTTTGTAAAAGTCATTCTTAAAACAAGTCGCAAGTGTCGTTAATTGGGGTGGAGTTCTTACTAAGTTGAATCAGAAATAGTTTAAAGATGTGCACAATTCTTGACAGGTTTTTTAGTCAGTGTGTGTAAATCATTTGTAGTAAAAGTACTGCTAAAATTAGAAATATTTCTGCATAGAGTGTGGGAATGATAATCAGATTTCTCACATAGCATCTGTTAATGAAACAGGACAAAACAAAATATTTCTTATGTTCTGTCGGGCCCGCAGCATAGTATACATCAGTATAAGACAATGAAAATGAATGCTCCAAAACCAGCTGCAATAAAGTAATATGTTTTTTAATATTTTACACGACAGGCCTGTTACAGCTTATTGCCATTATCAAGTGACATATAGTTGGAAGTGACGACACATTGCATCTATAGTAAAGTCTTTCTGTCATGTCTTGGTAAGTATAATACTTCTTGTAGTTACTGAATTGTCAACATATCTGACAAAAACATATTTTTACATTTTGTAACTACAAAAAGTATTATACTTGCCAAGACATGACAGGTAGACTTTACTATAGATGCAATATGTCATCACTTTCAACTAGACATCACTTGATAATGGCAGTGAGTCGAAAAAGGCCTGTTGTATAAAATATGAATAAAAGTATATACCCTCATTGGAGCTAGTTTTGGAGCATTAATTTTGATTTAAAATATTTGTTACAGCGGAAAACCTCCACCACACACTATGCTGTGGCTTATGAAGTAAAATGTAGATTTAACTGTAAAAATGGTGTCCAGCATGCGTCTGTGCATGCAAAAGATATAATTGAATTCGTGCATGGAGAGCAAATTGTACCCATTGATATCTAGTGATTTGTAATAAAAGTTAATGGTGATGATAGATGTGAGCCTACTGAGACAGCATGTTGTGCACATTAGCTGTAATTAAAGTAAGCGATCTGATGAAGACATTTTTTGGACATCCTTTCTTAGTTTACACATCTCACAGTGAACAGCACCACAGTGGGATCCATCCATAAAGACTGATGGTGTGTAGCTAGGGAACTATGTAAAAGGATTATCACTCACTTGTGTGAAAAATTATGTTGGTAATAGAAGTGATTGAGCGTGGTCCACTGAACCATTAGCAGACATAGTATGACAGTTGCCTGAATCATATAGTCATCAGAAAGAAAACTACAATTTCACCACTAAAAGTCAGTCTCCAAAAGCTGGTCCATTAAATGAGAATACGCAACAAACTTCTAGAGACAATTGTCAATGTCTAAATTGATAAGTGTTCTTTTTGTGTAGCTAGAGTGTGATTCCATGGTATCGTGGGATACAAAAAATGTATCGATTATAAGTGAGTGCTACAAGAAGACACTTGACTTAAGTTGAAGGTCTGAGTTTTCTTCAGCCATATCAGAACATTCCTTTTTCATTTAAGTATGATAACATAAGAATTTAACTATTCTTGTGAGCTGTGAGTTTATAACATTATTTGATTTGACTGTGTAATTACACACAGCATACAATGCAGATGTGGCACTGAGGACTCTCATCTTGTAGGGTGTGTAAAAGGTGTCCTGTCCGAGATTTGTGAGACTGTGCTGTGTGTGTAACATTTTTCATTTAATATTGTATTTGTAGTTTTACGAAAGTGTCATATTTATTGATTCTAGTTTTTATGAGATTGACATGTAGCCTTCTCATCACTGAAAACATGAATGCTGTTTCAACAAAATCTGTTTATGAAGTAGAAATGGTGCTTTAAATCAGTCTTATTTGTATCAAAATGAATATAAAGCATGCCATAAAATGAATAACTCTTACATTTTGTAACTGTATAAGAAAGTTTTAAATTTATTGCCTTTATTTGTGAACAGTGATCTATGGACTTCTGTGCAGATTTATGAACATTAGACTACTTATTCCTCCATCTCATTCGTTCACCTCATGAAAGATTATTATAAATCAAATTTTAGTGTCCCTACATAGAATGCATTGTAATTTGTCAAGAGTGTTAGCTTCTTTTATTCAGTATTCAATATTCTTCCCTACCCCCCTCCTGCCCTCTCCCCCTGTATGGCTAAATAATAGCAGTACTGCCATTTGCGCACACCAGGCAGTAAATCACACATATTTATACATCTTTTTTCACAAATAAGTGCAACACAAGAGCACTAGAATCAATAAATAAAATTCTTTTGGGCGGTTATACATGAAACTTGATAAGAGATATGTGTGTACTATTCATTTGGATGTTTATTGACTGGTGTATATTAAACTTTCATGAATGTACCTAAAGATCTTGTTTGCTCCAGTGTGACTTCTATGTTTGTACATTTCTCTTTTTCCATGTGATGTTTTTGGACATTCTGCAGGTATTCTCAGTATTCTATGTATTATTAATTTACTGTGTACAAATTAAATTTCCAAAAATTGCACATTTTCATTTTTAAGGGCCCTGTGGTCACACAACTGCCAGGAGCACCATCAGCTATAAAAATTTTAAAGGTAAATGATGGTGTTAATCTGTCTTGGGACCCTCCACCAAATGAGGTCATTATAGAGTACTCTGTATATCTTGCAGTACGCAGTGCCACTTCTCAAGTACGGGTAAGATTTTCAATATGTGTAACTTTACACTGTTTCTTTGTGTAGCATCTAGCGTTTGAATAAAGTAACTGAAATTGTTAATTTCATATTTGTTGTAAATTTTGTTGTACATATTCATAGAAGTGGAGGAAAAAAATTAATCGTAAATGAGTTTGTAGAAAAATACACTTCGCATCTGTGCAGAACTACTAGTTTGTGAATGGTAGTAAATAAACCTAAATTTCTGTGTGCCTTGACTAACGTCAGTTTTTGAAATGCTTATAAATTGTTGTTTTCAGGGAGAAAATAAAACTGTCTTGAGTACATCCACCCAGTTAGCTTTTATGAGAGTCTATTGTGGACCTAACAGTAACTGCAGGATAGAACCTCATCAAATTGCTGAAGCTCACATTGATAAAAACACAAAGCCTGCCATTATATTCAGAATAGCTGCTCGAAATGAGAGGGGATACGGGCCAGCTACACAAGTGAGGTGGCTTCAAGGTATGTTTTTCTTCAATATGTTATATTCATTAGGCTTAGAAAAGTGTTGTTCCACGTAAGTACAGCACAGTGTGTTCTGAATTGTGTTTGGAAACATCTGCCACAGACAGATTGCATAGGTTTCCAAACTGGAACTCACCATTAGTAGTTACATAAACTTCTGTTCTATACACTCTCTCTCTACAGTATGCACTTCACCTGTCCAGTAGCATAACTTCTATAGTTCTTCAGTTTGAGGCTTGTGATGAGCTCGTTAGGTTTATTAATGATCAGAAATGTAATGTACACTGCTGGCCTTTAAAAATACAACACCAGGAAGAATAGAAAACAAATAAAATTTTACTTATGGTGTGTATAGAGCACAGTAGGATAAATACATAATTAAATTTGTAGGAGTGTATAGGGTGTGAAATTTAGTGCACAGAGCTGGCACATCTGGTAGGAACAGCAGTTCTGACTGAGCAGGGTATTGGATCAGACTAAACTTGGTTGACAGATACAGGTACATTGTTCCGTGCTGCTTCAGCTGTAAGCCAGAGTTCGTCAACTGTAATGGCTGGTGAGTGGTGGCATGTCAGTTTCTTTGTCACCCATGACAAGATACTTAAAATTGTGCTCTTGCATGTAGTATGCTTTGTGCCAATGTGTGTTGCATGCTGCCTTCAGTGCGTTGCAATTTTAATGGCTGTCAGTGTAGTATAAATTTGCTGCTGGGGAAAATTAAAACAATCAAAGGGAATGGTCAATTTTGGACATGATTTCATAACCACACTCATCAGTGGATGAATACATGATTAAAATATAATTCTTGCCTAGAAAATTATTCATTTGCAACTTTTCTTATTTATGTTACATTGTTGAGAAACATGGATCTGAGACTTTGAGGTTCACTGTTGGTTCATACAAACAATATGACACTAATTTTTTTAAGTTAATGTGTCCATGAAGCATAGATTATAAACAACTATCTGACTGAAGGAAATTTGGAGTCGCAGAAGTTTATGCTTGTAGATGGTATCAAATCAAGAATAAATCAAAGAACACCAGTTCTACATACCTAATCTTCAGATGATCGAAGCAGGGTAGTTTTCATTGACTGGAGCCGAAGTTTGTGCAGTATGTGCAAGAGAAATGGAATGAAGACCCCCTGATTATTCAGGAAGTTAACAGAATGAAGGCACTGGAAATAGAGGAATTTTCTGACAGTGTGCAGCATGGAATTGAAAACAAGCACTGGCTGGTGTGCAAGGATAATGAAGATTGCAGAGCTTACGTTATGCTGAAGAACAGCCCCAGCTCAGCAACTTCCCATGGCTTACTTTTCAGTGCCACATAATCAGTGTAAGGAAACTGCACAACTGCTAAGCTAATTTATTTTGATGTTCTTCCAGATATTACAGTTATCATAGAGGATGCTACTATAACAAGTTCTGCCAATGAAAAGCCCAGAATAACAGTAATGCTCGGTGCTCTGACAAATGGTAGGAAGCTGCCCCTTTATTCTTCAGAGGGAAACCATACGAAAGATAAACTGCCTACAGGACTCCTCTTCAGGTGTCAAGGAAAGGAATGCTTCATTGGTTGTTGGTCGAAGGTTGTTTCCAACCGAATACCAGCCTATTTTCTTAATAGAAGAAAAATGTTGGTGCTGACACCTTTCAGGGCACACCTCAATCAGGAAGCTAAGCATATGATATCAAATTTCAACACAGACCTAGTAATAATTCCTAGTTGCTTGTTCTCAAAGCCTCAAGCAGTGGATGTTGTTGTGAACAGACCTTTCTAGGTTCACATCTGACAGCTTTGGTGAGTGGCTTGCTCAAGAAGCTATCGACATCTGTCCTTGTGCAGTGGACCCTTAATGCCTGGAGCAGAATCTAAGGTGACTCCATAATGAAGTAGTTCAAAAAGTGCTGCATATCAAGTGGTACAGAAGACCATGAAGGATAAAATGGCAGTAGCAAAGTGATAGAGTTCCAGAAAATATTATAACATCCGTGCCAAGCGAAAATATATACATCTACAAAAGTCTTGAGGGGACAAAAAACTGTGGATGCTGTTCAGCACTAATAACTTGACAATGAAGTATGCATTCACGTGTTCAATTAAAGAAGGCTGCCGGATTGGAGAGAAACCATAGAGGTGACCAAAAGACAATTTCCAATTGTTTGCAACAAAGATCTCTTTATTTATTGACCAACTATTTTTGGGCCTTGCCATCTTTCAAAAGCTGCATGTTGCTGAAAACAAAATTTTGTGAGCGGATGCTTCAAATGTGGATAATTAAGATATCAGTAACTCTGTGGCCCAGATGTTAAGAAAAGTACTGTATGCATTGTCCAGACATCCAACCTGAAATTAGTATGTGTTAAGGGTGAGGGTGCTATTTACATTGGGACGGAGGAAGTAATGTTCACAGGCAAGCAAGTTCTGTTCACCAGTTAACTCATGCAAGTACTTGTAAAAAAATTATGATTATCAACTATGAGATTTTGGGCATTTGTCATCATCTTTCATGAACAGTTCATTCGATAACCACATTTTATTCATAAGATCCACTGAATATATATGGTCTTATGTTCTTGATGTGCAGATGGTTACATCTGTTGGGACATGAGCTTCATATGTAAATGTAAATATGAAATAATAATAGTTATACTCTAAGCAGCTTTCAGATAAGTTGTTTTGACCATCATCAGTGAAGCCCTGATTTGGCTTATATCAATTGCTGCCTCTTCTCCAAGATAAAAAAAAACTTGCTGTTGTTGTAGCATTTTGAAAGTAATAAGGAGCTTTAAGATGATGCCAAATGACAAACAAGTCACTGGTAGCAATGTTCTATGCTGAGGGTATTCAGATTCTTAACCACTGCTACAGCAACTTCTTTATGTCTCAGGAAAGTATGCCGAGTAATAATTTAATATTTAACATGTATGTAATAAAGTGTCATCATGTTGCCAGTGTTTTCTGAAGTACCCAGTGGAAGCTTACTTTTCAAATTTATCTTCTATGTGGCTGTACATTGTTTGGATAATGGGAAGTAGTGAACCTGAGCCTTGGTAAGTCATATGGCATATAATAGACATAAACAAGTTTCCATTGGAATCCTATTGTGCAAATTATTTGATAACTGGTTCCTCTTGTAGGTGTATTCTGCCTACAAATGATAAATTTATTGTTCTGCATGGGCACAATAGCACTGCAGAGTAGTCATTGTCGGAGTGAATGTAACTGCTAGCTGCCAGTGAGTTGACTACCAGCTGGGGAGCAGAATCTCACATTGACGACTGAATCTTAATGTATTTGTGGGGGAGCGGAGTGCCCAAACACTGTGTGGAGAATGAGCGCATAGGAAAGCACAACACGTGACCAGTGAAGGTGACTGACAACTGAGCACACAGAAACAGAGCACTGCGTGAGGCGAAGGCTTGGTCCATGGGCATCGAAATCAGCATTAGATCTGCTGGGCCAGGCCTATTTCCACTGGTAAATAAACTCCTGGCTCAATGGGTCTGCCCATGCTGTGCTTAACATGCACATTCTGTGGCAACATTCTGTACTGTTTCACTGTGGTAACATGCTAGTGCCTCTGGATCCATCTCAATGTCCATTGGTGAGGATACTAAATCCCTCCCCCTTGAAAAGGCTGTGTAGGCCCAGAATTTTCCCAATTTATGCTGTGACCACCGTCTCAAAACCAAAGATGACACTAGAGTGCTCGGCAGCGGAACAACCAATGAAAAAAGCATCTTGCACCTGCTGGAGTGGCGGAAGATTGCTGTGGTAACAGTTGGTCCACTGTTCAGTTGTGAGCAAGAGTCCACCAATGGCGGGCAGGGAAAAGGGGGCACTGGTTCAAATTCTGTGGTCTCCATAGTGGTAGTCATGGGAGCCTAGCTCTGCTGACACACTATTCTGTGGTCGAAGGTAGGATGGGAGAGAGCATGCTGGGGCAGCAGTGGGTGAGTATGCTTTCATACTAGGGAGCCTCCCACCAGAACAACAAAGCAGCTGACCCCGTCTCCCAGCTGACCCCGTCTCCCAGCTGGCTTGGAGATGATGTCATCGTAAGTCTGACAGGTTGAGGCTGTGACCAATTGTAATGACACTTCAGCTACTCCCAACTGACAGCCACAAGAAACAGCTGCTGAGCTTTGTGGCCCACCACTGCACCCAGCAGTCGTCCCTGCTGCTGGCTTAGAAGACTGGGCCAAAACGGCAGCCCCATGGCGAATACATGACAGGCCGTAGTGGTTCGGGACAGGCGACTCGGGTTGTGACAGATGCAAAAGACCCTTCGGCTGGCACCCATTAACAGGTGATGCCCAATATTTAGCCAGAAAACTTGACAAAACATTGCTTTGAGATGGGGCAGACACGGACTTCTTCTTTTGTGTCTCGAATGTATGCATGAAGCAGTCCACCTCAGAGAGAGACACCGAGTAAAATGAGGTGGCAGTCTGATGCTGGATAAAACTGCAGATGCAAAAGTCTTCAAACTGTCATGACACAAAGTGCCAATTGTTATCAAATACGAGGTTCATGGAAAAGCCTTTGACAGCAAAAGTGTCTGGCAACACATGAACAGTAACCGTTGATGCTATGAAGGACAGCTTTGCAGTCTACAGCAGATTTGACAATACATTGATCACCAACAGCCACGTGCTTCCCAAAATGCGGTCCACAAAGTCAACATGCATCCTGTCCCAAGGGTGCTCCGTGTCTGGCAAAGGGGAAAACTGACACAGCAGCACATCTTGGTTTTGTGCACAAGCAGCACAAGCCCACATAAGGTATTCAGTATCACGAGTGATCATCGTCCAGTAGGTGTAACAAAGTGCCAAAGACTTCCTAAGAGTAAAACCCCAGTGCAACACATGCAGCAGCTGGACTATGTGAGAACGCAATACCAGAGGGATGACCTGTCGGCAACTTTGCTCCTCTGTGGCAAGCATGAGGATGGCCTACCCAAATCTCGAGTTGATCACATAGGAGAAAACGCTTGTGCCATGCCAATTCCACTCCCAAAAGAATGCATTCTGGGCATCCCATCTATACAGCTGAAACAATTTTATGGAAAAGTGGATTGGTGGCCGTGGCCAGGAAAATCCAGCGAAATGTACTGCAAGGTATCATCTGAGGCAAAAACAAGAGCCTCATGTCATTTGAACTTGGAATTCAGTCCCACTGACAATCATGATAGTGCATCTGCATTTGTATGCCAGGCAGTGGACAGGTATCAAATGTCATTACAATAATTACTGAGGAAGAGAGTGCACCTCTGCTGTCAGTGGGCAGTCCTATCTGACAGTTTGGAATGTGGACTGAATAAGAAAACCACTTGTGGCCAGTGATAATTGTAACTTTGCCTCATATAAGAAAATGTGAAACTTTTAAATTCTGTAAATGATGGTCAGTTCCTGCTTTCCCACCAGTGAATCATTACGTTGCACCAAAGAAGGCACCTCTGATGCATAAGCGATGGGCTGCTTGGTGCCATCCAGGTTCTGAAATGAAAGAATCGCACCAGTGCCATACTGGGATGTGTCACATGCCAGGGTTAAAGGTTTACATGGCGTAAAAGGAGTCAAACAGAGAGTGGAACACAAACACTGCTTGAGGGACTGTGAAAACCTATCAACAGTCAACAGAGTAGGCAAATTTGGTGCCCATTTGGTGAAGCTGGTTAAGAGGATGGCAGATGTGCATGGTTTGGAGAATGAACTTGGTGTAATACAAAATCTGGCCAAAAAAGAACTGAAGCTCCATCAGGTTAATAGGTGCTGGCAAATAAATGGCTTTGAGATGCACACCCCTAGGGACAAGACCCAAAAATATTTTACACCAATGGTGAGTTCACAATTAACAACGTAAGTTGCCATTTTACGTTTGTGTAATGTGCAGTGAGGGAGAATTTGTCATGTTTACTATGAGACACAACTCGATGTAGTTGCCATTGCAGTTTAGGGCAGCCCAAGGGCCAGTATGTATCTTAAGTTAATTAGGTTGACCATTGCTCCTATGTCTACATGAAACTCAGTCAGTCACCTGTCCGCTATCAACTACAGCAGAAAATGCTGGGACGTATTGGAGGTAGCGCCTGAGTCCAGGGAGGACACTGGAGCCTTCAGTGACCATTCTGTGGCTCGCTGAGTGTCATGAACTGTTGCCAAATTGCGTATTTTGCAGCAGACCCCAAACATGGCTTCTACGTGTAGGCAGTCCTGTTGAACATGTAACAGATTACAATTGGGGCAAGACGGCTGGCTTGCCCATTGAGCAGAAACAGATGTCTAAGGAAAGTGACACAAAAAGACAGAAAAATGTTGTGAGCAGAGAGTAAGAGTCTGTGATTTATGCATACTTGCTGAGCCCAACATGGGCGAAAACAGTCAGCACTGTGACATCAGTGCACTCACACGTCAACAGCATCGACCTGCTGTGGCTCAGTAGAAGGCAAGGCTGCTTGGTTCATCCCAGGGGGCGCTGAGGACTCTTCCCCATGCACATTTAACTGTGACATGTGCCAATTGTTGGAAAGTATGTCCCTTTTGGCTGTCATAAGTCCATGCGATTCAGCAATCTTTGCAACTTGTGCTGAAGAAGGGTTGGACAAGGCCGGTGCCCTAGTTTGGATCTCTGGGTCAAGTGTTGACCCTATGATTATGTCCCTAATTAGCAAGATGGTACAAGAGGTAGCACATTGGAAACATGCAAAACAATGCATGGGCAAGAGACCTTGCAGGTTGGTGATCTATGCCATATACAACACCTGGTGCACTGGTGGAGCAGGTTGAACTGTAACTGTGCCACCATGACATGGGTTTCATGACCAAAATACTGCATGAGCAACTGATGAAAAATTCCTCAAAGTTAAGTTTCTCAGGGTCGGTAGAGGGCTTCAGCTTCCATACAATCTCATATAAGCATGCACTGCTGGTCAGTAACAAGGCAGCCTTAACAAATGGGTTGACGATATGCCATACCTGGCAGAACAGCAATAACTGACACAAGTAATTCTTCCACCTTTCTATTAAAGCTGGTAAATTGTGTTGGGAATGGGAGGGTAAAAAATATTCAGTGTGCACCTCTCCTGCTGCCAGCGTGGTGTAGGTATGAAGTGTTCTGCACTGCTGGCTCTGTGGTGCTCACAGTTTAACACTACACAAAAAAATAAAAGTGTCACACATGTAAGAACACCCTATGTTGCCACTTAAATGTCTGCATGCGTGTAACAACACAGCAGAGTAGTCACTGTTGACATGAATGTAACTGTACTAGTCAACAGTGGGTCAACTACAAGCAAGGGAAAGCAGTTATCTATGAAACAACTGGTTTTCAGTAATACTGTTTATTTTCATCTCCAATTTAATCGGACTATTAAAACTGTTCAAAATAACCAGTTTCTTAAATAACTGAATTTTTGTTTTTCGTTGGTATTATTTTGAGAAAAAAACTAATACATTGAAGATAGATTGAAAAATTCTAAGAGTCCCACAGATTTTTGCATTATGCATTTCAAGATACATGGTATCAAAATATCAAATAAAATAGATAAATACAAGAAAACTTTGTCTGTCCATAGTTGGCTACTTTTCTCAAAAAGTAATGAGGGGTTGAATACTAATAAAATTACCAGTATTCTCCTTGTGATTCTAATTTTTTTTTTTTTTAACTCTGCTCAAAAATCGTGCTCAAATCAAGAATCGTACCAGTATTGGGGCATTACTAGTAGTCAGTGCTAAAAGGTGAAAATTGAGGTTAGACAACTATTTCTCGTATTAATTTGTCCATTTCCAGGGGCTATAAGCAGATCAAGGCATATTATGTACACACAGGCAGCTGATCAGGGACTTTCTGTTTTTATTATAAACATTGAATGAATTATTTTCTCAGCAAAGACAGAGACCAGGAGTGGGAAAGTCTTGCACAGTACATGTGCACACGTATCATCTAATAGACCTCCCACGCATCAACAGCTACAATATTGTCTCAGCAATGCTGTACCAATTCTTTTTTGTCATGTTTGTTGCTTGGCATTGTCATTGAAATAGCACTGATTACTTTTCCCCATTTGGTGTGATAAGCCAATATTTCAGAACAAATGAAATTTTATGAAAAACATTACTTGTCGAGTCAGTACTCGCATCGAGCTAACTCATTGCTTTTGAGCATGGCAACTGCATAAGAGTGGGGCAGTTAGTAACACATGGCTCAAGTAGAGGGACTCATGAGCAACAGGGCTTAGTCATACTTGCACCAGACAGGAAATTGGTGAAGTGTGGCAATCAAATGCCTGTGATGAAAACTGCACGTGATGTACACACATTTGATGAATTCAATATTTCATCTTCATAATATTTTGACGTTTGAATTTTTGTGCTATCGTGTTTAGAAATATCATAGAAGTAGGAAATGGTCACACAGTTTGTTCATCAAGTGTGTGACTAGAAGTGAAACTTTTCTCTCCTGTCATCAAACACAGTTAATGAAGTCATTTCTTGGCTGTTTAATGGAAGAAACAACAGTCTTTACACTTAAATGAAAAAAATAATATTAAAACTATTAGAGTAATGAGTGATCAAATGGACTCTGTTAATGAAACAGAGGTTGAAGATAACATAACACAGTACATGACATCTGTCTCTTGAATGCAAAAAATCTATTGGTAACAGAAACTTCTGAATACAACCCTGTATATTACATTTGTATTATGCAAGTGGAGGCTATTTACACAGATTATTTGTGTTGTGCCGTGTATGATATGGTTGTCTTCATAAAATAATTTCCTTGTTCCTTTTATTGTTATGAATTAAAAAACATCATTCCATTCAGGGTTGATACAGCAGCACTTCCTGAATGCAATTAAGTCTGCTGTGTTAAAATTTGTTTCGCTAGCAGTGCTGCTAGTATTAATGAAGAGGATTTCTTTCACCGCTTTGAAGAGCTTGGGTAGGTCACAGACATTGGCCTTCCAACACAGTAAAACGTTATTGACATTATCACTTGGGACGTTCATGTTGAAATATTTATGAAGTTCATTTATGCGTTTATAAGTTGATGAATGCCAGCTTCAGAACTTCTTTATGGGAAAGGGAATGAGATCTTCTTCCTCTTCTTCCAAGACTACAATATTTAGCTTCTGATGAACAGTTTGGGAAATATTTTCTTCCTTTTCTTCACTCAGTACTTAGAGCTCCTCGAAATATGGATGAAAAACTACAGCCATGTAATGAGAATCATGTAGTTTGTTAATGGCCTTCTCTTTTAGTTAGGTTTCTGCCCATCCTTTTAGCAATTTAACTAGTGCCTTGCTGTCTTCACTTTGGCATGTATCTAGTAAACTAAATGCTCGCAGCACCACAAAAGTCGGGGCCCATTCTGTTTCATCCTCCAGGTCATTTCCGACCTCTTAAAAACGTTCAAGTAATTTAACTATGCAGGCTATTACAAACAAAAAATTTCTGACTTGCTTTTATGATGCTAGTCCATCACGTTTCAACATCTATATGCAATTTTTTTCTAATCTTGCCACCAAACTGGAGTGCTTCATTTATCCTATAGTTCTATACACTGTGTAGATGATTCATTAATATCAGGCAGTTTTTTCACTAAGGAATTGTCATCCGGAGTCTACATTAATGCTGTGTGTATACAGTTCACTGTGCATGGCATACATTTGTGGTGTTGAAGATCTTTCTTTATGTTCGGCCCTTGATCCATCACAAATGTCACTTTGATTAGTTCCAGAGGACATATATCTATCTCAGACAATTTTTCATTTAACTGTTACAGAGTATTTTCACTTGTTTTTGAAATGTCATAAAACTTTGTTGTGAAGAGCACATCGTTTCTCAGTTCACACCTGTCCTCAGTGTGTGCAGTAATACTAGATGTGACAGTAAAATAATGTATTTCGCGATAATTGTCAGTCCAAAGATCACACATCATAGAACACTCATTCTGGTCAATAGCTTTCTTTACTTGAGGCAAGATCTCGCTTATCACTTACTTGAACAACAATATCTTTTATATGTCAAGAGACAGTTCTCGGAGAATGCAAAATCTCTTGTTCTCCCACTGTGCCATACTAGGCACCAATATCATATAGTCCTTGTGAAAGACCAATAAACCTTGCCCCACTTACAGTGTTGAATGACCATAGATCCAACATGCACACTTGCACATACTTGTCCCTGACGCTCTCTTTATCACTGTTTGAAACTGTTGAAGAAGTCAAATGTGTGATACCTTTACCTGTATGTCTTCTCATGCTCGTGGTTCTTCCATTGTACATGACTAACGCTTCGCTTCCCTCTCTTCGGCCCTGAACATAATCCACAAGATCACAGATATCCCTTTCAGCCACTATCTGGAATTAAAAACAGCAGTAATAAACGTCTGCTCTGTCGAATACAGCTCCTATTTTTTTTTCTCATATCTGTGTAACGTAATAAAGCAATTTTTTTGGGAACTATAAGGCAACAAAAAGTAAAGCAGAAAATATTATGATTATTATTCCCATAAAGACTTAAGTTTAAATCTGGTGTACAGACACTTTAGTACATTATAAACATCATTCAACTCTTGATGAAGTCAATTCTAATTCTATGTGCAAAAAGTATTGTCTGTTTTATTTTATTTTTAACAGTGACTTTCGTCCATGACTGAGCTCTTTAGCTTAATGTGGAACTGGGTTAAATTAGACTATGAGTGAGAGGAATGCATCAGTTTTTATGGTTTGTAGTGTGCACACCACTGTCCTGTCTACCTGTTGCTAATAAACAAAATGCTGTGCTACATGCCACAAGGTTAGTAGTCCATTAGACCAGAAGGCACTTAAGGAAATTTAGAGCTAGGGGCCATTTGATAAACTTTCATTCAATGGGGCTGATGGTTCTTCAAAAACTGTGCATTCAGCTAAGTATATCACTAATTAATTCAACTTGCATGGTGATGCAATAATTTAAATCTTGCACTCAAAATATCTGGTAGACATGCATTTATTTCCACTACTAAATATAGGTCATACCTTTCCTAGGAAGGCTTAAACAGATGAAGCGAACACTAGAAGTAAACGTGGATCAAATTAAATTTAGTTTTATCAGCTTTTTCGGTCAGCAAGTGGAAGGATTGCAGCCTGCAGTACAAAAGTTTTAATTCAGCGTAACATACTTCAGTTAACTTACTCGCAAAGCACATCTGTTAAATCCGCATTCATAATTACATCTGAAAGTAAACCATCAGCTTTAACCCATCACTGTTCACAGATATGAAAATAAATCTTGAACACTCTTGTTTGACATGGCTGTAAGAGAATAAACTTCAGGAAAATCAGATAACATTATCATGGACACCTCGTTCATCTAATACGAAATGACACAAATTCCTAATAAAATTAAACTAATGCCTTGAACTTATCCCAGCAGGAACTACTATAGCATGTTCTGGGTCTTTCCAGCAGAAAGTGTGTCTCATTGGCTAACATTCACAGAGCGTCTGTAAGAAATGGCACTGCAGTGTCTAAAAGTCTTAAGAGTGCAGTGGAAAATCGTAGCAGATGAGCCGTAGCAGATTTGTGCAGTCCAATTGACCCTCGTGGCTGTGAGTATGACTCATGGCGCTATGAGTGAGCCTGAAGCCTGAGGTGACTGGCGCTAATAACAAGCTTTTTTTTAAAAGAATGTTTTATTTAAAAACCAAAAATGTTAGCATTACTGCTTTGGCAAACTGATATACTGGGTTTTTACCTGGCTATTAGTAAAAAAAATAAAAGAATTTGTTATAACCGAGACCAAACAAAGCGAAAATACCAGTTATTCAGAACTAGTCAGTTTATCCCACCCTATAACGAGTTTGGAAGCTGAACCCTGCAAGAGAGAATGAATCTCAACATTTGATTCTGTGTACTAGGGAGCAGAGACCCTGAACACCATGTAGAGAATGAGCTTGGAGGAAAACACAATATTTGACCACCATTGCAAGCAACTGACAACTGAACACAGGGAAACTGCATGAGGCGACGGCTTGGTCCGCAGTCATTGAAATCCGCATTAGAACTGCCTACAAGGCCTATTGCCACCAGCGGGTAAACACATGGTTCAATGGCTCTGCCCATGCCACACTTTGTACCCGCACTCTGTGAAAGCATTATTTACTATTTCCCTGCAATAACTGTGCCATCTCCTCTGCATCCATTGTGATGTTCGATGGTGGTTGTACTAAAGCTTCTTAACCACTGTATGTGTTGAAAAATGAGATATGTTGCCATGGATGTCACATTGACACTGTTACATCTCTAAATGATTCCACATTTAGGAGAGATCCTTACACCTATTTCACCTACAGAACAGGTTCATTGCCTGAAAACAGATTTTGGAAATGAGTTTTGTCAGTGGCTTTAAAATTTCTGTAACATTAGTAGTGATAATTTTTTTTCTATTGAGACAAATTTGTCAATTGGTATGTGATTGCTTTAGAATAAAAAGCTTCTCGGGAACTTTTTTTTCATTTAATTGCCCCTAATAAATAAGTTGTCTACAAATAAATCTCATTACATGGTGTGAAATGATATCACACATTGTCAGTAGGAGATATTTACTCTCTGACATCACTCGAGAGAAAGAACATTATTTGATGTAACAATTTTGAGTTAACACTTATGCAGTTTAATTTGTCCTGACACTACTCATGATAAACAGCTTATATGCAAGAGCACTGTCCCAGCATAATTAATACTGACAAAATATTAAATACCATGACACTTTCTGTGATTTTATTGTTGTGCATTTATGAGAGGTGTTCTGCATGTAATCAAATATAGTGAGTTGTTTGTGGAACACAGTTAAATATAATAAAGTAAACATTGCTGTTATATTTTCCGAACCATAATTTGGTATTCAGTCAATTTAGCCTCATGCTGACAAAACACATATAGGGTCCATCCCAAAAGTTTCAAGAATTTTTTTTTACGTACAACACCTTAATAATCTTCAAAGTACATTCCGTTTGCATCCACGCCTAGCGTCCACTGCTTCACCTAGCCTGCATAGTCTTTCTGCAAGGCATCATCGGTAACTTCCTTAAGGCATTGTGTCAAAATATCTTTTACCCCCCCCCCTCCCCCCCCCTCCCTCCCCCCCACCCTCCCTTTAAACAACCTGTGAAAGTGTCCCTTCAAGTTTCTCTTTATCGTGGGAAACAAAATGAAGTCGGTTGGTGCCAAGTCAAGGCTGTGTGACAGCTGAGGTAGCATTGCCATGCTGTTACTGACTGATGAGAAAGTCTTGCATGACAAGGGGTGAACAGCCTGTCCCATTATCGTGATGCAAAATATAGTTGTTCACAATGTCTTTCCTGTTGTGTTTCACCCTATCCCACAACTGAGTGAAGATTTTAGTATAAAACTGGCCATTAACATTTTCTTCTTGAGGTACATATTTACCGCTGTCATACTCGTGGAGTCAAAAATGATTATTAGCGTTGCCCTAAACTTGGGTGTGCTCATGCAGGTCTCCTTCAGGTGAGGTGAATTTTTCATTTCCCACTTACTGCTTTGTCTTTCGGATTTATATTCATACTCAAAAATCCATGTCTCATTACCTGCTGCTGCTTGGTCCTGAAGTATTAGGGTCACTCGTGTGGCCTTCTCACAACTCGCTACACTTCACCAGACTGATTACCTTCTGTTAATCAGTTCACATTTTTGGTACCATCTCCATTTCTCATCACCAATTAGTGTTTCAAAATTAGATAAACACATGAGATCAGCATATTGCAATCCTTTATCATTCTTAATTCAACTGTCAGTTCCCGTTCAAAACTTTTCATACTTTCTCCATATTTTTGTGTGTTTGGGACATTTACAAACGCACAAATTGCTGACTGTCATCTACATTTTCTTGGTCTTTCCAGGACATCTTGTGCCGCTCATAAATTTTTGGCTGGGACATGACCCCCTGCCGAAGGCTATCTGAATCAGGCTCACCATCTTAGAGTCTTATCTTTCATGTTTAATGCAAAACTTGACTTTGTATTGCTGTTTGATGAGCCACTACATCTCGAATCGTACTACATGTGAAACCCGATCCTCAGTCTACCACTGCCAAGAGGCAACCGAGCCAAGTCGTATTCATCGTTAAAAGCCAAGCTGTATTCATCATCTGAGATCACTCACCCCTTTTTTTCTACCGTAAACCACATCACTCTACCACTTTTGGTTTGCTGAAGAATTTTACTGTCAAAACTTCTGTGACAAACTCTGTATTTCCTGTTATCTTTTACAGAAAGAGCTACTTAAAGTGTGGATGACTAACTTTATCCAGAGTTAACTCATAAAAAAGTAGGAATACACAGAACTAAATAGCAATATTACAAAGCTTAATTTTGCAATGTGGAAACAAGGTAGCACAGCCTTAAAAGAATGAATCGTATTAAGTGAACTTTAGTTAGACAAATATGTGTATGTAGGTTTCTGCTATTTTTGCAATGCTAGAATTGTTAAATTTATGCATCCTTCACCAGTCATAAGACTCAAACATACATATGTAGCCTTAATCAGTGAGCTCACAGGAAATTAAATACAAACCCGAATTCAGTTAGGGTAGACTCGGAAGTCGTCCAACTGTGTGCATTTGGACTGCCTGTAGAACTTATTACTAAAAGTGAATTTTGGATTAGTACATTTCACAGGTCTGCAGTCAGTTTTCTATCTTCTCAAGAGGTGTATCTCCCAGTGAAAACTGTAATTTATTAACAAATAATGTCAAAAAAAAAAAACACTTACACACACTTTTTTTTTTTCTTTATGGTGCTGTTGTGTGTTTGATGCATTGATTGTACTGTCTCTAACAGAGGTCTAAAAAGCTATAAAAATAAATCTTCTTAGTTGGAATGGACAGTGAGGAAATAACATGCATTCATTCATTTTTAGCTACTGCCCCAAATGTTGCTCAAAATTTTGTGATATATTTTTCAAATCCAAAGACTGCTTTTGGCATATCTTTTTGAGCCACAACCATGATACTTTAGAGTTTTGGTTTTTACTTTTCCTGGAAATGTGGCGTTAGTATTGTAGTAACAGTATATGTCAGTACTTTAATTTGTAATGTTTATATGTGTTATACAGGCATTCACAAAAAATGTTTAGGATCCATTTTCACATACACATCTATCAGAAAAGTTTTGGACAGAAATCCTTTATTTTTCTTCTATGGACTTATACAGAACAGAGAAAGTTCTTGCTCAGGAAAACTGCATTGATATATCTTCCTTCGATTTTGTATAAAGGCCCCCAGGAATGTAAGGATTCTTCATATTATGTCATTGTGCTGGCCACTTCAGTTCTTCATCTGTCAGATGTATGAACAGTGACTGCCCTGAGAATATTACTCTTCTGCACATAGTGGCACATGTTCTGGAAATAGAAGATTCGTCTCATAGTCTTCTGATGTTTAATAATATTCTCGGTCTGTCTGCTTTCACCTCACGGCCACTTATGATAGTGTCAATATTGCATGCATTTGCAGGTTCTAAATAATCGTGCACTTTTCAGATACAACACCACAAACCAAACCAGCCATTCTAAAACGACAGGCAGCAATAAAACCACCGACTGCCACAGCAGGTAATCCAGCAAAAAGGAGAAAACCAGAAGACCAGTCTTGAAAATGCCATTTGTTTGGAGAGTTGTGGAACACTTGTGCAAATAGTTCTAAGTCGAACCAGAAATAAATTCCAGAAACAATTTGTAATGGTATCTAGACTCGTTGTCATTTCAGTTACATCATCTTAATTTTTGTGAAGCTTGGTTGATAAATTCAAGCATTCTGCAAATTTGTGTTTTGTCCAAAGTTTCTACAGCTGTCTTGATTATCTTTGTGGAAATGTGTTATTTCTTACACCAAGGAAGTATAGCAGTGTTACAATCTTTCTCTGCACACTGGAGCATATAGAGCTTCAGCATTTTGTAAATAATTTTATTAATTTTGTGTCAAAGAAATATCCATTCTTATTAAATGTTCAACATAAAGCACTTTATCTGAATATGATAAAATGTTCTATTCCAAAGGTTATAAAATGCTGAAGTACATTTTAAATTGTATTTGAATTAATATTCATGTATGTCTAATTGACCAAAATGTGGACAGATATGTGTGTTCTAAAGGCTGAATTATTCATGAACAACATTTCTGCCCCTACATTTATTAAAGTGTTAATTTAGACCTTTTGTGAGTCATTGAATTCAGTATATTGGAGAGCAGTGCCCACCTTCCATCGTGTTGTCATGCTGATCTCTCTCTTGCCCCTATATATTTTATGTAGTGTCCCTTGAGGTGTCAGAAAAGTGTACATGCAAATAAACGTAAGAACGTGGAATAATTTTGCTGTAATGATTTTGCATATATGTAGAAACTGCTTTTAATTTTAGTTTGTAACAAGAATTTTACACAAAGCATACCATCATAATTTTAATATGAACATTTTCTCTGATTAGGTGTTTGTATGAGAATATTTGAAAACAAAAAAGCAGTACAAACTGAACTCGCTGCTGTTTTTATGTTACTTGGCAAAGCCAAATGTAGAAGAGGCAGTTGAGGATTCGTGCTTCATCACGACACAGTGTAGCCATATGGCTTGCTGTTATTTGTAGTTTTGGCATCACACGTGTTAAAAGAAGTGTTTACTGGAGCAGCACAAGGTGGATGATGCTTCTGTGGAAACATGATATTTTTGTGTAAAGACGAAGTTTTCACTCACGCTCAGCTGACCAATTGCAATTTTATTTTAAGGTTTCCAGAGTAGATAAATCGTGAAGTGTAAAGAACAGAACATGGGTAACAAACTGAACTGTTACAATAGAACACATCGGAATCGAAACAAAAAGTACGTTCACACATTACTCAGTGAATCAGTGCTAACGAAGCTGCAGTATGCTGTACTAGCCAGAATTTAAATTTTATGACTTGTCCTGTGTATTTGATGCATAAGTGATGATAAAATACATGGCAACCAGCCCCACTTTAATTCTCTCTCTCTCTCTCTCTCTCTCTCTCTCTCTCTCTCTCTCTCTAAAAAAAAGGGGGGCTTGAACTTATTTTCAGCTAGCTTATAATATGAAAGAAGGAAAGTGTTTAATTATTTATAAAAAGTACTCATATATTTTTGTAGTGATACTGTACTCTGATAGTCATAAATGGTACATAAAATATTACATGAAAAATTACACATTAAAATCTGAGGTGAGCTTTATCATCTGTACTAACTGAAAGGAACTTATTATATCATGCCTTTAGACTTTGTACCCAAGTTGATAGTGTCATTTTTCGCAATATTTTAACAGTTTTCCATCTGTCTTTTTTACTGTGCTGAGGAAAGACTTCAATTTTTGCTGTAAGGACTCCAAACTGTAAACTGGCAAAGCTGTGCACTGTCGTGATTGTTTCTGATGCTGACAGTAGTATCTCATTGAAAGTCTGCTCCCCTGGTGTTCTTTGTATTAAATTCATACAATTTCTGCACATATACCAAGCAAGACTTTGATTTTTTAGCAGAGTGTGGGGATCGGGGATTCAAATACTTCTCTGGCCATCCAGATTAGGTTTTCCATGGTTTCCCTAAATTGCCTAAGGTAACAGAAGGTTTTTGCTAGGACTTTATCAATTTTTGACCAAGTCTGAGCTCGTGTTCCATACCTAATTACCTCTTTCATCAAAGGAATGTTAAATCCTTATCTTCCTTCCAAAAGATCTAAGCATATTGAATGCCTTCATTGGCACAGTAATCTCAATTGTCTCTTTTATTACACTGTCCTAAAAGTTCAGTGTTGGCGCTAAGATGCTAGTATCAAGTTTAATTAGCTGCTTGAATCGGGTGTAATATTGTTTGTGACTATATCTTCCTGATACAGTTTTATAATTTGTCAAACCTGCATGTGGCACTTGTGTGATATGCAGTATAATTCAGATATTAAAGGCTTAGATCTTATTTAACAAAGCATAACTGACCTGTTTTGTAAAAGGGTCCGATATAGTCAGGAAACCAAGTTTTTCATTTATTCTCTTCTTTTTAGGCCTCCAAAATCAGAGTATATTCTGTGTACCTTATGACTATAGGATGTTGTATGCTGAATAGACTGTAAGAAATGTTAAATGAAGATGTGAAGAACATGCAACATCTCAGTAAATTTGCTATTGCTGAGAATTGCCTCGCATTTGAGATGAAATGATCTCATTATTGTGGTGCAGGTTCTGTGCTCCTGGGACTGTGAAGTAAAGGAGACAAACAAAATTATTGTTGGTTGTATTGGAAAATGTAATTAAAGCCTGAAATCTAGTACTCATTGTGCTTGAATCTTGTCAGAAATCATTTAAACCCGATTCAGAAATGTGCCTGAAGCAGCTTCAGAAAACTCTAGTCAGTGTTGGGAAACAATTGCTGCATGAAATGCTGCACACAATATGTCCAAGTTATAATTTGAAGTTCAAGCAGCAAACAACAGCGATATTTATGTCAGCGTAGAAAATAATTGCCCAGGAACTGCCTATGGAATATCATGAACAACAGAGGAAATAGATGGTCCAGTTCTATTCTTCTAACTACTGTGCCTGGCAGTCTTCCAGTGTTTGTGTAATTGAATAGAGGTTTACAGCATCCGCTTGAATCAATAGTAGAGTGTATGAGGTGTCTGTCCTAGTCTCTCTTTTCAACACAGTGATGAAGCTACTCTGGTTTTATCTTCAGTTCAAGTTAGGTGATGATAATCCTTATCAATAAAAATCAAGGTGTTAAATGACACTGGGGCATTGTAGACCAACCATTATAGTCCTTCACAAGCTATTAAGTGGGATGGGAATTAATTTTATTCCAGAAAAAAGTGGGGAAACTATGTTGTAGAACTAACAATGGTTTTGTTTTAGTAGTGGAGAGGCAAAGCATTAAGTGGACAAGGTAGATATGTGGGTGAGATGTGGCAAGCTTCAGAAAATACCAGAAACCTCAGTGCAGTATATTGTGTAAACACCACATGTAAGCTCTCTTACTGATGCATGCAAAGAAATGCAGAGATACAGTGGATACATAATCCTTATTGGTGTTCTACATACACATTCTGCATTTGGTAATCTAGTGTTTCTTCTGTCACCATTGACTGATTATGCCCATCACACCAACAGTTGCCAGAGCATACATATTGCAAACCTGCAGTTTGAGTATGTAATTGTTCTGTGATGATATTATAACAATAAAATAGTAATAAGAAAAAATTGTCCTGGCTGCTTTAAATGAAATCACTCAGCATGCCATTCAGCAGAGTAACAGGGATAAGAAATTGATTTCACCTTCAGGGTAATGGGACTCCATCATCATAGTTCCACACAGGACTTAAATTACATAAATAGCAATTAAGTAACGAAGTGCAATACTTTGAATATGACTGAAATTAGTAGTATGACTAAGTTTTACTACATCCAAGACTTCATTTGGCTTTGACGAGTAATACTTTAGAGAGAGTGTGGCTCTTGTTATAGTCTCAGTTGTGAGGCAGGAGAGGGAACATTCTGTTTTTAGAAACATTGACAACTACAATGTTTAATAATGGCTGTTAAAGTATTGTAAAGCTCTTAAGATGTGTGTAATAAGAAAAGAAGCAGTGCATCTTTCTAGTGTGTTAGTGCTAGCTAGTGGCACAAATAAGATGGCTGCATGTGCAACAGTGTTTAAATGATATTGTTGTGTGTCTAAATTCTCCTCATCACAGCACAAAGACTTTAGATATATTTATTTAACATTTGGTCCCTTTGTTGGTGCATGTTCTATGTACATTTTTTGGTTACTGTGTAATTTTGTTAATATATTTATGATTGTATTGTGGTGTCATTATACTCACTGACTCTTCAGAGTCAATTTGGGACTGAAACTGAAGTAGTATGCTGACACTGAGCCACAGATTTTAATGTATATGACAGAGAAGAACATATTTTAATGTATATGACTGCTTAAATATTAATTTAGCTTTTTTTATTTTTCTCATGTAAAAAATCCCCCTCCCCTTTCCTTTCCCTTTGCCTTGGTGTGCTGCAATGGGACACTGAGAACTACATGTTCACTGCCATTTGTTGTTATTTTCATCAAACTATTGATACATTGCTTGAAAACAGCCCTGTAGCCATGTTCTTAAAGTCCAGCATTTTGTTTTTATTGATTATTATTGTCTGTACATGAGACACATTTTTTATTAAATATATTATATTTATAAACAAATGTTTTAATATACAAAGTATATTGTGAGATTAAAGTAAAGGCATTGCTTATTTCTTAAAAAGTGGTATGGCTTATCAATGTGGCATTACTAAAAATTTGTTTTTGTTTAGATAAGAAGGAATAGTTTGATAGACACTGGATATGTTAACAGATTAGTGTTTTTGACTGTCACCAGTCAGTAGAAAACGTTAAGAGTATTGTTACCTGTGAAAACAAATTTTTTTTGTATTCTTTTTTACAGAGTACCAGCACATCCATGTTTGTTACAATAATTTTTATGGTTTCCTACCCCCACCCACCCACACGCGCGCGCACACACACACACACACACACACACACACACACACACGCTCTCTCTCTCTCTCTCTCTCTCTCTCTCTCTCTCTCTCTCTCTCTCTCTCTCTTAGTTGACTCTGGTGTGCAGGAACTTGGATACTGTACATTGTTCAACATCTGGAAATTTTCTTTTCCCAACTTTACAGATCATCTAAACAGAATGGAGTGTGTGGGGCACACAGTGAGAGGAGTGAACCTCTGCTGTGAGTGCCAGCAGCCTTGTGGCAGTCAGTGTGTTAAATAATGATATATTGCACACAGATTGCTGTTAACTCAAGATATTATTAATTAATTTGAAAGTGTTTTTACAACACTCTCCAGAAGCTAATATGCAAAAGATTTTTTTAGTACATGTACAGAATTTCCTCAGCACATCAAATCATATGTAAAGTGACTTCAGATTTCCATTTGGCCATATCATTAAAATGAATGATACTACTTTGTTACTGAGTCCTCACATGACACTGAGAGAATACAGATGAAATTATTATTTAATGTAGAACAACAGAGAATTTCTGGCAGTCAGTAAGGTGTGAAACAATAAGTAGCCATCAATAAAAACACTTCTGCAGTTTGAAATATTTTATTTGTATTTCAGTTATATTAGAACAAAAACGTGTAGGTATGGGAGTGTTCCCTGGAATATTCTGCGTTTTAAAGAACTGAATACATAGCTTTGAATTAGCCATGCATTTATCAGTATACCTCAGGATCGTTACTGTGTACCAGGCCACACATGAGACTGTCAGAAGGTTGTCTAAATTGCATGACAGTAGTAAGAACTGCATGTAGTTACTTCTTGAAGATTGACATAAGAATCAACATCATGGAAGTCACATATATTTAGACCCAAAGTTGATAAGCAGGTTAAAGGCATTCTGATGGCTGTGCAGGGAATACCTATCCAAGGATCATTGTGTCAAGTCCAAGATCTCATCATTCAGTTTCACATTCCTTCACCATGAGACCCATTGTTTGGGCACATCTATTTATATAACAGGATAAAAATCAAATGTTACTTTATGTTTAAGCTCTAGATACCTTACCGGTTGTAGATTGATATTGACATAGCAGGTACTATAAGTGCCTGTCTAGTGATGTTAATCCTTTGATATTCATTGCATCACAAAATCTATACCATTACCGAGTGAGGTAGCACAGTGGTTAGCACACTCGGCTTGCATTCAGGAGTATGATGGTTCAAACCCGCATCTGGCCATCCTGATTTAGGTTTTCTGTGATTTCCCTAAATCGCTTCAGGCAAATGCCTGGATGGTTCCTTTGAAAGGGCATGACCGACTTCCTTCCCTGTCCATCCCTAATCCGATGGGACTGATGACTTCGCTGTTTGGTCCCCTCCCCCAAAATCAAGTAAGCAAATCTATAGCATTATAACTTTTAAGTTGGCTTTAAGATTGGAAATGCTATGATCAGTTCATATAGATACTGTATTTCATGTTTCCTTTCCATTGTTTATCAGTGACAAGTATATAATGATTACCATTACCAAATTAGGTTTATACAAAGATGTCCTCAGGAGAGTTTGTTGAAATAAAGAATTGTAAGGGAAGGTGCCTAATAACTGTTATGGGGACTGTGTAATATGCTAAACTTTGTTGGCATGGTGCTGTTCCTGTAGATGAAGCAGGTTGATCAGCCATAAACATGCTTATATGTTGAATTTTAATTTCATGATTCCCTGTTTTAAATATTTAGATAGTGCTAGAACTCTGCAATGTGGATTTGCCCCACTTCCAAATTTGGTCAAAGAAACATAACTTTCCTCACAATACATCAGGTGTGTTTAAAATATATCATTTCTCGAGATTTTGCAGATACATTTTTTGACAATTTATATACACAAATAAGAGTTCATAGATTGATAACAAAGTCCTGGGTGGACTGTAAATAATATAGTTGTAATGTATGTTGATCAGTCAATAGGCACATAAACAAGACTGTAAATGTTGCTAAACCTCTGGAACTAACTAATGAACAGATGGACACGGTCTCTCTCTCTCTCTCTCTCTCTCTCTCTCTCTCTCTCTCTCACACACACACACACACACACACACACACACACACACACACACAAAACCACCATCACCTATGGACTATATTATACTAGCACTGCAGCTCAATAGTGGCATATCAGTGGATGGGACGAGGGAAGAATGAGTTAGTGTTAGGTAATGACCACTCAAAGATTCAACTATGAGTCATTAACTTCACTACTTCCATTACATATAATAGTCCTGTGTTATTTGGGTAGTCTGTTTACAATGGCTACAGTGACTAGGAACTTTTGCTACAAACAGATGGCAGTGAAATACTGATCATTTATATAGTTTATAAAATGAAAGGGAAGTGCTCCATTTAATAAAGAAAATTATTTATTTTATCGAAGAAATAACCAGTTACTTAGACTGCCTGTTATTAAAATCACCAACAATGAAATTCAACAAGCATTAGAAATTTAGAGACTTTCATCAAGCTGCAGATGATTGCATGTTTTCTGCATTTTACAATTGGACTTTAGAATATTGAAATTTTGTCCACTAAAAGACCCAGGGGAAACTGGAATCAATAGCCTGGTGGACAGTAAGTGTTCTGGGGTTGAAATGAAATATTGTTTGAGGATGGCATGGATGTCTTTGTAACACAGCACTTACATCATACCTGCATTCCTTTTTGACTAAGTACTGCCGATATTTAGTATTTACTACTACTAGTAGTAATAGTAGTAGTAGTAGTAGTAAAAAATACACCAGTTCACCTTGTTTATTTGTAACAGCCTCATATTTATTAGCATTGGAGACACATTGTATCACAACAGAATTTGTTACATTGCCATTTTATGTAGTGAACCAGTGCATTACCATGTTCTTGTATTGCTAAAGTCACTATTTTGTAAATTTTCCCAGGTTGACAATGGTAGGTACTTTTGGTATAAAACTGAAATTTCTGTAATCCATGTAGTAGACAGAAGCAAAGTGTCGCATAAATACTGTGTGCTGTGTGAATCACTATTTAGTCTGTTAAAATACTTCACTCACTGCTTTGTTAGAATTCAGTTAGTAACTTAAGTAATAGCTTTCAATCTGAGCAATGTACCGGATTTTAACAACAAATTTCATTGCCTATTAGTTAAGACTGGATGCATTCCTCTACCACTCCAAATAACGGAGCAGATGGCACATTGAATATCAGACTTCAGAGTCTTAACATGAAGCATTGCTGATCTGTTTGCACTAGTGGATGGTATCGGAAACATGTCAGGTTCCTGTCAACAAAGCCGTGCGCTAAGATTCTCTAAAGTTCAGTGTACTTTTTGTTTAACCCCAATTGTCACAATATCTGACACATTTTTGGGAGAGAACCATAGCATCTGAAACAGGCTAGCAACAAACTGAAATTGTCTACACTTGCTACGACATTGGTTCATCTGTGCAGTGTTAGCTCATTCTTTGGTTGCTAGGTGGCTGAATATGAGTGCTCACAGTATAATCTATGGGTTATGTGCAACAAAAACAGGTAGAACACAGGAAATCGTGTTTGAGGTTGAATACATGTGTGCATCTCAGGTATCCACCTTGTCCCCTCTTGTTGACTTAACTTTTTCATCTTTGTTTCACTACTTGTTTTGGTTGCACACTTTTACACAGCCTCCTTTCCTTTTGCTGATTGTTGATCACTTTCATTTCCCACTGCCTTCCCTCCCCCCTGAAAACCAATCTGATAATTGGAGTATCAATAGTTCAGTAGATTTTTTAGAACTGTGTGCTTCCTTGCCTCTGTAGTGACATCTTTAAGGTAGTTTTAGCATATTGTTAACCTCTGCTGCAAAGATACATAAACAACAATAATTCTTTATGTAATTATCTTGTATGTACTTCCTGGAGGGAGTGTCTTCTTTATTCTCCATACTTGGTTATTCAGTAACATGTGACTAGATGCTAGTTTCATCAGTCTTTCAAGCCCAGCTGTTCCAGCTTGTCTCCATAAAAAGTGAGGAATTTATAAAAAAGATTTATAATTCATTAAATTATTGAGAGTGATGATAATTCATGGACTAAAATTTGCAATGAAATAAAGTTGTTTATTATAAAACACAGTTGGGAATTTTAAAGTAAAGTGTCACAGAATGTAACAAGTTCAGTTATAAATTCAGTTGTAAAAATGAAATTTGAAGCATACAGAAATAAAAATTAACAGATTTAATCTGGTTTGTATCAGTGTGTGCAGTTAAGCTGAGAAATAGTACACAGAAGTTTCCATTTTTGTATTACTTATGAAACATTCTTATCATTAGTTTGCTGTACATACATACATACATACATACATACATACATACTGGGCACCAAAGACGTAAGCTGTTTAAGGTTTTTTTTTTTCTTATTGCATGACTGTTTTAAAATAAGTAAATAATTGACAAAAAAAGACAAGCAAGATTACCATTCATTCCAGGTTTTATTTCAATATTCTTGCACTGTATGCACCGAAAGAATGATTTGGTCATGAATTTGTTAATAGTGAGCTTTGTGTTTTGGCTGTAAGGAGAAATTAGGAAATAGCCTGTAACATACCCAAATTAAAGTAAAATACTTTTTTGAATTACATTAAGTTGGTGTGTAATTCTGAAAGATACTATTTTGCAGCCTTTGTATTGTCTGGGGGCTGTCTCACTATACTGACCTAAGAGCCGAATTCTCTGCAGAACCGCTACAATACTTGATAGATACCATGCAGAACCGCTACAATACTTGATAGATACCAAAGATGGTTTCATCATGATTTGGTTAGTATTTGAAAAGTTTTCTGTGTTAGTGTCCACTAGGGGACCATCCAGTATTTCTGTCCCCCTCTTATTCAATAAACAAACCCCCTTTTAAAACTGCCCTATTTGTACGTGGTCAGTACTGAGGCATCCTCAGGCCACCTGCTTTTAGTGAACAAAGGAGTTACTAAACTACCTCTCAATTTTTTAAAATGTGCACTTTATTTTTTCACTGATTGTGTTTAATGTCTTTTGTACATCTGAGCCATCACAAGCATATCTATTTCTTGCTGTACGCTGGATAATTTGCACATGAGGAGGTAGGGGAGTGGGAGGATGGCCAGTTGCTACATAGGACTTTTCTCTGGGCTTTTGATGTCCCGTTTACTAGGACATGTTAACAAATGATGGAGGTCACTTGTCAACACAGATTTTATGGGAATAAATTATTTCCAGTGGTCACACAAATAACAGAAACCTTTGATGATGGTGATGTGTCTAAGTGAGATGACCAGCTGATCTGGCATTCAACATCTATAGTTGTAAGAAGAGTGCACAAAAATTTGGAGAGGTCAACCATTGTTATCTGAATATAAGGGAATCTAATATTAGTAGAAGTAAATGTTAGAAGTAGCAGATGAGCATAGTTTTCCAGGCTTAACAACAATTTTTCTACGCGTCTATTTCAAGTGGACAGGGTTGGTTTTTGTGGAACTATAGGTTCTTTTCTGCCAAATCCCAGTGACTTGAATAATGGGTTAAAAGGGTTCCCAATTAGGAATATTTGAGATGTGTGTAACTCAGTTTCCAATGTGATATGAATGGCTGTTATTGGAACGTGCAGTACGTCCAATGTGTGGTTCAGAAATGTGGGATGAAATTGCTAATTTGTCACTCCTGAAACATTCATAATTTTTTTTTTTTTAATTTTGTTGTATGATGTCATTAAATATACATTTTCAGGAATAGAAAAATGAAATACTGAAGTCATCGATACATTCCTATTCATTGCCCTGCATTCATATAGTTATGCAGCTATTTTTATGCTATTAAGAAGTTAAAATGCAAAATAAATTACGTGACTGCAATGCTTTGGATGACAGAATATGATATGTCTTAAATGGCAATACACATGAAATTGGCATGTTATTTGGAAAACAGGTTTCAGTACTGCTTAGGAATGATATATAGTGTCCCAGGTTTCTGCAGGATGACTGCTTTATTCACTTTTTGTTTGTAAACAGTGAGTTTTATTTTGGCTGTTACATCATTTTCAAATGATCGTTTTATGTTTTACAATGTGCATCATGGAATGCTCTGCTTGCTTTTGTATTGCCGCCTACATTCAGTCAATAGTTCTGAATACAAAAGTGAGAACAATGTGTAAATTTCTAATGATTTCCAACAGCACAAAGACTGAAAAATAATCTCAACAAAGCACTCCGTGATGCTATATTGTAAGATCTAAAATGATCATTTGAAAATGTCATAATAGTCACAATGAAACTTGTATATAAATAATGAGTTAGTATAGTCGTTGTGCTGCAGAATTTTGAAAAACAGTATACTAAGTCTCCCACAGAAAGAAAACTTGTGGACTGCCTAAATTAGATCAATCTCTGGCTAAAAAAGATAAGTTTTGTGTAATTTGAAGACTAGATACAATAATGTTATGGAGAATGGTTGAGATACATTAGTTTAATATACGTATTTAACTTCCCTAGGTCAAGGATACTGTTCCAGTGGGACAGTGGTACATATTGAACTGTACTACCATCAGGAAATTCCATTCATGGAGTAATCATTCTGTGCGATTTTATTTTTCTCATTGGTTATTCTATATTGTAGCATCCTTGATAGATTAGAAAATAGTCTTCATTGTTATGCAGAGTGACATGTGATTGAAATAAATCATTTGAGGTCTGCCCTTTATTGAAAGTATTTATAACATTATAGTGTCTTACGTTATATTAATTTTTTTTTTTAGAAAAGTTTAACGATGGATGCAACTCTCACAACAAAAAAGTGTGTGTGTGTGTGTGTGTGTGTGTGTGTGTGTGTGTGTGTGTGTGTGTGTGTGTGTGTGTGTGTGTGGGCGCGCGCATTTTAACTGAAGATAAGAGTGCATACTTGTCAATTGCTGGAACAGTAATGAAGGAAGTAGAACTCTCAGATGTCATATGTACTAGGATAGAAAAAGTGATACAGAATTTTGACAATTTTGATGCAGATAAAAGATGAAGTTACTGCTAGCTCATTTTCTAACAATTTCTGTTTTGTTTTTTACTGCACTTTCATAATATTATGATGTAGGATTGTGAAGTTCTTTCCATCGCCATCACCAATTCATACATACTTTCTATATGTTTCTCAATTTATTAACTGTTTGTGTGCTGCTGTGGGACTTGCTCATTGTCTTTGTTCCAGTAATAGATACTATTTCATTGCATGTGGTAGCCATCAATTTATATTTTCAACTAACTTTATTAACTGTCACAAACTAATTAATACTTGGAAAGTAAATTCTGACCATAAATCTTATGTAACCCCTCTCCCCTCATTGATACATGAAATTAAGTCTTTGTTGTCAACAGTTTCAGGCAAGAAATAATGTGATGACTTACTCAGCATGCTGACATCCCTTCACTTGTATAAGCTGTTCAGTGAATATTGGAATTGGCAGTATGACTGCCACTTAATGTGAATGCAGGGCTGATTGGTACACACATTATAAATTTTCTATACACAATTGGTTCATGTCTAACTCAACAGTGTGACCGTACCATCTTGTTTTTTATAAAAATAGATGTGTAAAAAGCACCACTGTTCACCTGTTTTATATTAAGAGCTGCAGAAATTTCAATTTACAGTTTTATTTAATATGGTGAAAGTTTCGTAAGAGTTATTGTACTTTACAGTAAAGCTAAATATTTTTCAATAAATCCAGTTTATCATCCACACTGGGAGTCAAAAACTGCCAGACATACCAGAATATACAGTCATGTCTTTACCTGTTTGGAAACAGCACTCCCTGCTGTGATCCTAGGTGTTAAAGTACCTGTGGAAGATGAAGATCTGTTTTTGAGTTCTTGTCTGGCACACTGTTATATATAGATGGTCCATTTCATTGTAAACTCCATTGTAGAGTAATTTTTTTCATGAAACAAACAAAAATAGCCATTCATTTTCTCCCAGTGGTACCATTGTACCGACATGAGAATATGGAAAAGTAGGAGAGAGGTAAACTGGCTGGCAGAAGCTTTAAAGTGTTCTATTAGAAATTCATGTGAAAGTGATTAATACAGGTCTGTTGCTGGTCAGCATATGTCCCACTTCCTTTTGAAAGATCCAGTCTGAAATTTACAGTTTGCTTAAAAGTACCTATCATTTGTTCAGACTTCAAATAGATCTCATTTTGTGAGTGGGACCAATATCATGAAAGGTGAGTGGCTTCCCTAAATCACTCGAGGTGAATGCTGGGATGTTTCATTCACATAGATCATGACCAATTTCATTTGCAAAACAAATGCATAATCAAGTAATACTCTGTTTCTAATAAACTTTCATGTCAACTTATTGCCAAGGAATTTAACTACCATCACATATTACAAAAATTCAGCTTCTGTCCAGTTGGTTGGTCGTAAATGGGTTACAATAAAAGCTATAACTATATTAGTTTGTATCAGAGTGCTTCTATAGCCACTTTACTTTCAGAATCTTGGAGTGATGCAAATCATAATTACATTAGAAAATGTTCAGAGAAGGGATTTATATAATTTTGAGGATACATGTGCTATAGCAATTAAAGCTTAGTTGAAATGGAATTTTTAGAAGACTTTTAAAACATTATGTCATTAATTTTGATTTAATGATTGTTAAGAGCATATGAAAACGGTGTATGTTGCACCAATTGAAAAAATACAATTTTCCATCTTTACAATAAAAAAATAATTGTTTCATCATTTATGTACCTCAAGTAATCATGATAAACGTAATGTGCACATGTAAATATAACTTAGGCATGGAAACACATTAATTTGTTGGAAAAAGTAACGTGAAGTTCAACCTGATGGGTTCATATGTTTGTTTCTATTTGTGAGTGTATATATGCTTTTCAAGTGAAAATCAGAATTACATCTGCTGTGAAAGAAATGTATATCAATTAATGTGACTGCAAGGAACAGCCTTCTTTCTGTTTGTCCATAGTGTGCGTCTGAAGACATGAAATATGTTTGCACAAAAATACAATGTTTACCAAGCATTCCTGTACATGTGGCATAATTTTCGCTTGCATCATAAATCATTGTAGATTTTTGATGGTTTATATTCCTGTGCCCCTTGCTCTGGTGTTATTGAGTGTGCAACTTTTTCACTTTCTGCTGCTGAATTTTGAGTAAGATTTTGACAATGATTGTTAGAATACACAAATTTTTCTTAAAAATTTCCCGATATTGTATGTGCTTACTGTGTCCTAATAAATAAACATTCATAAATTTTTTGTTTAGCAAATGTTACTTATCATTTGTTGTATTGCATATCTGTTCAATTTTTATTTGTTCAGAGATGTAAAACAGAGAATTGAATCTAATTTGTGTAAATAGTAGTCCAGTGGGAAACTATACTGCCTCATTGATATATACCGAATTTGTGTATGTTTTTGAATTGAAAATAGTAGTAATTTAAGATCTTACCTAATGCCTCTGTGGAAGTGATCATAACTTGAACATTTAACTATGAATGAAGCATTCATATTTTTAAAGCCTAGAGCTAGTCTTGGTTAAATCTTGTACAGTACATATGGCTGCTTTCATATCAAATCAACATTTACTGAAATGTTTAAATTTTCTGTATTTTGTTTTGATAAATGTGGTACATAATTTCATAGAATTTTCCCTCCTGTAAATTAATTTTAATTTTATATATGTTTTATTCACATTAGTTATTTGTGAAAGTGATGAATGTTACTAATGTAGAACCAATGCAGTTCCCAAGCTGTTGAATAGAATGAATAAATGGTATTTTGTAATGTGTTTTGGACAAAAACTCTACACATTACAACCCAATCCCAATAAAACTTACTCCCTGTAACATCGGTAGATATGACATTGGCAGGCTCAACACATATAAACATGGTCTTAGCACTTATAGCAGTCAGGTTGACTGTGTGACATCATGTAATGGAATGGGAGTTAGCAATTGTTCTCATTACACTTATATAATTTTTTATCAGTTTGACATTTTAACATGTTAGCTATTGAATCTTGATTATTATCAGAGACAAAAGTGTCAAATCCAACACAACTCAGAGCCACATGTGAAAATCTCTATGCTTCGAAATTATTTACTCTAAAAATAAAGATATTGAGTAGTATTGCAGAAAAAGGAAGACTGATGAGAAGTAAAATGTTTGACACTTCTGCTTACAGTAACTTCAGGAGAGATGAACAACATTTAAGAACCTTCTGAACAAATGAAATGTTACTTGAACAACTACTGCAAATATCCTTTGTAGTCTGTAGTGTATTAAATAATTGAAAGCTTTGAAGTGTTCCTACATAATGTGCACAACATATATTTACATGTATACTCTGCAAAGCACTGTGAAATGCATAGCAGGGATAAGATATATGAGGGTGTGCTGTAAAGTTGTGCCTCCGAATTTTGTATTCTGTTGCCAGTGTCAGTTGAGGTATTACATGTCATGCATATTACTCGCTCAGCTTTCTCCACTTCAGTGACCTAAGTTGCAACCATCTGCTGCTAGAGGTCTACAAAGTGTAGCATGTGACATGGCAGTGTGTACATAATTATGTCAGTGTGCTAGAAACAGTGTGCTGTAATCATGTTTCTAACCATAGAAGAGCTCATCCACACATGGAGCACTCTCTCTCTCAGCATAAAACTGCCAGACCACACACGAACCCTGTGTTTGCAACAATCTGATGCCTTGGGTTCACTGTCATTGATCATCCACCATTGAATCTAATTTTCATCTGTTTCCAAAGCTTAAATAACACCATTGAGAACCCCAATTTAATGGTGACAGTGTCAACAAACTGCCCTCTGGGAGAAATGTGTTTATGACCAGGGTGACTATGTTCAGAAGCAAATATGTAGCCATGAAGAACAAAGATGTAGGATTTTGACAAAATTAGTTTTAATTAAAAAGCTTTAAGAGTTTTCACCAAAAAAAATTCACACATTACTTTTCACCAAATCCTAGCAAAGTGAGTAAACACATTAAAGTTTCAAAGGTTTTTACCTTCTTTGAAATTATCAATTTCCACATTTTGTACATCTAAGTAAAATGAGCTATATCTACATACATAATCTGCAAGCCACCATACGGTACTAGTAGTGGTACCCTGTACCACTACTAGTCATTTCCTTTCCTGTTCCACTCGCAAATAGAGCAAAGGAAAAATGACTATACGCTTTCATATGAGCCCTGATTTCTCATATTTTACCTCTGTCATCTTTATGCACAATGTATGATGGCGCAGTAGAATCGTTCTACAGTCAGCTTCAAATTTTGGTTCTGTAAATTTTCTCAGTAGTGTGCCTGGAAAAGAACATATAGACTTCCCTCCAGGAATTCCGATTTCAGTTCCTGAAGCATCTCCATAACATTTATATATTGTTCAAACCTACCGGTAACAAAAATCCTTCAGCCTGCATCTGCATTGCTTCAGGGTCTTCCTTGAATCCCACCTGGTACAAATCCCAAACACTAGATGAGTACTCAAGAATAACTTCCTCTAGTGTCCTTTCCAGATGAACTACACTTTCTTAAAATTCTCCCAATTAACCGAATTCAACCATTCGCCTTCCCTACCACAATCCTTACATGCTCTTTTCATGTCGTATTGCTTTGCATTGCAATGTTATGATCAGATATTTAAACGATGTGATTGTGTCAAGCAGGACACTACTGATGCTGTATTTGAACATAATGGGTTTGTTTTTCTTAGTCATCCACATTAATCTCAATTTTTCTAAATTTAGAGCTAGCTGCCATTCATCACACCAACTGTGAATTTTGTTAAGTCATCTTGTATCCTACAGTCACCCAACTTTGACAACGTACCATACACCACAGCACCATCAGCAAACAATTGCAGACTGCTGCCTACCCTGTCTGCCAAATCATTTATGATGGCTGTAGTGTACCTGTGATGCATATCAATGTAGGTAGCATGAGCATGACTAAAAATTCACACATTAAGCTGTGTAAATTGCTGAATGTAGTAGCAGTATTAAAGTGTAGGGTCTTGTGAGAGAGGACCTCTACAGCAGAATGCATCAGGCTCTGATAGCTGTTAAAAGAGATATTTCTACTCGTTGATTAGTAGAATATTTGAAACCTGATGCTCCAATATTTGAGAGAGGAATTGGAGTAATACACATTGACCATATCCATTATATTCAAGAGAGGGTATTAGCTGCTATTCAGAGCAGACCAATGCTGTCGTTCATCAGTTGAATAATTTGTTACCATTCATATGTGTCACAAGACCATCGACTAACTGCATCCAATGGCTGAATTGATAATATATAATGCCTCATACTCTTCTGGACAAGCACTACTATGGAGATGTGCAGCAGTTCCCACAAAAGAGCAGCTATTAATGCAAGTAAATACAAAAGCTGAATAACGAGATTAAGCAATACCATTGACACTGTTTGGTATACTTGAAGGCACACTGTGACTGGATGTAGCACACAGTTTATTGAAACGAGAAAGACTTAGGTCCATGCATTGGGTGTTACAAGGATTAATTTACACATTATTTTGACAAGTCCAGTAAGTTGTATAGAATGCTCCATTAAACTTCAAAGGGATATAGATACATGAGACTATTTTTCAAGATTGTCACCAAGTCTCTGTCAACAATAATTGGAGTATTCCATCAATTGTTCAATTCCTGGATGACATAAATCCCTTTCCTTGGTCAGAGCTGTTTGTGAACTGCTGTGTGAATGTCCTCATCACTGGAAAATCTGCGACTGCTGTGAATCAGTTCCTCGATTGCCCGGATATTCTCATATGTGCACAGTGCTGATTGTCTTTCTTCCCAATTGACATGATCCATGCCTGTGTGACCCTGGACAAATTGCTTGCAGCATTTCACTACAGCTAGATACAACACTGCATTTGGTCCATATCCTACTGAGACTTTTGCCCACAAGAGTCATAGTATCCTTTGTACTTCAACTTTGGAATAGGTTTCCAATAGCTCTATTATTTCATTCCCACACTGTGATGCACCTGTAATTTGCAGTGAGGCAGAACTGTCTTATTTTTATTTATTTTATTTTATTTATCTCTTGTTCCGGTGATTCATGTTGTGTCACTATCACAGGATATGGAACGTGTCAATTTTACAAGCTTTTGGCCAGAATTTATGGTAATACACAAAACAAAACAAAAACAGTAACTTAGGCCCCACTAAAAAAAATACATTTTAGAGATAGCTAAAGATTACAAGATAATAAGTGTTACAGAGAAATAAATATTGCAAAATATATGTTTACGATAAAAATATTCGGTATTACAAATACAAATTTGGGCATACATTTAATTTAAAATACAAGAAATGCTAAACACTGTAGTTCAGGAACTCTTCTAGTGTATAAAATGATCCTTGCAATAGGAACTGCCGTAAGGTTTTTTAAAACAAGAGATCATCATCTACCAAACACTTAATTCTTGAAGGGAGGGCATTAAAAATCTTACAGCCACTGAAACGGACTCCTTTCTGCACCATACTTAAATTTGGCTGATCATAGTGGATTATCATGTTTCCTTCTAGTATTGTGACTGTGATATGCACTATTCAGCTTAAAGATGGATTTTTCTTTACTTATGAAGCACATCAAAGAGAATATATATTGCGCAGTGGATGTAAGTATTTCAAGCTTCTTAAAAAGGTTCCTGCATGTGGCTCTAGGATGGACTCCACACATGATCCTTATGGCTCTTTTTTGTACACACAGTTCTTTTTTAGCCAGTGGCTGATTTCCCCAAAATAGAACTCCAAATGCCATAATTGCATGAAAGTAACTATAATGCGCTGACTTCATGGTTTCCATATTTCTATAAGAAGAAACAATGTGTATGTTACTGAACTTGGTCTTTTGCATAGGTCCAGGATGTGGTTTGACCAATTCAGTTTACTATCAATATGCAAGCGTAGGTATTTTGGGGAATCTACCCTGGTTATTGTCTGCTCACCTACTTTTACCACTATTTCCTCATCTTTGGATGTTGTGTGGAGCTGAATGTAGTTTGTTTTACAGTAATTTAAAGAAAGACCATTAACTTCGAACCAGTTCACCGTGTCATTTAAAACCTCATTTGCTGTGACCTCAAGTTTATCTACTGAATTATCAATAAGGAGTGTAGTGTAATCAGCGAAAATGGTGAATCTACAATATTCCGTACAGAGAAAGAGATCATTTATAAATATAATAAAAAGTAGGGGGCCCAGAACTAAGCCCTGCGGCACTCCAAATGTCATGGTACCCCATTCTGAAGATAATGGGACACCATCTTGACTATCTACTACAACTTTTTGTTTCTTGATTGACAGATATGAGACAAGCCATTTCCCTGCTGCACCACTTATACCGAGATGTACAGCTTTTTGTAAAAGAATTTGGTGATATACACCGTCAAATGCTTTTGTTAGGTCACAAAATATGCCAATCACTTTCAGTTTTTTGTTGATAGATTCCAAGAGTCTGCCAGTAAATGCAAATACTGCATCTTCTGTTGACAAATCTTTCTGAAATCCAAACTGACTTTTACTGAAGAAATTGTGTTCACCGAGATGCTTAACTATCCTGGCATGCATTAGTTTCTTTAAAACCTTTGAAAAGCTTGTCAGTAGTGATATTGGCCTATAGTTAGCAGTATCCATCTTATCCCCCTTCTTATACAGCAGCTTTACAACTGCATACTTAAGCCTCTCAGGAACTATTGCTTGCTCAAGTGACACATCAAAAATGTGGCAAAGGACTTTACTTACATAGCTGGAGCACTATTTTAATAATTTGTTAGAAATGTTGTCAATTCCAGCAGAGTTTTTACTTTTCAGGGATTTAATAACTCTTTCAATTTCTTGAACAGTGACTGTTTTTACCTTCATGTGTTGTACTGAACCAGGTACTCTAGCTTTCAAAAGATTGATGGCTTGCTTCATGGACCCTTGTAAACCTATTTTTTCTGTTACTGTTAAAAATTGTTGTTGGATGTGTCTGCAACTGTTTTTTGATCGCTAACAAGATTACCCTCACTTTTGATTTGGATATTTTCACTACAAACTGCATTTTTCCCCCTTTCCTTCTTTACAAATTTCCAGATAGTTTTTACTTTATTGCTCTGCAGGAAACCTGCAACATGCAGTCACTTCTAACAATGTGCCACTTTTGTGTAGTGGTCTAAATGTGGGACAGTGTGTGTAACTGACTTTTTGAAGTTCCATCATAAATTTCACTATCATGTTATAGTTGGTGATATATTTCTTCATTGGACAACTTTTGTATTCTGTACACATGGCAGGCCACTTTAGTCAATAACAATAACATTTTATGAAAAGTGTAATAAAATATGCATGCACGTAAACAAATAATATTGTTACCTTGGTATAACTGCTACATTGTGCAGCACAAATAAAGATTAACTTTTTCGAAATTCCATAAGTGTCACCCATTGTGACGAACAAGTTTGAAATTTGTCCACAATCTTCCTCAGTTGTGGTACAAAAGTGTGGCACCCTGCTATATCACTCTCAGGCTCCGTGACTTATCAAACAGCGGGGTGTCGACAAATGCGAAAAAAAGAGAAAGGCCAGAGCTCAGAAGTTCATGTGAGGTTTAAGATGGGTTAATGATATCAAATTGGCACAAAAATTCTGCCCAATACCATCGTGGATGTGCTTCACGGTGGGAAGGTTCCTACACCCCCTCACATTTCACTCCTCCGCTTGACATCTCAGTGGCTCAGGAAAACATTTCAGGCATATTTCCGCTCTGAATCAACGCAAAAAGGCCTTGGGGTGGCAAAAAGGACGTCAATGAAACCACCCCTCCCGCTGGGAGATTGATTCCCATATATTTTGCTGTCGAAAACGACAGTTTGCTGTGCAAAGGGCAACAAAACGACGAAATCTTAAGTAGCAAGGGTGTTTATGCTTTTTCAGTCCTCCTGTGGCATGGTCATGGGGGAGACGGGATACAACATTGGTATGTAAGCATATACACATGCTAAATTGGCATGTAGGTGAATAAAGTGTCCCTTTAAGACACCGCCTCCTGCCCCCCTGTTCGGCAGCACCCTCAGTGCTACGTGCACATATTTGTTGAGCGCTTCAAAAATATCGCTGTACAGACATAAGCTGTGACAGATTCCTAGGCACCTGCAGGATGGCAACTCCTTGATACCATTTAGCTGAGTGGCGTTAAGCTGCTGCTGTAGCATCTGCTTGTGGGCATGTGGAATCTGAGGGGTGTTGATTGGGTTGCCTACCTGCAGGCGGCGCATAGGAATCTGTCAGACTGTTTCTGTACAGCTACATTTCTAAAGTGTGTGTAGATAGTACAGCCAAACTAGGGGATCTTAGAGGGACCCTTTGCTATTTTATTCACCCCCATGCCATGCCACTGGATGGCGCGAAACAAGAAGCCTGAAAAATCGTAAACACCCTTGCTGCTTCGGTTATCATTCAAATTTGATCGAATTGTTTTGAATTCCGCCCTGTACACAGAGCAAAAATTGCAGTCGTGCTACACTCCAAAGTGGTGTGATCGCGTTCATTGGGACTGCAGGCCTACGATGTCCTTAGAGAAGAGTCAAATCGTCCGAGGGATGTCAGCAGTGTCAAAGGTTGTGAAGAGCGTCGTCCTGTTGCTCTTCGCACTGCAAACTGTCGTTTTCGACCGCGAAATGTGTAGGAAACAGCGCCCCAAGGAAAGGGATGGTTTCATAGACGCCCTTTAAGCCCTACGCTGAGGCCTTTTCATGTCGATTCTCAGTAGCGGCGTTTCAAATGCTTTCCGTGGCCACCCTTAAGAATACCGAGTGATTTCAACGCCGAGTGTCACGGTTCTAACCTCCATCGCAGAGGCACCAAGATAACGGGCCAAATTTGAGTAAGAAGGGATGTGACGACCTTCCCATAATGTGACACGTCCACTATGGCGTTCAGCAGAATTGTGGTGAAATTTTTTGCCACTGTGTCATCATCAACCCACCTTACACTTAAAAAAAGGCTCTAAGCACTTGGAACTTAACATCTGAGGTCATCAGTCCCCTAGACTTAGAACTACTTAAACCTAACTAACCTAAGGACATGGCACATATCCATGCCCGAGGCAGGATTCGAACCTGCGACTGTAGCAGCAGCGCGGTTCCGGACTGATGAGCCTAGAACCGCTTGGTCACAGCGGCCGGCTTTACGCTTCACATGAACTTACAAGCTGTGGCCTTTTTCTGCATGTATCGAAACCTTGCTGTTTGAACCATCGCCGAGCCCGAGGGTGTCGTCGCAGACCGTCACGCTTTTACTCAATTACAGAGGAGGATTGTAGGCACATTTTAGTCAAATTTCAAACGTCTGCATCGTAATGGAAGACAATTACGGGATATCGAAAAAGTGATCCTTTAATTGTGTTGCGCACTGTAGATAACTTAAAGTAGCTGATGCTCGCGTTTGAGAATTTCTTGGAATTTTAAAGCTTCACTGCCCAGAGAGTGTTTGATATTCTGATACGATATGTTTATTTAGTTTGAAAAAGGCGGTGTTTTTAGGTTTGGTCTGATTTTCCTTGCTAAACTGATTTATTTCTGCTAAAGAAGGAGATACCTAATTGTTACACTGGTCCACAAAGCGAGTTACCTTTTTGTGATTTCCAAAATAAACCAACTGCTATCATAAACATATTTATTTGCAAAGAAACATAGTAATGTTGAAATATGTAAGTAATGATTTAGTCACACACTACAATGTCGAATCTTCAGAAATACACTGTTATTCATTCACATTTTCGTCTTCAAACGTACCACGAAATTTCAAAAACAGTTTTCTTATCAGAAATCATTCAGTGCATCTTAGATGACGAGTTACATCCTTCTGGATGTCCTTATGTGGCAGGTTTTCGTAAAATGGCCAAAATTCCGCGTGTATTGTGGGAAGCACAGACAGGGACATCAAATAATCGCTCTTTTCGTTTGTTATAGTCAGGACGTACGTGCACAAATATTTAGGAACTGATAACAATGTCGACGTAGAGCTGTAAACTCTTGGTCAAAGTATTTTTTAAATCGCGCAACGAACGGATGTTGTTTCGTGAAGTTTAGGCAGAACATCCTCTGTCAATCATCTGGCTTCTCGTTCACAAACTCTTTCCAAAAGGCGTGTGTCAACTAGCAAACAAACTTCCGCAACTCGCTTGCAGAAGCTACTTGTCGGCGAAGCACCACAGAAAGTCGTCTTCCACAAGTTGGTGGAACAGTTTCTTGCCTCTTGCTGCAAGTAGTAGCCAGTTGCTGGAAGATTTTCTCAAACCTCCACAAGTTTTGTGTGTTCAATACTTTTACGAAAATGTCAGAGTCTAAAAGAATGGTACAAAGACAGATGAACCGAAACTAATGTACCAAGGGTGTCCATAAACATATATAATTGTCCATCGTCAGCCAAGGAAGTGCGAAATGAACGTACCGATTTGTTTCACGAAAAGGGGAAATAGAATGGCAGTAGCGAGGTCTTTAAATTGCAAGTGATTTCTAAATCTCGGTGTGACCGTAAATGCATAACGTTTGTATTGCACACTGTCTGCAAAAATCGAAGCGTTATTAAAAAGCGATCTCTTGGTGATACAGCTTGCAGACTTCTTCGTTGCTCGTTCCAAATATTTTATTGTACAATATACAAGAAATTTTCGAAAACTGCATACAACATTCTCAGAAAGTTTATAATCTGAGCCAGATCCTGGGATTTTAGTTCATTCAACAGTGTTTCTTGATAACTTTAATATTCACACCTCACACTAACATTTATTTGTTTCTTAACTTTATCGTAAATAACGGTGACGGCTGTCCTGGTTTTTAACTCAGATTAGGCTGATTTACTTTTGTTCGCATTTTAATGAAAACTATAATTAATCATTTAATTGTAATAAGACTTACACCAACCAGTATGTAATATTTTTACATTTTTTATTTGCATAGTTTTTGAAAAATATCTCATCCTTCTGGAAGGACTTCAGTTGTAGATACATGCACTTAACACAATGTCACTATTTGAGTGTCAAATCAGTACTGTCTCATTATCACGTATGGAACAGTATGAAACAAGAAACATGAAGCGGTACATTTTTCCTGGCAATGGAAGCAGTGAAGTTGTTTCTTCTTTCTCAAAACGGGATCTAGTTGCAGATCTGTTACGTAAGGTTCCAGCTTGTCATGTCTAGAATCAATTTTTGCAATTTTAGATTGTCTTCCTCTCTCATAGCAACATGACAATTTTATTCCAGAACTGCAGTGACGATTCTTTAATCAAATGCCATGTGGTCTACTTTACCTCTATCCTCCCTGTGGAACTTACCCTGATAGGTAATCTATAGAGTGAAATACACTCCTGGAAATGGAAAAAAGAACACATTGACACCGGTGTGTCAGACCCACCATACTTGCTCCGGACACTGCGAGAGGGCTGTACAAGCAATGATCACACGCACGGCACAGCGGACACACCAGGAACCGCGGTGTTGGCCGTCGAATGGCGCTAGCTGCGCAGCATTTGTGCACCGCCGCCGTCAGTGTCAGCCAGTTTGCCGTGGCATACTGAGCTCCATCGCAGTCTTTAACACTGGTAGCATGCCGCGACAGCGTGGACGTGAACCGTATGTGCAGTTGACGGACTTTGAGCGAGTGCGTATAGTGGGCATGCGGGAGGCCGGGTGGACGTACCGCCGAATTGCTCAACACGTGGGGCGTGAGGTCTCCACAGTACATCGATGTTGTCGCCAGTGGTCGGCGGAAGGTGCACGTGCCCGTCGACCTGGGACCGGACCGCAGCGACGCACGGATGCACGCCAAGACCGTAGGATACTACGCAGGGGACCGCACCGCCACTTCCCAGCAAATTAGGGACACTGTTGCCTGTTGCTCCTGGGGTATCGGCGAGGACCATTCGCAACCGTCTCTATGAAGCTGGGCTACGGTCCCGCACACCGTTAGGCCGTCTTCCGCTCACGCCCCAACATCGTGCAGCCCGCCTCCAGTGGTGTCGCGACAGGCGTGAATGGAGGGACGAATGGAGACGTGTCGTCTTCAGCGATGAGAGTCGCTTCTGCCTTGGTGCCAATGATGGTCGTATGCGTGTTTGGCGCCGTGCAGGTGAGCGCCACAATCAGGACTGCATACGACCGAGGCACACAGGGCCAACACCCGGCATCATAGTGTGGGGAGCGATCTCCTACACTGGCCGTACACCACTGGTGATCGTCGAGGGGACACTGAATAGTGCACGGTGCATCCAAACCGTCATCGAACCCATCGTTCTACCATTCCTAGACCGGCAAGGGAACTTGCTGTTCCAACAGGACAATGCACGTCCGCATGTATCCCGTGCCACCCAACGTGCTCTAGAAGGTGTAAGTCAACTACCCTGGCCAGCAAGATCTCCGGATCTGTCCCCCATTGAGCATGTTTGGGACTGGATGAAGCGTCATCTCACGCGGTCTGCACGTCCAGCATGAACGCTGGTCCAACTGAGGCGCCAGGTGGAAATGGCATGGCAAGCCGTTCCACAGGACTACATCCAGCATCTCTACGATCGTCTCCATGGGAGAATAGCAGCCTGCATTGCTGCGAAAGGTGGATATACACTGTACTAGTGCCGACATTGTGCATGCTCTGTTGCCTGTGTCTATGTGCCTGTGGTTCTGTCAGTGTGATCATGTGATGTATCTGACCCCAGGAATGTGTCAATAAAGTTTCCCCTTCCTGGGACAATGAATTCACGGTGTTCTTATTTCAATTTCCAGGAGTGTAGTTTGGTCAGCTCCACCACTGCCACCCATTAACTTGTTGTAGTGGTAAATGACTCTTGGTTGTTGAATTGCTATCCGTCTTTTCTACCAAAGTGAATATCACATTCCCAGATAAGTTGCGTTATAGTATCATAGTTCATTGCGACCGTCACTATGCCCTTGTCAACTGGGCCGATGCCCTCAGCAGTTAGGTCCCATAGGTACTTGCCACCACCATTCCATGAAGCCACTAATATATTGCCTCAACTGTCATAGCAGTTAGGTCCCATAGGTACTTGCCACCACCATTCCATGAAGCCACTAATATATTGCCTCAACTGTCATATCTAAAATCAGATGCCCCTCTGGGTCTCTTTTTCAGTTCCTCTCCCTTACTTTTCACAGTAATTCACTTCTTATTACTGCATTTTATTTTCATATAATGAAATAAGAGCAGTAGGGCCTGCTATAAAAAATGCCTCATGTAAAGCAAATGTCCTAAGTTGGATTCTTATGTGTGTGTTTATGAAACAACAGTAACATAAATTTGGGTTCTCAATCTGATTTAAAAAACAATGAAAGTTCATACTTTCGAAATGATGATAAATTTGATTAAGAGCGTTTTATTTACATTTTAGTGACTCTCAAAGTTATAGTATGCTTTTGTTCTTACAATATAGTATAACCACATGTCACAGCATAAAAGAAATGCCAGAAAATATTATTCCCGGTTTTTGTTTGCATAAAACTGATATCCTTCTAGAAAATGTGCTGAAACAATCAGTCAGTGAGGTTGTGTCAGGCAGGCAAATACCTATATTATCCTTTACTGTAATAATCTAACATTCTGAAAGAATATGTGAACAGTTATTTCTCAAATACATATGTGCACAGAACTAGAAGATCAGGGATATAATCCATTTTCAGCAAACCAAGTGGTCTCATACACACACAATAATGCTGACTCAACAAAGAAAGCTAAATGTTGCTTTAAACAATAGTATGGGTCAGTTGGATGAAGTTCATACGCTGATCAGCCAGAACATTATTACCACCGACTTACTGTCAATATATACCGATACAGGAGATAGCAAAGTCACCTGGCGAGGAATGACTGCTAGTCAGACGCACGCACGGTGTATGTACGAGTAGTATCAGTGAGTGTGCTGGCCGTGTGTAAAATGGGGAAGTCGCGGGATCTATCTGAATTTGACCGAGGGTAGATTGTGATGGCCCGGAGGCTTGGCACGACCATTTCGGGTACTGCGCGACTTGTCGGGTGTTCGAGGTGTGCTGCGGTGTCAACACGTGGCGAAACCAAGGTGAAACCACGTCCAGACGTCGTGGAGATCGGCAGCCATAGCTCATTATAGGTGTCGGATGTCTGGCTGGTCAGACTGGTAAAACAGGACAGGCGGCGAACTGTGGCAGAACTACCAACAGTCTTTAATTCTGGGGCAAGCAGAACTGTGTCTGAACACGCAGTGCACCGAACTCCTAACGATTTGCCTCCACAGCCGACGGCCCATACACATGCCAGTGTTAACACCACATCAGCAACTATGACTGAAATGGGCATGTGACCATTGGCATTGGACATTGGCGCAGTGGCAGAGCATTGCATGGTCTGATGAATCCCGATACCTTCTTCATCGTGCCAATGGGAGGGCCTGAATCCGTCGTCTTCCAGGGCAACAGCTTTGCTGAAACCAGTGGTGCAGTATGGAGACAAGCTAGCGGCGGCTCCATTATGCTCTGGGGAACATTAACGTGGGCATCGATGGATCCAGTGGAGTCCGTACAATACATCATGGCGGCCAAGGAGCATCATAGACTCGTTGCAGAGTACATACACCCCTTCATGATGATGATGTTTCCCAACTGCAGCGGCATTTTTCGACAAAATAATGCGCCATGTCACAAGGCCAGGAGTTTGATGGAGTGGTCTGAGGAACACAGTGGCGAGTTCCAGTTGATGTGATGGCCCCCCAACTCGTCAGATCTGAACCCGATCAAACACATGTGGAATGTGATTGAATGCGACGTCAGAGCTCATCATCCTCCTCCCCGTAATTTATGGGAATAACGTGACTTGTGTGTGCAGATTTGATGCCACCTCTCTCCTCCAGTGGCCTACCAAGGTCTCATTGCTTCCATGCCACGACGCGTTGCCGCCAAAGGTGGACACACTGACTACTAGGTAGGTGGTTATAATGTCTGGCTAATCAGTGTATGGTGGAAGGTAGAATAAAGAAGTAGTATAAGAAGTTATAAGCTACTCTGTAAAAATCCTTCCTGAAGGACAACAGCTGTATCTAGGTTTGCACGACACTGTAAACTTGCACTTGCATCTCACGATGCGACTCTGGTGGAAACACTTCTGCAAGTACTTGCACCAAGTTCCAGAAGTTAATTTGCCAGTGTGATTTGCAGAAGTAAACTTCCGCATATTCTCGTTCTAATGTAAGTGCGTGCAGAAGTTATTTGCTAGTGGAGACAGCCGGGCGCGGTGGTCTAGCGGTTCAGGCGCTCAGTCCGGAACCGCGGGACTGCTACGGTCGCAGGTTCGAATCCTGCCTCGGGCATGGATGTGTGTGATGTCCTTAGGTTAGTTAGGTTTAAGTAGTTCTAAGTTCTAGGGGACTGATGACCACAGATGTTAAGTCCCATAGTGCTCAGAGCCATTTTTGCTAGTGGAGACAAGCCGTAACAGTCATATGGCGATTCAGATGGAACTTCCAATCGATAATCTTCTCATGGGTTATTTTGTCAACAACGTAATGTTCCATTTAGCAGGCCAGTTCACTTTCCCGACTCTGTTTTTGTTCTGTAGTGACTGCCGAAAGCATTACTCGGATTCCATTTCCCTATGACCAGCAATCATAAATTTTAAATCAATGTTTTCTAGATTAGATATTTCCTGAATAGTGGCTAAGTACATTACAGCAAGAAATTAGTTTAGATTCGGGCCTTCACAGTGATCACTAAAACAGGAAACGTGGTTTACCAGTGCAGAGAGATTTGAAATATTCGTACAAACATTCGCTGTCTCACAGGTTCCTCGTTTTCCCTCTGTTTTCGATCTCATGAAACAGTCTTGAAGCAGCTACACCCCACATCTACAGTAAGACATTTTCAGAGGAGTACAGTCTCGGTTTTCATCATCCTAAAAATGACCATTGTCGTCTATAAATGGCCTACCATATCGTTGGGGTCAATGCAGATGGAGTGACACCTCTTTGTAATACTCAATTTTTAGCAAAAGACGAGGTGCGCTAGGGTAATAAACGATACAAGGACCGAGCACCAAATTCAGATACGACTTTTTTTAAGTTAAAATTTCGATCTCTACCAAGTTTTATTGATACAAACTGATCCCACCAACGACCCTCTGTTTTACCAGCAACGACTGAAATCTTCTATTTTACAGTGTATGGCGTAAAATCAAAACAAGAAAACTGCATCATGTGGTCGGAAATAGAGGGAAAATGAGGAAGCTGTGAGATAGCAAGCTGTTTGTGTGAATATTATAAACATCTCCCTGCAATGGTAAACATCATTTTCTGTTGTATCGATCGCTGTGGAGGACAGAATGCAAACAAATTTGTGCTGCTATATGCCTGACCACTGTTCAGGAATTACATAATCTAGAAACCATCGACTTAAAAAATCATTGTTGTTGGTCTTAGTGAAATGGAATGCGTCTCACTGCATTCAGTAATCACTACAGAACAATCGTCTCGTTAGAGCATAAACTGGGCAGACAGGTGAAAATTGAGGAAAACAATGTTCACCAAACGCTGTTGACAATGTAGACAGTATTATTGACGAACAGGCTTCATAAATATGTCAACATTGTATGCTGGTTAAGTATTACAACTAGGCAACTCAAGATCAAGCTTTTTTTTTTCAGTCCGGTATTTCTTGTCTGTGGGTGCATAATGAATCTTAAAATAGCAGATGTACGTCGGTGCTGTAGAGAATTCATTACATAATTTATCGAAATGTGTAGTAGTGATACATGTCCGTGGAAATTCAAGAGGAGGGAATGCGGCAGTAGAGAGAAGAACGCAGCAGCTTATAACCATTTAATAGGGAAAGTGCGAGTGGTTGACTCTGCGGCAAACGGAAACTGAAATAAAAAAAATTCGTTGCGGACTGTTTATCGCAAAGAGCTAACGAAGTCACGGAATCTATTTGATCTAGCGCAAGGGGATTGCTAGCTTAGTTTCACTCAGTACTGTCCTATGCCATAATCTTATGTGACAGTGTAGCGAAAAAAGCAAAAAAGAAGCGTGCAGTCAAGAAAATTGTGTTAAGCTGATAATGGAAGATCTTGCAACAGTGGCTTCGGGGCTATAAGGATTAATAGATTTGGTTCAAATGGCTCTAAGCACTATGGGAGTTAACATCTGAGGTCATCAGTCCCCTATACTTAGAACTACTTAAACCTAACTAACCTAAGGACATGACACACATTCATGACCGAGGCAGGATTCGAACCTGCGACCGTAGCGGTCGCGCGGCTCCAGACTGAAGCGCCTACAACCGCTCGGTCACAGCGGTCGGCATTAAGAGACTTGTTTTACGTCCTAATACAATATGTGATTTATAACAAGAGTGATTTAGAGGCGAAATGTAGAATTCACTGCCACAGTACTAGAAATAAAAATTTTCAGACAGACTATGAATCCCTGTCTAGAATTCAGAACGGAGTTTTGCATTCTGGTGCAAAAGTCTTGAACAGGTTGCTGGTAGACTTAACGTATGGAATTGAAAATCCCGACTCAGAAACAAACTATGGCTTATTAGCCACGTAGACAATTACGAAGACTCTATTGTGTTTCGAATACGTCAAAATCTGTTATAACACACTCTAAGACGAAAAAAGGAAAACACACCACGAAGGACTTATTCGAATGGAGCCTAAATTGCTAGATGTAATGTACATGTGCAGGCAAACAAATGACTACAATTTCAGAAAAACTGGATGATTTCTTCAAGCGCAAGAGATTCACAAACTGAGCAAGTCAACAGCATGTTAGTCTATCTCTGACCCTTATGGAAGCAATTATTCGGCTTAGCATTGACTGATAAAGTTGTCGGCTATGCCAAAATATGCATAATTGGCACGTTAGATCGTCAAAATCCCTAGGTGGTTGGGAGACTCTGCCCATAATGCTCTAAACTTTTTCGATTAGGGAGAGATCCGGCGACCTCGCTGGTCAAAGTAGGGTTTGGCAAGCACGAATATAAGCAGTAGAAACTCTCGCCGTGTGCGGGCGAGTATTATCTTGCTAAAATGTAAGTCCAGGTTCAGGGACGCCAGCAGGTTTTTATCTCAGTAGGAGGGAAAATATTTTCCTCATGCACGTGAGTTAGAAAATTGCAGGCCCGTGTTATATGCTCATCATTTCTACTTTTAGCTTTTACGATGAACGTTTTGTACTAGTTAAATATTGTAAACCAACTAACAGTATAACATAGGAAAACCTTTTTTCCATTGCCACATTTTACGTTTTCCCACCATTTAAATTATTTTCTGTCGATCCCCCTTTAAGTTCTATTCTCTCAATTAATGCCGGCCGCGGTGGCCGAGCGGTTCTAGGCGCTTCAGTCCGGAACCGGGCGACTGCTACGGTCGCAGGTTCGAATCCTGTCTCGGGCATGGGTGTGTGTGATGTCCTTAGGTTAGTTAGGTTTAAGTAGTTCTAAGTTCTAGGGCCCCACATGAACCATGGACCTTGCCGTTGGTGGGGAGGCTTGCGTGCCTCAGCGATACAGATAGCCGTACCGCAGGTGCAATCACAAAGGAGGGGGTATCTGTTGAGAGGCCAGACAAACGTGTGGTTCCTGAAGAGGGGCAGCAGCCCTTTCAGTAGTTGCAGGGGCAACAGTCTGGATGATTGACTGATCTGGCCTTGTAACACTAACCAAAACGGCCTTGCTGTGCTGGTACTGCGAACGGCTGAAAGAAAGGGGAAACTACAGCCGTAATTTTTCCCGAGGGCATGCAGCTTTACTGTATGGTTAAATGATGATGGCGTCCTCTTGAGTAAAATATTCCGGAGGTAAAATAGTCCCCCATTCGGATCTCCGGGCGGGGACTACTCAGGAGGACGTCGTTATCAGGAGAAAGAAAACTGGCGTTCTACGGATCGGAGCGTGGAATGTCAGATCCCTTAATCGGGCAGGTAGGTTAGAAAATTTAAAAAGGGAAATGGATAGGTTAAAGTTAGATATAGTGGGAATTAGTGAACTTCGGTGGCAGGAGGAACAAGACTTTTGGTCAGGTGAATACAGGGTTATAAATACAAAATCAAATAGAGGTAATGCAGGAGTAGGTTTAATAATGAATAAAAAAATAGGAGTGCGGGTAAGCTACTACAAACAGCATAGTGATCGCATTATTGTGGACAAGATAGACACGAAACCCATGCCTACTACAGTAGTACAAGTCTATATGCCAACTAGCTCTGCAGATGATCAAGAAATTGATGAAATGTATGATGAGATAAAAGAAATTATTCAGGTAGTGAAGGGAGATGAAAATTTAATAGTCATTGGTGACTGGAATTCGAGAGTAGGAAAAGGGAGAGAAGGAAACATAGTAGGTGAATATGGATTGGGAGAAAGAAATGAAAGAGGAAGCTGTCTGGTAGAATTTTGCACAGAGCAAAACTTAATCATAGCTGACAAATGGTTCAAGAATCATGATAGAAGGTTGTACACATGGAAGAATCCTGGAGATACTAGAAGATATCAGATAGATTATATAATGGTAAGACAGAGATTTAGGAACCAGGTTTTAAATTGTAAGACATTTTCAGGGGCAGATATGGACTCTGACCACAATCTATTGGTTATGAACTGTAGATTAAAACTGAAGAAACTGCAAAAAGGTGGGAATTTAAGGAGGTGGGATCTGGATAAACTGAAAGAACCAGAGGTTGTACGGAGTTTCAGGGAGAGCATAAGGGAACGATTGACAGGAATGGGGGAAAGAAATACAGTAGAAGAAGAATGGGTAGCTCTGAGTGATGAAGTAGTGAAGGCAGCAGAGAATCAAGTAGGTAAAAAGACGAGGGCTGGTAGAAATCCTTGGGTAACAGAAGAAATATTGAATTTAATTGATGAAAGGAGAAAATATAAAAATGCAGTAAAAGAAGCAGGCAAAACGGAATACAAACATCTCAAAAATGAGATAGACAGGAAGTGCAAAATGGCTAAACAGGGATGGCTAGCGGACAGATGTAAGGATGTAGAGGCTTATCTCACTAGGGGCAAGACAGAATATCAAGAGCTCAGATGGAAACCCAGTTCTAAGCAAAGAAGGGAAAGCAGAAAGGTGGAAGGAGTATATAGAGGGTCTATACAAGGGCGATGTACTTGAGGACAATATTATGGAAATGGAAAAGGAGGTAGATAAAGATGAAATGGGAGATACGATACTACGTGAAGAGTTTGACAGAGCACTGAAAGACCTGAGTCGAAACAAGGCCCCGGGTGTGGTGTCACCGCCAGACACCACACTTGCTAGGTGGTAGCTTTAAATCGGCCGCGGTCCACTAGTACATGTCGGACCCGCGTGTCGCCACTGTCAGGGATCGCAGACCGAGCGCCACCACAACGCAGGTCTGGAGATACGGACTAGCACTCGCCCCAGTTGTACGGACGACTTTGCTAGCGACTACATGGACTAAGCATTGCTCATTAGCCGAGCCAATAGTAGAATAGCCTTCAGCTAAGTCAATGGCTACGACCTAGCAAGGCGCCATTAGTAACATTGCATGTATCTACAGAGTCTCACTTGTATCGCCACAATCTCCAGATGTACCAGAAGGATGGATTAAAGTTAAGTATTCCAGCAGCTACGTACTTTTCTTTATAGCATTCATTACGTATCCTGTTTCAGACCTCACGCCATCCAGCTTTAACTTAGCGCGTGCCTTTCGGCTTCCTCTCATTGTGTCTAGGCTGTCTTGTCTAGACACAACACCGGGAGTAGACAACATTCCATTAGAACTACTGACGGCCTTGGGAGAGCCAGTCCTGACAAAACTCTACCATCTGGTGAGCAAGATGTATGAGACAGGCGAAATACCCTCAGAATTCAAGAAGAATATAGTAATTCCAATCCCAAAGAAAGCAGGTGTTGACAGATGTGAAAATTACCGAACTATCAGTTTAATAAGTCACAGCTGCAAAATACTAACGCGAATTCTTTATAGACGAATGGAAAAACTGGTAGAAGCCGACCTCGGTAAAGATCAGTTTGGATTCCGTAGAGATGTTGGAACACGTGAGGCAATACTGACCTTAAGACTCATCTTAGAAGAAAGATTAAGGAAGGGCAAACCTACATTTCTAGCATTTGTAGACTTAGAGAAAGCTTTTGACGATGTTGACTGGAATATTCTCTTTCAAATTCTGAAGGTGGCAGGGGTAAGATACAGGGAGCGAAAGGCTATTTACAATTTGTACAGAAACCAGATGGCAGTTATAAGAGTCGAGGGGCACGAAAGGGAAGCAGTGGTTGGGAAGGGAGTGAGACAGGGTTGTAGCCTCTCCCTGATGTTATTCTATCTGTATATTGAGCAAGTAGTAAAGGGAACAAAAGAAAAATTCGGAATAGGTATTAAAATCCATGGAGAAGAAATAAAAACTTTGAGGTTCGCCGATGATATTGTAATTCTGTCAGAGACAGCAAAGGACTTGGAAGAGCAGTTGAACGGAATGGACAGTGTCTTGAAAGGAGGATATAAGATGAACATCAACAAAAGCAAAACGAGGATAATGGAATGTAGTCGAATTAAGTCGGGTGGTGCTGAGGGAATTAGATTAGGAAACGAGACACTTAAAGAAGTAAAGGAGTTTTGCTATTTGGGGAGCAACATAACTGACGATGGCCGAAGTAGAGAGGATATAAAATGTAGACTGACAATGGAAAGGAAAGCGTTTCTGAAGAAGAGAAATTTGTTGACATCGAGTATAGATTTAAGTGTCAGGAAGTAATTTCTGAAAGTATTTGCATGGAGTGTAGCACAACTTGACAAGAAGAAGGGACCGGTTGGTAGGACATGTTCTGAGGCATCAGGGGATCACAAATTTAACATTGGAGGGCAGCGTGGAGGGTAAAAATCGTAGAGGGAGACCAAGAGATGAATACACTAAGCAGATTCAGAAGGATGTAGGTTGCAGTAGGTACTGGGAGATGAAGAAGCTAGCATGGAGAGCTGCATCAAACCAGTCTCAGGACTAAAGACCACAACAACAACAACAAGTTCTAGGGGACTGATGACCTCAGATGTTAAGTCCAGTAGTGCTCAGAGCCATTTGAACCATTTTTTTCTCTCAGTTAATTGTTTTCCTGTCATCAAAAATGTCCTGTGGATAACATTTCCCACATTTGACGCTTTTGAGCCACTATCACAAGCTTCAACATCTGTTTTGAAAACTATTTATCGTGTTCCCGCTTACGCGCAGCCTGCAGCATAAAGTAAAACACAAAACTGTTCATTTTTTATATTTTACGTCGTATTTGACATGTTTGTGTTTTATGTCCACTTATGACACAACATTTTATTCTTTTAATGTTGGCAAGAACGACTAGCGCGCGTGTCTTTAGGGGAAATGCAACAATGTTGTTCCGTAATGTAATGGTAGGGTAAAGGCTCATAAATTGTACCACTTTCAGCATTTTTATTATTTTATTGAAATCTAATAGACTCACCAACAAAAATTTTGCTTCCTCCCGATAGGCCGAACAGGTGTGTTACTATTGTGGACTGTTCCTGTACCGATCGGAAGATAATCCCTGACGTTGTTTGCAAACAAACATTCACACAGTTCCCGTGAGCACTGCCTACGGGTAGAAGGCTGCACTCGAATGGGTCACACCATTTCAGATAAAAGTAAAGCGTCTGTAGAATAATGGAGTGAACATTCAACATGCCACGAAGGACAATCACAACCAATGATCGGGTCTACATCATCACGTTATGTTGCATTGTCCAAGGTGCGCCAGTGGCTTACGGCTGTAACAGGACACCCCCGCTGTTGGTAAGATGGCTTAGTGGATAGCCCGTCTAAAACTGAAGACAAATCAAGCATGAAAACAGGAAGAAGATATACTGAACTGTGAAAAAAAATGCAAAATACTAACAGTGAACGGTCCAAGAACATGAATTGCAATAAAGAGCATCCTAACACAGCAACAGTGTCGTGGATAAGTGGTCATGGTGTTCGACTCTCACGCGGGCGAGCGATGTTCAGAACTCCGCCATGCCATGTAGCTTTTTATCCACAACATTATGAACTATCCGTCTGGTCACTGAAATGTTTGTTCTCTTTCTGTAGCCTTGGCAATTGTTATACTATACATTGGTTATAGAATATGAGACATGTGGTAAGAAGCCGGCCTCTGTGGCCGAGCGGTTCTAGGCGCTTCAGTCCGGAACCGCGCTGCTGCTATGGTTGCAGATTTGAATCTTGCCTCGGGCATGGATGTGTGTGATGTTCTTAAGTTAGTTAGGTTTAAGTAGTTCTAAGTCTAGAGGACTGATGACCTCAGATGTTAAGTCCCACAGTGCTTAGAGCCATTTGAACCATTTTGTGGTAAAAATACTTTGCCGTTACAAGCAAATGTGATGAAGAGCAGGCGAGATACCACATGAACGTCTCACATGAATGAAGACAACAGATAAACGGGTGTGCAGTTCATTTGTTGCACCTTATACGGGAAACTATTATGTTTTCATCATTTCCTTGGGAGTGATCACATTCACATCCATACAAACACGTAAATCGGGCAAGAAGGCATGTCTCACTCATTTACCAGTCGTACAAATTAGGTACGTCGATAAGCGATTCCTATCATATGACACATGTACTGTTACTAATGCCGTTTGTGGCACACCAGACGTGTTTTCCGGTGGGGCATTCGGTAGACTTGTCGCCTTGTCATCAAAGGTTTACGGTTCCCATTCGAAAGTCACTTCCTCTCGGCTGCTAATAGAGTAGTACTGCAGAATCAACATTCATTATAGGTCCCTACCTTACACCTCGCTGTTGTAAACGGACGTTACACCACAACAGAGACAAAAAATTGAAGAAACCGAACAGCGAAAAAAAAAATTGGGAAAAGGAAAGGTTGAACAGGGCTCAGCCGCTTGGCACTCCAACATCGTAACCACTTTTTTGTTATAGGGTAAAGGAATAAATGAAATGGTGTGTGTGTGGGGGGGGGGGGGGGGAGGGGCGGAGGCAAAGTGGGCAGGGGTCATTGTACGAGGCCTGGCCACAATGTCTCCGTCGCCAAACTGGAACGTGTCGAAAGGGCAATTGGCCACAGGAGAATTATTCATTTATTTATTGACAAAAAAATAAACCCGCCTTTTCCGTGACTTGTCTCTGAAAGGAATAAAAATAAACAAAAAGCTACACTTCTGTAACACGCACATGCGGCGTCTATACTCCACGAACGCCGCCACCCCATTTTCATGGCATGTTTTCTTGTAATGTCGTGTAGGTACCGTAATTAGTTCATCTCCTTGTGTGAATGAATCATATTTCTCTCCTGGGATGAATAATCCAGCTACGGGACGGGTCGTGGAAGATGCTCCGCAAGAAGTTCGAAAAGTATTGACTGTACTTATGGTTCTTCACAATAGCACAATTCCACTGTTTGAATAGTGCCTAAAATCCATGGGTTCTATGACACCACCTCCAAATAAATAATGAATCGCATGATCTCTGATCCACTTGACAACGTTGTGTTTCGTGTGCAGGTGACAAACAGCGTCCGGGTAGAAGGGTGTGCGGGAATCGACGTAAGAGGGCGACATCCATAAAAAGAGACCCAAAATTTTACGCACAAAATACCACATCTCTTCTGCTGGCCCACAATGGAGCGGGTGTTCTTCTGTATCCTGGACGTTGCAGTGCACACATAAAGGTGAATCTGCAAGATGGATCCTATGGAGTCTCCCTCGAGTAATTTGTTTTATGTTCACCGTGAAGTACCACGTCAAACATTCGTCTGAATCTAGCATTACGTCAGTTCGACAACATTAGGCGACCGGCGGTGAAGTAGTGTGCAATAGATGTCACTGGCCATTGGTAAGCGAGATACGGGGAGAATGTCCTATAGGTAGCTATAATCCAGATAAACTCTCCCAACGTAGGAAAAAGACACTGGTATTTCATTAAGCGCCATCAGATGGTCAAGGGAATATAGTCCCAGAGCCTCCATCTGTAAGCTCGTGAGGCTAGTCGGACATTGTCACCAAAGCTTAAGGTGCATAATTACTTATAGAGACACTGCTCGATCATGAACACTGACAAGTCCAAGTCCTCCCTGTTCTTTAGGAAGAGTGAGGGAGTCGTATCAAACCGTAAATATCATTCCAGCGCTGACAAAGGAACCGAATACCACCATGATGCTCCGAGCTATGTGTTTTGGCATCGGTGGTGTTTGCGCTACATGCGGAATCCGTGATGCCTGATAGACATTAAAAAATTCGGTCCGTTGATGAAGGTCCAGAGCGCACCACAAAGACTCTCACGCTAAAGCGTACAGTATTGTTGATAATGGGCATTCCTATCTAACAGAGCAGTAAATTTGCAAGGTGTTTGCCGGTCTACCGTTGACGAGCACTTTCGATGTTGCGGCACATAGGAGGTGGAGTATCACCTCGAGAAAAGCGCCCAGATAATGCATATTCTGAAGAACAGCAGTTAAGTACATATGACTGACACGATGGAATGCTTGACTGAAGTCTATCGCAGCCAGCGCTACCGGTACGTGACGCACCTTAGTGGGGTCAAACAGGCCCCTGCAGAGGCACTGGCATGCTGTTGGTTACGACATAATGATTGACCGACAGCGATTGTTTGAACTGGAGAAAGAGTTTTGGTGAAGGGACAACATCTTCTGGTGACAGATAGCACCGAAACAGTGGTTTGGTACGTGACTGCAATATGAGGAATCAGTCGAAACGGAACGTGGAACCATCAGCTATTCCATCACTGTGACAGATAAGTTTAAATGTAAAGGTCATCAGTCACTTTCGGACAGCAGTTTGGAAACTCTCCACAACGCCACCCAATTCTTCCTATTTCCTTGTGTTGTAACTGTCTTTTATTTAAAATCATCCAGTGTGTGCAGTGTGTTATGGCAGCCAGAGTAACAAGATGATTTACCCTGTGCGACTTCTAGTTTTCTGCCAGAGGCAATGGATCAGAACGTGTTGATGTCAGTTTAGAACCTGACACAGACCTCGAAGTCGTGGCGGAAAAACAAAGTGTATGGCAGTGTACAAAGCGTGTTACAGGAGAAAAAAACAATGTTTCAAACAACGACGCATGGTCACAGGGAGCGTCTCTTGCGACTTACAGTATGGTCTGCGGGATATGGTCATCTTCCTACAGTACAGGTGATGAAACTTTAAACTGGTCTGTGCAGTGGATCATTACCTGTATATTTAATAGGATCGTCACATGTGCTCGATGCCGGCACGCATGTGGTATTTGTTTTCGATATATGGAAGGAGAGAGATGCGGTAAAAATCTTATCGAGTTCTCTTTCGGATGAAGTTAGTAGAGCTTTTATAGTTCGTAATTTTTCTCTGGTGAATGGAATAGAATAACGATGATAGGATATTGTGGTGATAGACGTGAATGGGCCCTGAGGGACATGGATCTATTGCACATGCTTGTAGTTTGGAGAAGCACCACAATGCAGTAGCAAAATCCACGTCCTTCCCCCCAGTTCCCGTACTGTCTTTTATACTATCTCGTGTTGCAAGAGCAGGCTTTGTTTGTGCCGAATGGTCAAAACGCAGTTCTGTCACAGTAACTCAGCTTCGCCTGTTTCTACACAGGTTGCAGAAGGTGGTAGATACAGATTTCATCCAACTCCTACTCAGTTCAGACTTACATTGGAATGATCACATGCGCAAAGCTGCAGGGATGGTAGCGCAGAGTCTGAGAGGGCAGTTGCAGGATGCATAGGGACTACCTAAAACGAGGTGGTAATTTTACTGTAGCAGATAGGTTCGAGAAAGGTGATTCATTTCGAGATATGAGAGTGCCAGAAATATGATTCACTTCTGGCTGTAATAATTAAAAGACTTCTCCATAGGATCCAATGCAGGTATGTGCTTGACTGGAGGGACTTGATTCCAAATCCCAGGCAGCATTTCTAGCAGATAGCGTGGCATTAGAGATCCGAAAAGCTAGTGTACATTTCTTACGACCTCAATCATCACACCATCTACTGTTTGTGATCCTTCTCAGTTAGCCATCACCTATAGCCCAGTGGATATATCACTGACCCTCTGACATTGCATCGAGACAGAATGCGTTACAAATACTGGAGAAATATGTAGCGACGGCGGCGTGAGGGGGTTGCAAATGTTGGTTTCATACCATGCTCTTTACCCAAATCACTTTCAAAATTCAGCGATTTTATGACAAGGTATATCGTGGGCTACGTGTAACCGGACTGTTGGTCTGATAATATACACTCCTACGATCACCATCTCGGTATTTGTCTGGAAAAACCACATGACTCGTAGGTAATGCCAACGTGGATTTATAAAGCCGATATACCTTGTGTGCACATGTAGAACTGAGATCGCTTCTGACAGTAACATACAGTAGTTGTTGGGATCAGGTTTTTTAACATCTGGCAGTTTGTAAGATGATTAAACCTCTCTTTCTAAGACACAGTGGTAGCACTCGCGAGAAAAACTTATGATACATGTCCACTCATTGTTGATTTTTGGTCAGTATTATTTCGTATCGCCAGTGATCAGTTATTGACGAAGTATTATACTGAGTAGTAGGCGGTGCATGATAGGTTCGCGTTGAGCATCAGGCTTATAAAGTATGTGTTTGTGTTCAGACGTGTGCAAAGGTAGGTATGGATTTGTTATGGAACACTGTGACATCAAAGGGAAGAGTATGTCAGGTCATAAGAATGGTACAGATATTTCTATTTCCAGAGCGACAACCGTCAGCAGGGTGTATTTCCGATACTTCGCTCGTTGTCGAATGTTGTTCAACTGAGACCGCGATTGTAACATTTAATTTTAAGTGCAGTGATAAAACATATATGTGACATGTTTTCTAGGATGATTCTGGCTATACGTGCTTGCCGGTGATTGGAATGATTCATGTTTCCCATTAAGGGTAGGAGCTGTCCGAATGGAAAGGCCTGTTGGAGTGTAGGAATGTAGCTGACTTAACCGTGTAGTCTTCTAGATGGCTGAATAGCGAACTAACCCTTAGTATGTGTTGGACAGCTTTCGTGATCGCACGGAAATCTGAGAAGATTCAATATGGAGGTGTGTTTGCGCTGGACCATTATTCCGCCCATGTAAATTGTTCAGTTGACTGCTTCTTCACATTTTGTGTCTTTATTTAGTTGAGAGAACATCGATTGTGGTGTGAGCATCTAGCAGGTGGAAGACAACTTTGTAAATTATAGGGATGATTTGAAATCTGCTACATCACCGACATCAGTATTAGCGAGTGTAAATATCAGTTTACTCTATTTTTCTTTTATCGAGTTTTTTCCACATAGAGGGCTTCGCCGTCGGGATAAGTTTATAGTTACTCAGTGGTCTAGAGCACGCTCCGCCTCACAAAAGTTTAGGGTTTGTAGCGAAATAATTTCCAGTCTGTATCTTCGGAATTATGTTGCACGAGCGATCGGTAGGATACTGCTGTGTGCTTGATGTGGAGAAGTACCGCGAAAATGGTATAATATTATGGCAAACCATGAAAAAATACATGTGTTCTTGTAATCCCAGAGTCTGGAGATGGGTGTAGAAAAGCAAGCAAGGAAGCAGGTTCGGACCAGAAACAATAACGCGTTTGTGCTGAAGGAGAATGAGCACAAATTTGTAGAACGGTTGTGAGAGTGACTTCGGTCCACTGAGGGCACTCTGGTCAGCCGTCAGGGGTGGATGACCGCCGCCCTCAGAGATAAATACCTAGTGTTGCGAGCAGTGTATATGGTGCTTCCTGTCTTCAGGGTATATGTACAAATGATGTAAAAGGGCTGATTTTGCATGACGCAGGATATGAATTGTATGTTTACTACATCGACACGGTACACGGTGATATATTGCTGGGTTGGAGATTGGTTTCGCGCTCTAATATTCAAGCTGCTGTCCTCAGTGGGAGAGCAGTGTTATTGAGTAAGAGTTTTTCAGTATTTGACGATATCTACGGGCACTTTGCAAGGTTTAATTGTCGGTGCAATATTGCGATCTGTGTAAAATAGTTTTTTGCCACTGAAAGCCTCGTCTGCAGAAAGAAGAAAAAGGCGGGGGGTGCTTCCACACCAGCGGCATCAGTAATTCGGTGGGTAAATTCGATAAGAGCCAATCATAATGCACAATCTATTCACAAGACATCCTTTGTGCTGGGACACAGGAGTCTCTACATAGTGGTGAGAACGTTTGCATATGTTGAAAGCAGGAAAGATAATATGTGATGGACGGGGTGTCATGTTAGGATCATGAGGAAGACTGCCTTTGACGTTATTCTGCGCTATTTTCGTAATAAACATGTTCTGTTAGGGCAAGAATTTCTGTGCATTCAAGCCGAGACATCACGAAAGCTCCTACAAAAGCGCACGTTAAGTATATCTGCGGCACTATACAATTTCCGAGATTTCGACTTCGTTCTTATTTTGGATAGCCATGTGGCTTCAGTATAACGTTGAGAACGTTGCTAGATGGTATGTAGCTATGCGCAGCGATGCTTCAGCCACACGTCATGCATGTCCCATTAGAATCGCTAGGGAGAAAGCAGCCTGGACTATTTTGGAACGGATTTCTGCAGCATCTGCAAGGGTGATTCGCTCAACAATTAGGTCTTTGCTGGACCACAGGTAGGGAGAGGGATCACACCAGCAGCGGTGAACACAAACATGCGTGGCCCAGAGGATGACTTGGCACTTATTTAGATAGACATGTGACATCAGTATAACACTCGAAGAACTTTAACTGTAGACGTGACTTTGACATGCCATCGGCAGCAGCATGAGAGTGATGGCTCACACTGGCTTGCGTCCAGCAGTGGCTTGCGGTGGTGTCGACATGCACACGCCCTTGGAGCATCTGCGCTCTGGAAATAGGTCTTCGCTCTCGTTCAGCCACGTCCGCAATGGTGCCTACATGATCAGGTATTTCGAGAGAAATTTCTCAGGTGTCAAGTATGAAAGGGATGCTACCACCTCATGCTTGAGGGACCCGAATGGGCACCTCTGCATGCTTGGTAGTTGCTGGTGCATCCCAACTTCTGGGAGCATGTGCGATAGCCTCCTGTGCGGTTCAGTGGACCGGGGATGGCAGGCGGTGCTGTGCACAATGTTTGCATGTCTGTTGCATTATTTTGTGAGCAGGTCTGTAGGCTCTGCTGTGCAATATTCGGACAGTTTATGAGTTGATTTTGTGTCTGCACATCAGTGTACTGCATTATTTATGAGGAATTTGCATGGTTCAAATGGCTCTGAGCACTATGGGACTTAACAGCTGAGGTCATCAGTCCTCTAGAACTTAGAACTACCTAAACCTAACTAACCTAAGGACACCACACACATCCATGCCTGAGGCAGGATTCGAACCTGCGAGCGCAGCGGTTGCACGGTTCCAGACTGAAGCGCCTAGAACCGCTCGGCCACCACGGCCGGTGAGTTTGCATGTCTGTGTGCTGCATACTGAAATTATTTCGGTAATTTAGGAGTTGTTTGAGTGTGCAGAGCGTTATTTCAGTAAGTCACGAGTAGTTTACAGGTCTGTAGGCCATGTGGTGTGACCCCAAGCATGTGAGAGCATGTGTTTTGTATCAGTGTGATAAATACGCTACCTAAAATCCATCCCTAAATAAATTGTTCCAAAATAAATACAGTACACTCCTTCTTCTCTCCAGCAGCCCAGTGCAGGCTGAGTCATTTTCCCCTCCAGACAGCCATCTTGGGTCACATCACGGAACCGACAGCACTCTCTGGTGGCAGTATTGTGTACTAGGTCAGTTGGACTCTGGACCCCATGGTGACCACACTGTTTCCCTCCATTTGCCATCTTGGATGACATCATGGAATGGACGACAGTGCCCTCTGGTGGCAGTACTGTGTACTAGGTCAGTTGGACTCTGGACCCCATGGCTACCACACTGTTTCCCTCCATTTTCCCCCGCCATCTTGGATTATGTCATGGAATGGACGATAGTGCCCTCTGGTGGCAGTACTGTGTACTAGGTCAGTTGGACTCCGGACCCCATGGCAACCAGACTGTTTCCCACCATTTCCCCCCACCCCAGACTGCCATCTTGGATTACATCATGAAACGGACGACAGCACTCTCTGGTGGCAGTACTGTGTACTAGGTCATTTGGACTCTGGACCCCATGACGACTGCACTTGGTGGTGGTACTGCCTCTAATTGTTTAAATAAATAGTGCATGCAAAAGACTTATGTCCAGCACAGGCTGAGTCCTTTTCCCCTCCAGTTCCTAGGAAGAGATGGCAGTCAGGTGACTTAGGTTAGTCGAGGTAGCCCAAGTGCCCTTTCTTTGCTGCCATTTTCTTACATTATTAGAGATAGCCCAAGTGACCTTTCTTTACCGCCAAAATTTGAACTTCCCGCCAGTTCCTAGGAAGAGATGTCGGTTGGGTGACTTAGGTTAGTGGAGGTAACCCAAGTGACCTATTTTCCCGCCATTTTCTTACGTCAGTAGAGGTGTGTTGTACTGTCCTGGTGGAATTTAAACTTACTGCCATTTTATGGGGGAGGGGAGGGGGTTAGGTTAGTGGAGGTATCCCAATTGACCTATCCTCTCACAATCCGCCATCTCGGATGACGTCATCGCCGCCATCTTGGATGACATCATGCGCTGTTGCCAAGTCTACAGGCCACCATCTTGGATGACGTCATCGCCGCCATCTTGAATACCTCTGGCAACAATGCAGAGTGGGGTGGTACATAGTTTTCTCCACTACTTCCAGCCACCACTGTAGTGCAGATGTATATGCACCTCCTTGTCATAGGCACAGTCTCCACGTGCCTCCCACTGCTGCTTGACAGTCCGTTGAAGCCAGGTGAGTGACGTTAAATTTACTCGGTCTGTGGCTGTGCCACACTTGTTGGCGTTGAAGCGTGATGGTACTGATTTAAGCAATGTGGTCAGTCAATGCTCCTGGCCACAACTCGGCTGCCGTGACCGCATCCCTGGGAGAGTGGATGGTATATATTATATCAATTCAATTAGAAGAATGTTCCATAAAGTGCGTGAAACCCTATCAGCATAGGTGATGTTCCAAGTGTCTACCAAACCGAGCTCGCGAATGATAGCACCAAGTGCTGGGCATGGTGAATGCTCAGGAATGTGTCCTTGGGAGATAGTGTACTATAAAAATTGCCCCTGATCACCATATCATATATCCTCCCTTGGCATAATTGTGTTAATTCCTCAGTAAAGTATAGCGAACGTTAACGCCTTTTGCTGGTACCAGGCATTGTATAAACATTGGCGAGGTGTATTGCTTGGACCGTAAGCACCATGCCCCTGGCATTCGGTAGGTAACATATACTGGTAGCCATTAAACCTTCTTTGAGAAGTACTGCGATGCCACTGCCCGTATCCGATGTGTGTGATGTGCATGCCATGTATCTGCAGATGTCCTGGAAACCAAGAACGAATACCTCCTGCAATAAGGCCACATCAATGTTGGCCGCATAAAGTGTGTCGTGTAACAATGACAGCTTCTCGCGGGACTGGATGGTATTGATGTTAATCATTGCGAATCGATATGGCTGTTATTCGCCCTTGAAGGTAGCGGCAGTCATCGGTGCACGCAGTGGCGACAGGTCTGGTCAACCCCACGCCACCCTGTCGTTTCTATTATCATGCTAGGGAGGATTTTGTAACTCACCCTCTTCTGTTTGTGATGTGCCCAACAAAGAGTCGTCTTCCACGTTGTCCGCCCACGAGTCACTGGAGAGAGCCTGTCGGTGTGGTTCATCAGCTACCAGAGAGGCCATTGCTGTGATTCCTTGTGGCTGCGATGGTGTTCCGTCGCCTCCTCTATCTCTGAACTGGTGTCCAGGAGAAAAAAAGTCCATTGTCTCAGGTCCTAAAGAGGAAGCAGTGTCAGCCGACACCTCCGGAGCAGGGGCACCCACGACACTGTCGAAATCAGTACGATCATTTGTATCTGTCCGTGAGAGACAGTCATCAGGCGGCGTTTCTTGTGCTTGCGGCGCGAGCGCTTCTTTTGGATGTGCGTCTCTATGTCAGAATGTGAATGTAGATCCGACTCCTCTGCGCCTTCAGAGAGGAAAGCTCGGGTTGGCACGACTCGTGAATCAATATCCATCTGCTCGTTGTGTTGTGGCAGTTGCTATTCGGGTTTATCTGGCGACTCTGTTTGCATTGAGCAGACGGTATATGCCTCATCAGTAACGTGTCCGTCTGTCTATTGTAGTAGCCTATCCCGATCCTCACCGGCCGACTTCGCAGGTGCTGCCACTTGTGTACCAGATATCGTGGGAGCCGTCACTTGTGCATAAGTAATTAGTAGAATCGATGGAGGAATATGTTGTACCGCTTCTCCTAATGGAATCTGGGTGATCCGCCGCTGTGAATCGGAGTGAATGTGACCCTCCTATCCACATCCTGAGCATGTGCACGGTTGCCCATTGTACATGATAACTTCACGACAACTGGTAATGTTTAAGTATGAAGGAACATGCTTCGTCAGTTCCATTTTGACCTGTCTTACTCCGCTGATTAAGGGATACGTTTTAAAACTCTGCCATTTCTCAGCCACGTGGCTAATAACAGTCCCGTACGGCTTAAGAGCGGAGATAACGGACTCAGCAGGTACCTCAAAACATAGCTCGAATAACCGAAGCATCCTCATGCCTAGGCCTGCTTGTTCAATGGTAACAACGCCGATATGTCCATCTGAGTGCCTAAACTGAGGTTTGCCGGCAGCGCTTCTTCGTTAATCATCTTAACATTGACTACACTGGCCGTGATCGAAAAGTGAATACTAATTATGTCCTGTGGATCTAGACATAGTTCATCGCGCAAGAAGTTTTCTACTTCATATGCTGGCTGTCTTGGATATTCAGCTTGGAACGTAATCTTGATAGTGTTCTTCCTAAAGGATTTCGCCATGTTACGAGCAAGCAGTGAGCGTGTAGTAAGCGATTCGCGCTCGCGAGAAGTACTCGCGTACGTCACTAGAACGGTAGGACGGCAAGCACACGTCCTCGCAGCTCTGTCACAAACGGCCACCTGTTTCCTATTTTGCTTTTTTTTTCACGGTGTAGTGCCTCTTCTTCCTGTTTTCATGCTTGATTTATGTTTTGTTTTGGACGGGATGTCCACTGGGCCCTCATACCACTAAATCTGATGGGGAGGGGGGGGGGGTGCGATTGGGATTTTTCCCTTCTGAGTAGTGTTGTCACATGCCGTGTATCTAAAGAAAACTGAAATGATACACTCACAGAGAGTAATACTCTGTGAGTTAGTCATTCAGCACCAATGTGTTTAGATTCATAGCGTCACAAGCACAAAGGCGCTTTGTTCCAGCACTGTGACAGTTGGAAAACAGTCATTTGGTCGAAAATTCCTTTGCCTTTTCCACATGTTTTTCTTTTCAACGAACTGGGAAATAAATAGGAGACAATTTGTGAACAAATGCAAACATTACTTCAACAATTTTACTAATGTATTCTGTAGAGATTCGGAAGGAGACAGTGCAAAAGGTGTATCCATATCACTTAACCTGGAAGAGTCTCAGATGAGACAGAGATACTAGCTCCATAAAATGTTTCGGATGAACATACAATTTCCGTGCAGATAAACAAAGGTCCTGATCCCAGTGGCATAAATTCGCGTAGGAGGAAGAAGATGAGTGTTGAGGACAAGTTGTATCTCCTGCTCGAAAAAGAGAGACGCTCTGAAAGGGAGAAAGCATCCGCAGAACTAAAAATAAAATATCTAGAGGAAGATATAAATTTATTTCCACTGAGCATGGGCACGGTTATGAAAAGACCCCACCCCTCTATTTTACTTGAGTCAGAAATGCATAAGGAATTTAGAAATTAAGTGATGGATGTATAACTCAAAAATGAGAAGTTTAAAAGCACGTCAGGACAGACATATTATTTGAGACTGGTGATCTTAAGGGCGCGATTTATTTTCTTTTAATATAAAGGAAAATGTTGGTTAATTTTTTACTTCATTTTGTTTCTGAGAAACATCTGGTCATTTTAATGAATACAATTCATAATATGTTCTCTCTCTCTCTTTGTTGCTGTAAATCTGTCGATGGTGAGAGAGTAAGTAAGGACTTCGTCACAGTGATTCAGTACAATGCATAAATTATTAACCAGATAAGATGCAAGAATGTTAATACACAGTTATTTTCGAAACGTTTCACTGTCTTCACCTAGAAGGAGAAATATGACTGCATATAATCGGAATGGGTTCAATTACCATCTGAAAACGTTCGTTCTTAATATAAGTAAGAAATGAGAAATTATTAACGTTCCATAATATGTAAAAACGTTACGAGTTGTTAAAACATTACAATAGTGACAAACAGAAAAAAATTGTAGTAATGTTAGCCAAAAATGTGTGTGTTAGAGAAGAATATTAGCGTCTCTGAGAGTTTTTCATCTACACTGACGGGTTTCTTGAGCAGGCAGTACGTTTCTTTTTTCTTTAAGTTGCAAAATATGCGCAGACTAACCTAAAATAAAGTCTGAATTTTGTGTCGTCATTTAAAAGGTGCTTGTTAATCAAAATATTATAACAACCTTCACTGCCGCAAAAATACTATTAATGTCCTTCTTCTTCTTCTTCGTGTTGAGGAGCCACAACAATATTACCGTGTCATCCTCTTCCTTTTGCAGTAAAATATGTAAGTAGTTCAAAGGCAGATGATCCAATTCGGCCATGCTTCTCTCCATCCTGTTGCCAACCGCCCGCTGGTGCCGCGGCTGCACCTGGGCCGCGCTTTGGGAAACAGCGGTGACGGCGGATGAAATTCGGTCGTGTCGCCGTATACTAGGCTTGTAGGGAGCCCATTTTGCCGCGGGGATCTGTCGCTGCCACAAGCCGCTGTCGCGCCTTGGACAACGCACAAGGCTTATCAACCAGGGAAGTTGCTCGACGTGCGCTTCAAGGTCAATGTGATGTGGTGCGGACGTGGAATCGGTTCCAATTGACAGGCAGAACTGAGGACTTACACCGCACGGGCCGTCCACGTTCAATATGTGCACAGGTTGGTCGTTGTCTATTACTATTGGATCTAATGGACCTTGAGTGCTCCAGAACTGAATTCGGCGCGTGAAGAGGCTACAGGATGTCATGTATCGCATGAAACTATTAGAGATGATTGCACGATGCGGAACTCCGTTCCCGACGACCATGACGAGAACCACTTCGTACACCACAACAAAAAATTTCCTGTCAGGAAGGTCGCAGTTCGTAGTAATAGACGGCAAGTCATCGAGTAAAACTGAAGTGATATCAGGTGTTCCCCAGGGAAGCGTCCTGGGACCTCTGCTGTTCTTGATCTACACTCCTGGAAATTGAAATAAGAACACCGTGAATTCATTGTCCCAGGAAGGGGAAACTTTATTGTCACATTCCTGGGGTCAGATACATCACATGATCACACTGACAGAACCACAGGCACATAGACACAGGCAACAGAGCATGCACAATGTCGGCACTAGTACAGTGTATATCCACCTTTCGCAGCAATGCAGGCTGCTATTCTCCCATGGAGACGATCGTAGAGATGCTGGATGTAGTCCTGTGGAACGGCTTGCCATGCCATTTCCACCTGGCGCCTCAGTTGAACCAGCGTTCGTGCTGGACGTGCAGACCGCGTGAGACGACGCTTCATCCAGTCCCAAACATGCTCAATGGGGGACAGATCCGGAGATCTTGCTGGCCAGGGTAGTTGACTTACACCCTCTAGAGCACGTTGGGTGGCACGGGATACATGCGGACGTGCATTGTCCTGTTGGAACAGCAAGTTCCCTTGCCGGTCTAGGAATGGTAGAACGATGGGTTCGATGACGGTTTGGATGTACCGTGCACTATTCAGTGTCCCCTCGACGATCACCAGTGGTGTACGGCCAGTGTAGGAGATCGCTCCCCACACCATGATGCCGGGTGTTGGCCCTGTGTGCCTCGGTCGTATGCAGTCCTGATTGTGGCGCTCACCTGCACGGCGTCAAACACGCATACGACCATCATTGGCACCGAGGCAGAAGCGACTCTCATCGCTGAAGACGACACGTCTCCATTCGTCCCTCCATTCACGCCTGTCGCGACACCACTGGAGGCGGGCTGCACGATGTTGGGGCGTGAGCGGAAGACGGCCTAACGGTGTGCGGGACCGTAGCCCAGCTTCATGGAGACGGTTGCGAATGGTCCTCGCCGATACCCCAGGAGCAACAGTGTCCCTAATTTGCTGGGAAGTGGCGGTGCGGTCCCCTACGGCACTGCGTAGGATCCTACGGTCTTGGCGTGCATCCGTGCGTCGCTGCGGTCCGGTCCCAGGTCGACGGGCACGTGCACCTTCCGCCGACCACTGGCGACAACATCGATGTACTGTGGAGACCTCACGCCCCACGTGTTGAGCAATTCGGCGGTACGTCCACCCGGCCTCCCGCATGCCCACTATACGCCCTCGCTCAAAGTCCGTCAACTGCACATACGGTTCACGTCCACGCTGTCGCGGCATGCTACCAGTGTTAAAGACTGCGATGGAGCTCCGTATGCCACGGCAAACTGGCTGACACTGACGGTGGCGGTGCACAAATGCTGCGCAGCTAGCGCCATTCGACGGCCAACACCGCGGTTCCTGGTGTGTCCGCTGTGCCGTGCGTGTGATCATTGCTTGTACAGCCCTCTCGCAGTGTCCGGAGCAAGTATGGTGGGTCTGACACGCCGGTGTCAATATGTTCTTTTTTCCATTTCCAGGAGTGTATATAAATGACCTGGGTGACAATCTGAGCAGTTCTCTTAGGTTGTTCGCAGATGATGCTGTAATTTACCGTCTAGTAAGGTCATCCGAAGACCAGTATCAGTTGCAAAGCGATTTAGAAAAGATTGCTGTATGGTGTGGCAGGTGGCAGTTGACGCTAAATAACGAAAAGTGTGAGGTGATCCACATGAGCTCCAAAAGAAATCCGTTGGAATTCGATTACTCGATAAATAGTACAATTCTCAAGGCTGTCAATTCAACCTGGGTGTAAAAATTACGAACAACTTCAGTTGGAAAGACCACATAGAAAATATTGTGGGGAAGGCGAGCCAAAGTTTGGGTTTCATTGGTAGGACACTTAGAAGATGCAAAAGTCCACTAAAAAGACAGCTTACACTACACTCGTTCGTCCTCCGTTAGAATATTGCTGCGCGGTGTGGGATCCTTACCAGGTGCGATTGACGGAGGACATCGATAGGGTGCAAAAAAAGGGCAGCTCGTTTTGTATTATCACGTAATAGGGGAGAGAGTGTGGCAGATATGATACGCGAGTTGGGATGGAAGTCATTAAAGCAAAGACGTTTTTCGTCGCGGCGAGATCTATTTACGAAATTTCAGTCACCAACTTTCTCTTCCGAATGCGAAAATATTTTGTTGAGCCCAACCTACATAGGTAGGAATGATCATCAAAATAAAATAAGAGAAATCAGAGCTCGAACAGAAAGGTTTATGTGTTCGTTTTTCCCGCGCGCTGTTCGGGAGTGGAATGGTAGAGAGATAGTAGATTGTGCTTCGATGAACCCTCTGCCAAGCACTTAAATGTGAATTACAGAGTAATCATGTACATGTAGATGTAGTAGGCCTCCGTTACAGATGAGCAAAAAGTCACGCAGAATGGCTGCCTCAGGACTGGCATCGGGTATTGTTTATGGACGAAACTCGGATTTGTTTGTAACCTAATAATTGCAATCAAAGTGTCTGGAGACTACCCAGTAATATTGAACGCCTCGGTACATGTTGTGCCACGTATACATGAAGTTGGTGGTGGAATTATGTCCTAGGGTGGCGTTACAGGGGGCCACCGTACACTTCTAGTGGTTGTTGGAAAATCTCACTGCTCTACGAAACAGGGACTAGATGGAGACTCTATAGCCTACATTTTGTTGACACTTTCATCCAGACTGATGATAACTCGCGTGCACATCATGTTTTCCTCGTGAAGGCGTTCCTTCAGCATCTGCCTGTTCCCCCGACATGAACCCAATCAAACATTTGTGGGATAGACCGAAACGAACTGTTTTCGGAAGTCGCAAACGACCACATACCCTGTGCGACTTATGCAGAATCGTCATTTGTAATATTTCTGACTTTACAGCTACATATTCAGCTACAAGAAGCTCTTTTTAGAGCAGTTGAGAAGGCAACAGTGGGAAGATCACGTAATGTTGTGTGAGGTATCGGTGACAGATAGTTTATTCGGTACGTGTATCGTGAGAAACAGCGCCTAAATTGCGGTCCTTCGTGACTGGTTGCTGTGTTCGGAAGTAATGCGCCAAAATGTTAAACTTCTGCTATCAATATTAGAAAAACTAAACAGTGAATTTGCTTGCCTTTCGTATAAGAGCGTCTCTCAATAGCAGGCTATCATTCCATTATTTCAGAAGTGTTAATTACCAGCAGAATAATAAACAATTGCTAAACGTAAAGGCAGACGAAGCACTTCGGAGATCTTCTGATCGCCGAACTTGGTTGGCGGGCGAAGTGCTTCGGCTGTAGGATCAGAGCTGGTTCGGCAGTCTCGGAAGACAGACATGTTGTCTGCCTTGGTCGGTATAGGTTAACAACTTAATTATCAATCTCTGTTCATTTGGACGTGTAACTGAGAAAAGTTTGATAGTAAATCCGCAAATACACAGTTCATTGTTTTTTTTCCTACGAAAACGTGAAGAATGGAAATTAATTTTGATTCGTAAAGTGAACTATAAATTTGCGCTTTCTCATATTCTGTTAAAAAAAGGAGTGCTAGTGGCGTCCAGTATAAACAAAGTAATTGAAAATTTAATTATTTATACAATACCAGTTCCTCGCTAAGAGTTTATTACAGCCTCAAGATAACAGACTCAAGACATACATGTTGTTTTCTGCGCATGAGACAACAACTATAGAAGACTGGAGGTTAGTGAATATTATTCAGAACTTACGCATTCCACTCAGTGCAGTGGAAGCATCTAGGCACCTCACGTGTACTGCAATCTTAGTCCAAATGAGACCAGTGACACGTCATCTGATGTTAACACAGAGGAGGTATGAAGGAGGGAAATTTTCGAGGAAGGAATTTGTCATACAAAAGTAAACCTCCCTCTCTCTCTCTCTCTCTCTCTCTGTGGGAAATATCTGAAGTCGAAGTGTTTTGGAATTATGAGGCTAGATTTTACTAGAGAGAACTGTGAGTGTGATAGGATAGTGGCAGCGCCAGGACACTTTTGATATCAAATTGATATGCAAATTAATTAAATTGATCAATTAATCACCCCCACCCACGCCCATCCCCGCCCCCCCCCCCCATGCCCACCCCCACGCCCAGACAATGTCACTTGTTTTTCTCAGCCTGCATGTGTGCTCCAGTGCCTCCTCCACCAATCCGTCACCCCTCCCCCTCCCCAAACCTACCCTATTGGCGGAAATTTTGAATTTTGGTGAGAATTTCGAATTTTAACGACAATTCCGAATTTTCGCTGTGCAAATCAATTGTCAGTTCAGAGGGCATAATATTAATGGAAATTATTGATGGAAATTGTTTGTAAAACGGGAAAAGGTGGTAGAAATCGGAAAGAAAAACCATTCAGAGGATTGGCAAATCGGAGAATTATGCTCTGAAAAGGACACAATTTGCATTTCGTAGGACATGCGTACTCTTGTTTAACTTCTGATCGCTTCATCGCTTCATATAGTGTGGTCGCAAAGTCATTAAGATTCTCCGAGATGCTCTGCAGGTCTCGAATGCAATACTCCGAGCGGCCGCCAGCCTCCCCGCATCAGGTACCAGTCCCTTGCCGGCCCGGGAGGTGGCCTACTGCCACCAGCCAACACCGACTCAAAGGAAGGCCTCGGCGCTTGTTCGTGACGTCACGTCAGCTAGGCACAGCGAACGCCGGGTCTGTTGCAGGCATACTCATAATGGTGGTGTCTCCCTCCCTGACACAGGAAAACGTGAAACTATTGGCGGTAGTTGACCAACACACATTGTTCTGAGAGATTCCTACAATCAATTAATTGTGCAATTCATTACACTTCTTAACAATTAGCGTACTCCTGAACTTAAGTTTCCACCTGTTTTAAGGATTGACATACAAAAACAACTTCATGGTTTAGCAGCAACGGAATTCGTGCTTCTTTTCCTTTTTTGTAAATCTGAGGAAGTTACGTTTGTACTGGGTTGCTTTTACAAGAAACTGTGAACATATTGGTGCTCTTCTTTAGGTATCTTGGTTGACTATGGGGTGAGGAGCACTGAATGTTAATGAAATATCTTGCGATTGTACACGTTGGGGGGGGGGGGGGGGGGGGACAGAAGAAGAGGCAAAAGAGAGATACTTGTTTTATCAAATAAAATTTTTTTATCTTATAAAGTTTCTCCTTTCAGTTGCAAGAGGGGAATATTTATCTTTTCTAATGTGCATGTTTAAAAAAGTTTAAGCTCAGCAGTATTTTCGATGTATGAAGCTATTTTGTTTCCTGTTTAGAATTCCTTGATTGTAATCAGTGTAATCTAATAACTTGCAACAGTTTGACATTTAAACATGTAAATTAGTTCACATTTCCAGTGACGATGTCAAACGAAAATAAATAAATAAATAAAAGAAACGAGTTCATTGCAAGGGGGTTGGGGTAAGTTTCGATAACAAAATGGATCAAGTAAATATAGTTACTTGAACGTAAAATTTCCGAAGCTTGCAATGGGGCAAAGCGTCTTCTCATATTGATCTACGTTTGTTTCGACAGGATTCAGTAATACAGAACTATGATCTTCATTTGTAGCTTTACGATAGTAAGAAAATCTTTCATCTAAATAAAACTGCAGAACCCAAATTAATACCAAACATTTTGTCAAAAATAAGAGATTTATAGTGATAAGCGCGCCCGGGCGTTCCTGCCTGCAACAGACCTGGCGTTCACCGCGCCTAGCTGACGTGACGTCACCAACAAGCGCCGAGGCCTTCCTTTGAGTCGGTGTTGCACCTGCCCCCCGACCACCTGCGGGCAAGCTCGTAACTCTCAGGCGGACTACTGACGCAACGGCGACACGTGCACCACTCGGCCTCATGTCCGGCAGTCTACTGGTGACCACTTGGCTGCCTTCGTCAGGGGGGCACCAGACAGCAGCTGGAATTGGCATACAGTGCAGCTCTTAAGGCGCGCGTTGTTGGTCATTGCCAGTTTCGAAGGTTAGCGTCTTCCTCCCCAGCTCTGTCCTAAGGCAAACAGCAACATATATTTCGAGGGATTGGGCATATCAGACTATCCCTCTGTTTCAAAATAATGGCTCTGAGCACTATAGGACTTAACTTCTGAGGTCATCAGTACCCTGTCCGCCCCAGTAGCTGAGTGGTCAGCGTGACGGATTGCCGTCCTCTGGGCCCGGGTTCGATTCCCGGCTGGGTCGGAGATTTTCTCCGCTCAGGGACTGGGTGTTGTGTTGTGTTCATCATCATTTCATCCCCATCCGGCGTGCAGGTCGCCCAATGTGGCGCCGGATGTAGTAAGACCTGCGATATGGCGGCCGGACCTGCCCCGCGAGGGGCCTCCCGGCCAATGACGCCAAACGCTCATCATCATCAGTACCCTAGAACTTAGAACTACTTACACCTAACTAACCTAAGGACATCACACACATCCATGCCCGAGGCAGGATTCGGACCTGCGACCGTAGCGGTCGCGCGGTTCCAGACTGTAGCGCCTAGAACCGCTCGGCCACTCCGGCCGGCCCCTCTGTTTCAGAATGAACAAAGAGTGTTTTTCAAAGGCTAACAGCTGCATCCAATTTTCCATCGACTTGACGGCAAATACAGGATGTTTTCGGAAAGGGGCCTCTACTTGTTTCACAGATTTTTTTTGTCTCTCACAGCAAGTGCTTGCACCAAGAACAAAAAGAAAGCAATTTTAGCGTCTTCCTCCCTATCTCTGTCCTAAGGAAAACAGCAACATATATTTCGAGGGATGCAGCTGGCATCGGGCGTGTCAGACTATCCATCTGTCTGACAATGAACAAAGAGTGTTTTTCTAAAGCTAGCAGCTGCATCCAATATTCCATCCACCTGCAGGCAAATACAGGATGTTTGTCTCAGATCCTTCTTTCCTCTCCCTACAGATGTGATATTTTCCTCTGTAAGATGTGTGTATTTCTATTGTCTATTGTCAAGTCACAATTTATGAAAGATGTTTATATTCTGTTAATTGGATTAAGTAGGAATAATTAATATTTGTCATGTTGGAAATAATTGTGGTAGCAGGGAATGTCTGCACCAAAGTATTGTTGACAAGAGAGACCGCAAATTGATATAATTTGGAAAAGGGCGGGAGAGACCGCGTATGGATACATTTTAAGAAAAGAGCGGGAAAGACCGTGCATTGATACATTTTGTAATGGTAGCAGGGACTGTCTGCACCAGAAAGCATTGTTGGCAGGAGAGACAGCGCTTTAGCGTTCGTAGGAAGTCAGTAGTAAGCGAGAAGTGAAGCGAGTCGGTAGCAGGTCTGAAGCGAGAGGTTGAGAGGAGTGGGGTGCCTGCCAGCCACTAGCTATGATTTACAAGAGATTATAAACGGATGTACAGAGACATCAACTAACTATTATCATAAGAGGAACTAATATTATTGAATTATTTTCTTTGCGAAACTCGAGACTCCTGAAGGTATGTTTGCGCAATGCTAGTTGTAAGATTATTGTAAAAAGTAAGTCCCATTTAAACGTTTGTAAAATCATTTTATTACGAACAGTAAATATTTGAAGCGTTTTCAGAATATAATTAATTTTTGCCAGCAATGTTGCGTTACTGATTATAATCCATTCCAAAAACCATCAATATAAAACTTTGCAAACATTTTATTGTTTTCAAGAAAAAGTGTAACTATGAATTACGTAACTTCAGTCAAATTAATTAAAGAATAACGTCAGCTTTGCTATTAAAGAATAAAGTCAGCTTTGGTAATAAATACAACCACTTATTATGAAAGCCCACCAGCAGCTAATAGAGTATAGTAAAACAGAGTAAGTATATTCATGTCGCAGTTCGATGTAGCAGTCAGATGGCGATCCAGTAACAGTAAAAAAGGTAAGGAACAGTTTTGGGTTGTTGCAGATAACGACTGAGGGCCACACGACGACGACACATTCTATGTTTCGTCGAAATAATCCGAACAATTAAATTTGTAAGCGAATATTGAGAAAGAGAATAAATTTCAAAGGGAAGATTTCATTTGTTATTATGAAGCAAGAGATAGAAATCCTAAGGGGAGGTTACATAGGTTATTGTAAAAGGTAAGGTTATCATTAACAAGAGAGGTATAGAGGAGACGGGAAGGTTTCACCTCAAACAGCCGCACCAAGCCTGATTGAAGAAACAAAAAAAAAAAAAAAAGAATGCAAGTTATAACTTGCTGGTATGGCACTCTGAGTTCCTATTGGTCCTCTAGAAAATAGAGGATGGAGTCCGAAGCTATATGAAGCCCAACCCCCACCACAATCATCATCAGTCTTTGACAGTGCATAGTAGTGTCAGTGTGATTCCTGCACCATGAAACGCTCAGCCAGCAATGATGCCAGTGGCAGTGGTGATGGGAAGCAGCCAAACTTGGTCAATTGCCATGTAAGTGTTCATAAAAAAATTATGAGCTCAAATTGAGACACTTATAAAATTTCCTAGGAAATTATTCAAAATTTTTCGAGATTGTGATACATTTTCGTAACAAGTGGTTATAAAAGTTCTTTTTTCTTACTATTACAGCATTCATTACCGAAATTTTGTTGGAATTAGAACGCCGGCTGGAAGCTAAATGTCTCCAGTAAATGGAAGAGGTTGTGCTACCATCATGTAAGTAAATCTCAAAATTCTATGTGTGATAGTTATATGTTCAGAAAGCGTCTCTTAAAGTATTCAAATCGTAACAAGTGCTTATAACATTTCTATTGTTGTTCTAGCATTAGAGCAGCAGCAACTGGAAACTGAAAGTCTCCATCAAGTGGAAGAGCTTGTGCTACCATCATGTAAGTACATCTCCAAATTCTGTGTGGTAGTTTACATATTCAGAAAAAAGCTCTTGATGTATTCAGATCGTAACAAGTGCCTATAAAACTTTTGATCTCGCTGTTGCAGCATTAGAGCGGCAGCTGATGGAAAAAAAATGGTTCAAATGGCTCTGAGCACTATGGGACTTAACAGCTGTGGTCATCAGTCCCCTAGAACTTAGAACTACTTAAACCTAACTAACCTAAGGACATCACACACACCCATGCCCGAGACAGGATTCGAACCTGCGACCGTAGCGGTCACGCGGTTCCAGACTGAAGCGCCTAGAACCGCACGGCCACACCGGCAGCTGATGGACATTGAACTGCTGCTGCTGGAGTCCGAAGTGCAACAAGAAAGTAAGTACACTTGTAATATGTTGCCATTAGAGTTTTTTTTCATCACATACAGTTGTGTGAGGTATATATAAATTCATTGTTGTAGATGTTGCTAGTGATCAAGAGGGATATGAGATTCCTGTAGGAATATGCGTCGAGAATGATGACCAGGAGTCATCACTTCCATCTGGTACGAACTTTTTACTTGCTTATTTAATTTTTTCGTAGTTATAATCAGTATCTCGCTGTTGTCAAATTCAGTACAATTTTTTTGTTGTTGTTTCTAATAATCAATATCTTGTTGTAGGAGACTCCCGTAAGACGGATCGATGGCTCTACAGTAACAACAAAAATTCTGGCGAGGGTGAGATGCCTGAGTGGGAGCGTGAGATGGTGGCTGCTGAAAGACAGTGCGAGCTCTCCCTTCTCGAGCAGGGGATGGAGATGTTTGATTGAGTGGGAGAACTACCGGAAAGATCGACTGAACTGCTCAATCCTGGGACCCAGAATGTAAAAGATGATTATAATGTGACTGTCATCGTTTAAGAACATAATTATTATTCGAGAATGGTGATCTGCTTAACTGTCGTTGTTTGTTTACAGAATACAGGGTGTTACAAAAAGGTACGGAAAACTTTCAGGAAACATTCCTCACACACAAATAAAGAAAACATGTTATGTGGACATGTGTCCGGAAACGCTTAATTTCCATGTTAGAGCTCATTTTAGTTTCGTCAGTATGTACTGTACTTCCTCGATTCACCGCCAGTTGGCCCAATTGAAGGAAGGTAATGTTGACTTCGGTGCTTGTGTTGACATGCGACTCATTGCTCTACAGTACTAGCATCAAGCACATCAGTACGTAGCATCAACAGGTTAGTGTTCATCACGAACGTGGCTTTGCAGTCAGTGCAATGTTTACAAATGCGAAGTTGGCAGATGCCCATTTGATGTATGCATTAGCACGGGGCAATAGCCGTGGCGCGGTACGTTTGTATCAGATTTCCAGAACGAAAGTGTCCCGACAGAAAGACGTTCGAAGCAATTGATCGGCGTCTTAGGGAGCACGGAACATTCCAGCCTATGACTCGCGACTGGGGAAGACCTAGAACGACGAGGACACCTGCAATGGACGAGGCAATTCTTCGTGCATTTGACGATAACCCTAATGTCAGCGTCAGAGAAGTTGCTGCTGTACAAGGTAACGTTGACCACGTCACTGTATGGAGAGTGCTACGGGAGAACCAGTTGTTTCCGTACCATGTACAGCGTGTGCAGGCACTATCAGCAGCTGATTGGCTTCCACGGGTACACTTCTGCGAATGGTTCATCCAACAATGTGTCAATCCTCATTTCAGTGCAAATGTTCTCTTTACGGATGAGGCTTCATTCCAACGTGATCAAATTGTAAATTTTCACAGTCAACATGTGTGGGCTGACAAAAATCCGCACGCAATTGTGCAATCACGTCATCAACACAGATTTTCTGTGAACGTTTGGACAGGCATTGTTGGTGATGCCTTGATTGGGCCCCATGTTCTTCCACCTAGCTCAATGGAGCACGTTATCATGATTTCATACGGGATACTCTACATGTGCTGCTAGAACATGTGCCTTTATAAGTACGACACAACATGTGGTTCGTGCACGATGGATGCATACACATTTCAGTCGAAGTGTTCGTACGCTTCTCAACAACAGATTCGGTGACCGATGGATTGGTAGAGGCGGACCAATTCCATGGTCTCCACGCTCTCCTGACCTCAACCCTCTTGACTTTCATTTATGGGAGCATTTGAAAGCTCTTGTCTACGCAACCCCGGTACCAAATGCAGATCGCATTCGGGAGGACGACAGTTCAATCCCGGGTCCGGCCATCCTGGTTTAGGTTTTCCGTGATTTCCCTAAATCACTCCAGGCAAATGCCGGGATGGTTCCTCTGAAAGGGCACGGCCGACTTCCTTCCCCATCCTTCCCTAATCCGATGAGACCGATGACCACGCTGTCTGGTCTCCTTCCCCAAACAACCAACCAAATGTAGAGACTCCTCACACTCTTATTGTGGACAGCTCTGATACAATACGCCATTCTCCAGGGCTGCATCAGCACATCAGGGATTCCATGCGACGGAGGATGGATGCATGTATCCTCGCTAACGGAGGACATTTTGAACATTTCCTGTAACAAAGTGTTTGAAGTCACGCTGGTACGTTCTGTTGCTGTGTGTTTCCATTCCATGATTAATGTGATTTGAAGAGAAGCAATAAAATGAGCTGTAACATGGAAAGTAAGCGTTTCTGGACACATGTCCACATAACATATTTTCTTTCTTTGTGTGTGAGGAATGTTTCCTGAAAGTTTGGCCGTACCTTTTTGTAACACTCTGTATATTTGAAAAAAAAACTTGAGCATTGTGCTTAATTTTTCCCGTTATTCGTATGTTACAGGGTGACATCAACACTACCACTACAGGAGATGGCTGTGGCACGTGCAGCTAGAGCGGTGGTTGTGGGGGCAGGTGTCAAACACACACACCCGAGCGGCGTGCACAGCCATGCAAAGGGCCGCTCGTTGCCACGTGGGAGGCAGCCGCGGCTGCTGCAGTGCCTGCCCCCTAACCACTGCATACCATCTGGCGTCCTTGGGTGGTTCAGTCACAGCAACGATGTCCCATCCCCCAGTCTGGTGACGGTGAAGGCTCCAACATACAGGACCATCAAGGAGTGCCCTCGCTGCAGCGTTGGTGCCCCACAGGAGGTCAACGCTACCGCCTCCTACTATTCACGCTCCGGCTGCTCGCCCTCGCCGGCAACAAAAGGTATGTGTGCCTCGACGCATACCCCTTCCCCCCGAAGGCGCCTCATCCCCACCGCACTCATCCACTGGCTGGACGCAGTCGTCACCTAGCTGTAGTATTAATAATAATTAACCTGTGGCTAGTGGTAGTCCTCTAGCCCGCCCTGATAGTGAAGGACAACGGATTAGTGGCGTCGTGACCCCTCTAGAATACTCGGCGGTTGCTAGGGCCTTTGAGGGGTGCATCTCATTTACCAGAATAGAGAATCCAGCTGGGGGGTATCGTGACTCAGACAGGTTTCTAGAAGCATACCTCCCAGTGCTAGAAGCAGAGCTCCTGAAAGCCCTAGACGATCCGAGATATATTGCCATTAAATGTAATACAGTGCTCTGCTGCGAATTGACCCACACGCCCAAATAGCAAGGTGCTGCTGAGGAGAAAACCTTTCTCAACATCTGGGGTGATAATGGAGTTATATCTCAGAGTACATCAATCGCCGAATGGTATCGTGAATCCACCTTGGGTTCTATACTGGCCCGGTTTTCCGAGATGGAAGTAAGAGGGTCTGCTAAAGCACTCAGCCAAGTATGAGGTGCATTCAAGTTCTAAGGCCTCCAATTTTTTTTCTAATTAACTACTCACCCGAAATCGATGAAACTGGCGTTACTTCTCGACGTAATCGCCCTGCAGACATACACATTTTTCACAACGCTGACGCCATGATTCCATGGCAGCGGCGAAGGCTTCTTTAGGAGTCTGTTTTGACCACTGGAAAATCACTGAGGCAATAGCAGCACGGCTGGTGAATGTGCGGCCACGGAGAGTGTCTTTCGTTGTTGGAAAAAGCCAAAAGTCACTAGGAGCCAGGTCAGGTGAGTAGGGAGCATGAGGAATCACTTCAAAGTTGTTATCACGAAGAAACTGTTGCGTAAAGTTAGCTCGATGTGCGGGTGTGTTGTCTTGGTGAAACAGCACACGCGCAGCCCTTCCCGGACGTTTTTGTTGAAGTGCAGGAAGGAATTTGTTCTTCTAAACATTTTCGTAGGATGCACCTGTTACTGTATTGCCCTTTGGAATGCAATGGGTAAGGATTACGCCCTCGCTGTCCCAGAATATGGACACCATCATTTTTTCAGCACTGGCGGCTACCCGAAATTTTTTTGGTGGCGATGAATCTGTGTGCTTCCATTGAGCTGACTGGCGCTTTGTTTCTGGATTGAAAAATGGCATCCACATCTCATCCATTGCCACAACCGACGAAAAGAAAGTCCCATTCATGCTGTCGTTGCGCGTCAACATTGCTTGGCAACATGCCACACGGGCAGCCATGTGGTCGTCCGTCAGTATTCGTGACACCCACCTGGATGACACTTTTCGCATTTTCAGGTCGTCATGCAGGATTGTGTGCACAGAACCCACAGAAATGCCAACTGTGGAGGCCATCTGTTCAACAGTCATTCGGCAATCCCCCAAAACAATTCTCTCCACTTTCTCGATTATGTCGTCAGACCGGCTTGTGCGAGGCCGAGGTTGTTTCGGTTCGTTGTCACACGATGTTCTGCCTTCATTAAACTGTCGCACCCATAAACGCGCTTTCAATACATCCATAACTCCATCACCACATGTCTCCTTCAAATGTCGATGAATTTCAGTTGGTTTCACACCACGCAGATTCAGAAAACGAATGATTGCACGCTGTTCAAGTAAGGAAAATGTCGCCATTTTAAGTATTTAAAACAGTTCTCATTCTCGCCGCTGGCGGTAAAATTCCATCTGCCGTGCAGTGCTGCCATCTCTGGGATGTATTGACAATGAACGCGGCCTCATTTTAAAACAATGCGCATGTTTCTATCTCTTTCCAGTCCGGAGAAAAAAATCGGAGGCCTTAGAGCTTGAATGCACCTCGTACCGCAACTCGACACCCATATTCATGTCTGTGATCCGTTAAATGGAGATTCAAACAGTTTGAATGGCTCTGAGCACTATGGGACTTAACAGCTGGGGTCGTCAGTCCCCTATAACTTAGAACTTCTTAAACCTAACTAACCTAAGGACATCACACACATCCATGCCCGAGGATGGATTGGAACCTGAGACCGTAGCGGTTGCACGGTTCTAGACTGAAGCGCCTAGAACCGCTCAGCCACACTGGCCTGCGTTAAATGGAGGGTCCAGTTATACCGAACTCCCTGAGGATATTAAGAAGAAGCGGGCTCGCATTAACATTCAAAATGTAAAAGGTAACACTTGTTTTCCATGGTCAGTCCTGGCTTGTGAAACAAAAATTAAACAGCATCCGGAGCACACATCCCGCTACTGAATAGGTCTTAACGTTCGTGGATGCCATAACTTTGATGGTATCGAGTTCCCCATAAAGAGTCAGGACATACCAAGATTTGAGACACAAAATCGCGGAAAATCAGTTCACGTTTATGGCCTGAAGAAGAAGCAGAAAAGCAAGCCAGATGAGCATGACAAGCATACTATAGTTGGACCACTCTATTTTTCGAAATGTGCAGGTGGCCGTGATCTTCATGTAAACATGCTGCTCTTCTCTGAAGGTGATAATCAGCATTACGTATGGATCAAAGACATGTCCCGCCTCTTTTACAGCCAATTTTCGAAACATGAACATAAAAAAACACATTTGCTTCTGGTATGTAAATAACTTTTCAGAAGAAAATTATTTAAAAAGACATCTGGAGGACTGAGAATCCAAGGAACTGGTACATGTTGTTTTGCCTACAGAAGAAAACAAGTTCATTAAATTCAAGAATCCTCACCATCAGGAATGATGTCCATTTGTTGTATACACAGACTTCGAATGTCTCCTTGTTCCCATCACTTGCTGTGAAGGGAACCCCTAAGCCTCACATATCACCTTCACGCAAAAACACCTACTGTATCTGGTGGCATACCAAATTGCATGTTCATATGATTAAAGTCTTAACCGCTATGAATATTATGTTGGGGATAATCCTGCGGCTTAGTTGCTCACTGAGCTTGAAAAACCCTCATGGGATGTTGATAGGTTACAGCACCAACATCCCCATGACCGAATCGGTGGAGGATAAAAAATTATACAATGATGCGGTTAACTGTCATATTTGGGGGCTGCCATTAGACAGAAAAGCTGAAACTCTGCATAGAGATCATTGTCATCTCACGAGGTGGTTCCGTGGTGCAGCTCACAACGAATGCAATTTGAAGTATCAGTTACCGTGACACATACCCGTTTTCTTCCATAACTTAAGTGGGTATGACGTTCACTTTCTACTTGAGCAACTGGTCACTTTCAATTGGGAGAAGAATTAGGTCAGTGTACTGCCTGAGAGTGTTGAGAAGTATATTTCATTCTCCAAACGAATGACGCCAACACTTATGATCCGCTTCCTTGACACGCTACGTTTTATGTAGGCGCCACTCCAGAAATTTGTTGAAACTCTACCTCGGGAGGATGTGCATATCACACAATCTGCTTACCCCAACGAGGAAAAGTTTCAACTTGTGACTAGGAAAGGAGTTTTCCCGTATGACTATCTCGATAGTAAGACGAAACTCGACGCAACCAGACTACTGCATTTACCATTACTCTCACAGGCGATGCCATAACTAGTGCAGATTATGAGCATGCCATGAATGTCTGGCGGGAATTCAACATTCCAAATTTGGGTGCATACGCAAAACTGTACATGGACACCAACATGCGCTTGGTTGCGGATGTTTTTGAAAAGTTCCAGAATGTATGTATGGCCACGTACTCTCTGGACTCTGCCTTTTCTTACACGGCACCTGGGAATTCAACATTCCAAATTTGGATGAATACGCAAGACTGTACATGGACACCGAGATACGCTTGGTTGCGGATGTTTTTGAAAAGTTCCAGAATGTATGTATGGCTACGTACTCTCTGGACCCTGCCTTTTCTTACACAGTACCTGGGTTGTCCTGGGACGCAATGCTCAAGAAAACGAGGCACAGCATCGAACTTTTGAGGGGTGATGATATGCTTCTTTTCTTTGAGTATGGGATCCGTGGAGGACTTTGCCAGTGTGTCCATAGACACGCCAAGGCAAATAATCCACGTATGGGCGTGGGGTTTCACGCACCTCTCGATTCAAGTTATTTTCTATATTTGAATGTGAATAACTTATACAGGCACGCTATGATAAACCCATTGCCGGTTGATAGGTTTCAATGGGTGTCCAAAAACGTATTAGAGGAATTAGGTGGAAAAATATTGGGTCTGTCGGCTGAATCTGATGCGGGGTATGTGATGGAGGTAGACCTCATATACCCTGTTAGTTTGCATGAAATGACAAGCGACTTCCCACACAAGCAGAGGTATGTAATTCTCTATTGTAATCTCCAGTAGTGTCTCAGCTTAGGGATGGGGCTAGGTAGACTCACCCGGGCTATCTCCTTCAATCAGTCCACCTGGTTGAAGGTGTGTACTGAATTAAATACCGAAAAGAGGGCGGTCGTGACTAGTGATATCGAAAAAGACGTTTACAAATAAATGAATAATTCCATTTTAGGGAAAACCGTGGAGAATGTAAGAAATGAACGCGATATTTTGCTTAGGACCAAATGGGATGGGCCGTGGGGCATAAGAAAGTGCATTGCCAGACCAAATTTTAAGTGGGTCACAATTTTCAATGAGAACTTTGTTGCTGTGGAAATGTCGGAGGTTTCAGTAGAGTTTACAAAACCAGTATATATGGGTATATGTATATTGAATATCTCCAAACTCCACATGTACCGCCTCCACTATGAGCTTGCTAAAACTCATTTCGTCAAACCAAAGTTACTTTATATGGAAACAGATAGCTTCATCTACAACTGCAATCCATATGAAGTAATTAAGTGTCACGGTAATGAATTCAACACATCGAGATATGCAGCCAGTAATCCTTATGGTATTATTTCCAGGGCTCTCGTGTGTCCAGCTGGATGCGATCGTTGAAGTCCCACGATATTTCGGCGAATAACCTTTCCGCTAATACCCATATGAGATCACATCACCAACGAGCGACTTCTGCCGGATGTCCAATTCGGATTTCGACAGAGGCACTCTCCCCCAAAACAGATCATGAGACTGGTGGAAGCAGCCACAGAGGGCTTCAACCACAGAGGCTACTGTGGGATAGTGCTACTGTAGCCAAAGCCTTTGACTCAGTATCGCATAGAGGGCTATTATACAACTTATACACACAGGGGTTCCCCAGGAGCATAGTCACACTAATCCAAAGCTATCTCACGAAAAGAACTTTCTCTGTCAAGGTAGAAACAGCCACCTCCACCAAAAGGTGTATTCGTGCTGGGGTGTCACAGGGATCGGTCCTGGGACCCGTTTTGTACAGTCTGTACACTGGTGCACACTGCCCAGTATGCTGATGACACAGCATTTTACACACGTAATGCGAATAAGGACCTGGTCATTCATAGGCTAGTAAGGGTTTTAGATAACACAGAAACCCTAGGACCATCGCTGGCGCATCACCATCAACCCAGAAGAGGCACAGGCTATGCTGATTACCCAGAGGCTGGGGAGACACGGACCACCTCAACGTCCCCCCCTCCACTTGCACCTGCATGGATACTGAGTCCCCTGGCGCCGATCCGCCAAATATCTCGGCACAACCTTGGACTCGAGACTAACATGGAAACCCCACATAGACGAGGTCCACATGAAGGTGTGCGCCACACGAATGTCCATCCCAACCCAGTCCTCAACACAACCAGCTCCCTTCCCTGCTCTGTAGGAGTAAATGTTTACCAGGCACTTGTACGCCCAGTAATGGAATATGCGTGCCCTGTCTGAGGATATGCTGCGAAGCAGCATCTGGACAAACTCCAGAGACTGCAGAACCGTGCCCTCAGGAGAGCACTGCATCTACCCATGGGATTCCCCACTGACGATCTGCACGCCACTGCCGAAATCCCCCTCCTCAAAGAAAGATTCCAAAATCTGGCCAGGGCTATTTATGAGAGCTCTTCCAGATCTGGTAATAACCTCATCCACTCCCTAGGTCGGTATGACATGTTCCAGGATAAGCACATATGCCGTACGACGATCTTCAACGACTAAGTCGAAGGAAAAAAATCCCAAATTCTCCAAGTCTTAATACCAATCCTTTATCCATAAAATACCCAACATCTCGCCAACCTCAGGTACGTACAAGACACCATCAGAACACCACCACAATACACAGACAGTCAAAACAATCCAAGAAAATGAAACACACAGTACATAGATTGTGGAGTAAAAGCCAACAGGCTATAAACTCCTCCATACCCTTCCGCAAGGAAGGGAAACTAAAAGGTGAGAGAGAGAGCAGACAGAAACGCTCATCTCGGATATCGCTCGCACTCCAGCACCTACTGCCGAAACAGTAGAACAAGCATTACAAGACCTATTAGGCACCATCCTGCGGGCAGCGGAAGAGGCTACCCCCCACAAAGGTATGGGCCGCACCCGTAAATATACAGCTCCCGGAACATTTGCTAGCTGAAATTCGACACAAAAATAGAGTAGCAAAGCAGTGGAAGGTCACAAGCGATCAGACTACCAGGAGGCTGCTCAATCGTCAACAAAAAGATCTAAAGGCAGCGCACAATGTACACAGAAACCAGCAATGGCAAAATCACCTCTCAGCCCTCAAAACAGATCACACACTCTGACAAGCCAGCAGACAATTCACTAAAAGACGCGCTAGAATTCCGCCCCTGCATGGCGAGCGGGGTAAGGTCTACAGCCATGTTGATAAGGCCAACGCCCTAGCCAATACTTTGGAGAAGCAGTTCCAGGCAGCAGAACCCCAAGACGACGAACACGAAGAGGTAGTTCACCGTCAACTGGCTGTCTTCCTCAATGCTGAGGAAGACCCAGAAGATGAACTATCACTTTTCGCCCCCAAAGACATGGCAAAAGTAATTAGGTCCCTTCCATTAAAAATAAGGCGCCAGGACACGACACTGTGACCAACCAGCTAGTTAAAAACCTCCCGCCCTCGGCGATCACACACCTCGCGAACGTCTTCAATGAGATTACTCGTTCCCATGAGTACCCAGCTTGCTAGAAACACATGGAAGTGGTCGCTATACACAAACCAGGGAAAGACCCTCTATTCCCGCAGCACTACAGGCAGACTAGCATCTTGCCAACTCTCAGTAAGATCTATGAGCGCCCCCTGCTAATACCCATACAGGAACGAATCACCAGAGAGCAATTTCTGCTGGATTTCCAATTCGGATTCCCACAGAACCACTCTGCCTGCAACAGATCATGAGAGCGGTTGAAGCAGCCACAGAGGGCTTCAACCACAGAGGCTACTGCGGGATAGTTCTACTAGATGTAGCCAAAGCCTTCGACTCAGTATGGCATAGAGGGTTACTCTACAAGTTATACACACAAGGCTTCCATGAGAGCATAGTTAAGCAAATTAAAAAGCTATCTCATGGAAAGTGGAAACAGCCACCTCCACAAAAAGGCGTATTCGTGCTAGGGTGCCGCAGGGATCGGTTCTGGGGCCCATATGGTACAGTTTGTACACTGCGGACACACCAATGGCCCCCCTGGTGCACACTGCACAATATGCGGACAACACGGCCTCCTACATACATAATGCGAACAAGGACCTGCTCATCTGTGTTCTAGAAAGGGTTTTAGATGACAAAGAAACTTGGGCTTGTCGCTGGCGCATCACCATCAACTCTGAGAAGATGCAGGCTATGCTAATCACCCAGAGGCATGGAAGGCGCAGATCTCCTCAACGCCCCCCCCCCCCCCACCCCCGCCCCGTCCCCCTGCACCTTCACCTAAATGGAACACAACTCCCATGCCGCAGAACGGCCAAGTATCTCAGAGTAACCTTGGACTATCGTCTTACATGGAAACCTCACATAGACGAGGTCCACAGGAAGGTCTGTGCCAGAATGTCCATTCTATATCCAGTCCTCAATACAACCAGCTCCCTTCCGTGCTCTGTAGGAGTGAATGTATATCAATCCCTTATATGGCCAGTAATGCAGTAAGCATGCCCTGTCTGGGGATACGCAGCGAAGCAGCATCAGGACAAACTTTAGAGGCTGCAGAACCGCGCTCTCAGGAGGGCACTGCTTCTACCCCTGGGATTCCCTACCAACAATTTGCACGCTGCTGCTTAAATCCCCCTCCTGAAAGAGCCTTCTATGAGAGCTCTTCCAGATCAACAAATGACCTCATATGCTCCCTAGGTTGGTATATGATATGTCCTGCGACAAGCACAAATGCCCAATGACGATCTTCCACGACTAAGTCTAAGGGAAAATTCCTATATCCAATCCCTATCCTGGTCTCTGCCCATACTGTCAATCATCTCGCCAACCTCAGGCAAGTACCAGACACACACAGAACATTCATCACATTACACATGCACCCAAAAATCACAGAAAATAATCACATACACAAGTGAACACGTGGAGTAAAAGCCTAAAGGTTAAAAACTCCACAACACACTTTCCCAAAGAGAGGAAAGTAACAGATGAGACTGAGGGAGCAGACAGACCATTCCATCAGAAACACCTGATGATGCCAGAAAGTTTATTCGCCGAAATATCCTGGGACTTCAACGATCGAGTCTGGCTGAACACCCGAGAGCCCTGGAAACAACACATACGCTGGGAAAGCCTCCAATCACATACCTTACAGTATTTTGCCTCAGAACAAGAAGGTTATTGGCTTAATGAAAGATGAGGTGGATGGATTGCCGATTGTGGAATTTGTGTGTCTAAGATCCAAAAGTACTGGCCAGAGGTGGGCTAAGGGTGCGCCACGTGCAGCATCATGGGTCCGCACAGTCGAAGACTACTTGCAGTTCCTGTGTAGTGGAGTTCGCAGTGCTCTGCCACAACCTTTGCATTTGGTACAGAAAACTTGTATTCGGTCACGAGGTATACACTGTGCTCCAATCTAAAGTCGGATTGTCACCTCATGATGATAAAAGTGCCATTTGTGATGACGGTATGGAACCCTCCCATGCTCACACTAATTACCTGAAGTGCAACAGGGAGTGGGGGACTCAGACAGTGTGAATGAGAGAGTGTGAGTGAGTGACTGGCTGAGTGAAAGCTTGACCTAATAGTATGGCTCTTTTATCATAGTTTAAATATTGTATGTGTGATTTTGTGATTTATGGCGTGAATGCATGTGCGAGTGCTTATGTGTGTCCGTGTGTATGCTTGTGAGTGCGTCATGTGCGTGTGTGAGTGTATGACTGCATGTGTAAATAGATTAGATATTTAAGTTTCACCTACCGTTAGCTATCCAAATCACACTAGTTTTAAGTGTGAGTTCCACCCAATTCATTTTAGTGCAGTTGCTTGGGATGAACATTTTAGGGCCATCTGCTTCATTGTGTTATTAAATTATTTCAGCTGCTTGAGGTGGAAAATGTTTAGATCCACCCAGTTAAAAGTATAAATTAAGTCTTCTTTTTTGGTGGAATTTCACTAGTAATAGAAATAGTGTAAGAGAAACTATGCCTCTGTAATAGCTGTAAACAGTACTGCAATGTAAAGCACAAAACTTTTTTCAAACAGTACTATTTTTAAAAACTATGAACTGTAAATAAAAAAATTCAAACAGTTACAAGAACTGTGAATTTAAAAGCATTATTACTTCGTGTACTGTAAAAACAAGATTTGTGGGTGTAAATCTGTATTACTATTGTGAGTATTTATGTCTGAATAAAAAATTGTTATTCGTTACGATACATCTTTGTTATTTCACAAATCCCTATCCTTACAAATGAATCTATAGGCTGTGCAAGATGCACAAGATATTAGTTTAAAGTATGAGGGAGGTGACGTTTAAAATGGAGGGAAAGCAATGTAATGTTTGCATGGGATTTCGCTTATTGTGCTGCATGTATAGGTTTCTGGAAACAGGTGGCGCGTGATCGGGTCAGCTTCCAAAGACATATAGCAAACATGGCTGAAATTGTGTCTCCTGCGCTTGAACAAATCCACAGACATAGGATCTAGGCAAGGCTACATCCTATCTAAGTAGGAGCTAGGTAGAAAGAAAGAAAAACACAGAATGTGAGGTAGAAAAGTTAATTTATTTTCATTAATCCAACTTAAAAGTAATTTTACATTTCCATAAGCAGACACAACACTATTTTCACACATCTTCTTCTTGTTGAGCTGACGGATAGCAGGATGACCTCAGATGTTAAGTCCCATAGTGCTTAGAGCCATTTGAACCATTTTGATAGCAGGACACCTGCATTATTCCAGGTCTTGAAGATTCGCAGTATCCATGCAATCTTCTCCTCGCCTTTGACATAGATGGTGGTCTCACGATGATCGAATATTCGAAGTGACCTCATCATATCTTTAAAAGGTATATCAGGATCATCCCAGTGTAGTCCATGAAAGAAACGTGTTAGCCACTTTGCACTCCATCCTTGAAAGTCCTCGGTGATGCAATTCTTGCTGAGAATGTCTCTATTATACCAGCATCTTCTTTGTACGCTATGAGTGCAACATCTTTAAATACGAATTATCTACACTCATTATCATAGAAACCTTGAATTTCTGCAACGGCGTTCACTCTGCAAGTTGTCATTGTGAAATGCTCTGGGCATGCTACAGCACTTGGTCATTTATACAGCATGCTGCACAGCACCAGTAAGTGGACAATTATTAATCACACAGTCATGTAGAGCTAGAGCATACTGTGCAGTGTTCTGGGATACTTGATGATGATTCAAATTCGATTCGTACATCTATTGGTCCTGATTTACTTATCTCATTCTTCTTAGAACAGACTATCACGATGATTGGTGCCAGCTCCTTGAATTTCCGTGGACTGCGTTGGCATCCTTCCTCTTCAACACCTTCATTGTTAGAAGCACGGAACCTTGTATACATGTCAAATGCTAGCCTGTATACATTCCCATCCCACTGTGGCAGTAAACTGTCGTTCGGATAGAACTCGGAATTCAAGTAAACTCTGGCATTAGTTAAGTTACAGTTGTCAAATACGGTGGATCATTTGCTAAATTCCTCCTTCTATTCATCAGGAATGCAAGTATGGTGTATCTTGGTGTTTCCAGCTGTACTGAGGTTTTAATAGCCCATGTTTGCCTGTTCACTGTCAGTAGCACCGGGTACTCAAAAACCTCCCATGAGTAGAAAGTTTATGGCAGATATGTACCGGTATTCAGAACTTTTGAAAGCTTTAAACGCTCCTCATCTGCCACAGTGATGTGCGGCATTGTCCATATTTCATAATAATTCGCTGCATGTCCTCAAAGTACCCCATAAGCATTTTTAGAGGTATGCATGTAGTAAATCGGCGGTACTCTTCTGCTGTTCTGTTCACAGGCTCGTCTATGAGCCATCCTGCATTTTCTAAGCCATTCAGATCCGAGGGTGATGATGAGACATATGTTTTAAGGGTTAATGCTATGCCAACATTACGTGTACGATCAATCTCTACCCCATGAAGTTCATAACGTATTTCTTAGAACAGGAATGCCAAAGTATTACGTGTAAGCCTTGATCCCACTGTATGACTACCATCCTTTATGTTAAAGGATCCATCCAAATATATGAAACTCTTGCATGGAAGAGTTAAAGCTTCTTGACACTGGATGACAATCCTAATTTATTTTCTTTTTGTTATTTATTTATTTATTGTTCCGTGGGACCATGGTCATGGAACGAGTCAATACATGAAATTATAACACGATATTAGAAACAGATAAAATGAAATATAAAAAAACATATTCAGGTGACAAGTCGTAAGTTTAAATGAAGAAAATCAACAATGTAACACTGGAATTTGCTTAATTTTTTAGCTCTTCCAGGAGCTCCTCGACAGAATAGAAGGAGTGAGCCATGAGGAAACTCTTCAGTTTAGACTTAAAAGTGTTTGGGCTACTGCTAAGATTTTTGAGTTCTTGTGGTAGCTTATTGAAAATGGATGCAGCACAATACTGCACTCCTTTCTGCACATGAGTCAAGGAAGTGCATTCTACATGCAGATTTGATTTCTGCCTAGTATTAACTGAGTGAAAGCTGCTAACTCTTGGGAATAAGCTAATATTGCTAACAACAAACAACATTAAAGAAAATATATACTGTGAGGGCAATGTCAGAATTCCCAGATTTTTTAATAGGGGTCGACAAGAGGTTCTCGAACTTACACCACATATAGCTCGAACAGCCCGTTTTTGAGCCAAAAATACCCTTTTTGAATCAGAAGAATTACCCCAAAAAATAATACCATACGACATAAGCGTATGAAAATATGCGAAGTAGACTACTTTTCGTGTTGAAGTGTCACTTATTTCAGATACTGTTCTAATGGTAAATAAAGCAGCATTTAGCTTCTGAACAAGATCCTGGACATGGGCTTTCCACAATAGCTTACTATCTATCCGAACGCCTAGGAACTTGAACTGTTCCGTCTCGCTTATAATATGCCTATTCTGTCGTATCAGAATATCGGTTCTTGTTGAATTGTGAGTTAGAAACTGTAAAAACTGAGTCTTACTGTGATTTAGCATCAAATTATTTCCCACAAGCCACGAACTTATTTCATGAACTACATTATTTGTTACTGTTTCAATATTACACACAAGATCCTTCACTATCAAGCTGGTGTCATCAGCAAACTGAAATATTTTTGAATCACCTGTAATACTAGAAGGCATATCATTTATATAAATAAGAAACAGCAGTGGCCCCAGCACCAAACCTTGGGGAACGCCCCACTTAACAGTGCCCCATTGGGACTGAACATCACTACCACTCTCAATATTGCGGAGAATTACCCTCTGCTTTCTGTTCTTAAAGTAAGAGGCGAACCAATTATAAGCTACTCCCCTTACTCCATAATGGTCCAACTTCTGCAGTGATATTTTGTGGTCAACACAGTCAAAAGCCTTCGTTAAATCAAAGAAAACACCTAGCGTTCGCAGCCTTTTATTTAATCCGTCCAAAACCTCACAGAGAAAAGAGAATATAGCATTTTCAGTTGTTAAACCATTTTTAAAACCAAACTGAACATTTGACAGCAAATTATGTGAATTTAAATGCTCCAGTAACCTTGTATATACAACCTTCTCGATAACTTAAGCAAACACCGATGACATAGAAATAGGTCTAAAATTGTCAACATTATCAATGTCTCCCTTTTATAAAGTGGCTTCACTACCAAGTACTTTAATCGGTCAGGAAACCGACCACTCCTAAAGGAAAAGTTACAGATATTGCTGAGAACTGGGCTAACATACATAGAACAATACTTCAGTATTCTGCTAGATACCCCGTCATATCCATGAGAGTTCTTTGACTTTAGTGATTTAATTATTAACTCAATCTCCCTCTTGTCATTATCATGGAGGAGCATTTCAGGTAACAGTCTCGGAACACTTTTTTCTAAGAGCGCTATATGATTCCCTGTTGGGACTAGGTTTCTATTTAATTCACCTGCTATATTCAGAAAGTGATTATTAAATACTGTACTGTAATTTCACCGTTCTTGTTAAATTTCGTTGAAGCATAAGGTTTATGCGAGAAGTATTCCTGGCGTATGATTCACTCATCATCTTCCACTGGGTGGGATATATTGAGCGACGACGTCATTGCGAGGCTTCAAGCCTACTGATTTAAGAAACTTGTAGTTCGCACATGTTATCACCTTGCTGTTCTGCTGCGAAGAGCTATGCTGTGGGCTGCGTGCGCTAGTTTTATACCTTACGCCCATCTTGTCGTAGATGTAGTCGTACAATGATTTCCTCGCCACGAAAGTCAACGAATTGGTTATTCTGATCCACAATACGCAGCTGCAGATAGTCTAGTGTCTGAACTGTCACTGGATGGTATATAGCGGTAGTAGGAGTCTCAACAATCTTATGCCCTGTTCCAACTGATGGGAGGAATCCGTAAATTGAATGAAACAGTCATTTGTTGAGATATGAGTTCGTTGCAATGTTACACTCAACCAGTGGCGTAGCGTGGTTTTAAAGGTAGGGGAGACTCTACATTTATTACAGGAAGACAAAATACTACACTAAACAATAATTCAAACAAATGAAACAAAATGTATCAAATAAAACAACTACTACTACTACTAATACTACTACCACCATCAATAATAATAATAATAACTAACTTGTTCAAGAAACGATGACAAATTTGTAGAACTCCAGCAGCAAGAGGAGAAGCACTTATATTTTCTTGTACACAAGTGCAATGCGCCTGTCTTTTCTTTCCACGAATGAGTTTATAACTCGGTCTAAAAAGATCTGATCACCGGATAGCTCTCCAAGTTGTGTCTTTTCTATTGCTAACGTGCTCAAACACGACAGCCGGGTTTTGGACACTGAATTCCTTAAATAATTCTCCACTCGTTTAAGAGTACTCATGCTTCGTTCACTGCTTGCTGTAGTTGCGGGTAGGGTCAAAACAAAACGAAGGAACTTCGTTGTTTCTTCATAAACAGAGTCTAAATCATTGTTGAAAATGTACTTTAAGAGGATTCTTGGAGATAAGTGTTTTTTCACATCAGCGTATATGTTACACAGTGCATGTTCAAGTTGTTCTTGTTTGAAAAAAGGGTACTATTCTAATAACTGAAGCAGTTTCAACTTTGGGAATTCTTTTTGATAGTTAGGGAAACACTTTTCGTTCAAAAGTTCACAAACTGAATTTGGGGAAACTCTTGAAATCTTCTTTCCATCTGAACAATTTGCAAATCCAGTATCTCGTAAGTTAGTGCCCTGAGAGATGTCTTTTGACTGCCACGGTATGATAAGTTGCCATTCAAACACAAACTGCATTTAATGCATTCATCAACGAATGTTTCCGTCCTTAATTGTCGTAAGTTTCTCAAAACAGTTCTTATTTCGTTGTGGCAAGCAGTTATACTGACAGATTTTGACTGAAGAACATTAAAGAAATGAACAACAGAAAAAAAGCACACTCGATAGAAACAAAGCAAATAGAGAAACGTAGGATCATCCATCCGTCGTTTCAATCTCACAGCACAGCTCGAAGACTCTGGGTCCCACTGAGAGTCTGTATCATCAATTGTATAATTAAAAACACCATATAGCTCTGAGAAATGACTAGGTATTTTTGAAACTGCCCTGGAATGAAAGTTCCAGCGAATGTTGCTTGCATGTGGCAGTGTAAATCCTTTCTCAGTTAGCAATACAGTTCGTTTTGATGATTTGCTGTAAAACGAATGGAATGCAGTAAAATCACTTACAAACATGCGTACTTGTCGTATGATTTTGGAGGCATGTAACAGTACTAAATTCCGTTGGTGTGCATAACAATGAATAAACAGCGCATAGCGACAGAACTGCTTCACCAATTGTTGTAGTCCTCTTTCTCTGTCCGCCATTACTGAAGTGCCATCATATGTTTGACTAACCACTTTTCTCTCCACATTCCATTCTTTCAATACTGCACGAATAATGTTTGACAAACCTTCAGCAGTTTTATCTCCAGGAACATCGTAAAAGCCAACGAAAATTTCCTCAATTTTGTCTGCAATACAGTATCAGAAAATTATACTCATTTGACTCTTGCATGACACTTGCATGACACAGCTTGAATCGAAATGAAATTGCAGTTCTGAATTTCAGATCTTATTTTCTCATTAACTGCCAGAGTTATCATTTTTATTACATCATTCTGTATATCTGGAGAAGTTCCTTTAAAGCTTGAAGATGATGACAGATGGTCTCGGATTAACTGCTCTCCTTAATCTAGTAAATCCAACAACTCCAGATAGTTACCTTTGTAGCTGGAGGATTCATCTTCTCGATGGCCGCGAAAGGCTAGTTCTTGTTTACAAAGAAATACAATTGCCTGAATAATACAAGCCAACACTCTCTTGTTGGATGCAACTTGTTTGTTGTATTTTATTGCTGTCAGACGAACGGCTTCAGAAAGGGTGTGCTCAATTCTACTTTTGCTAAGTAACTGAAATGATTCTTTGTTCTGAAGGTGACGTTTTGATATCTGATGCTTTGGTGCTTTCCTGTCAAAGTTCTTTATTGTACAAATGCCCTCATTACACCATTCCTTTTCACCACCAAACAGAAGACATATATAACAATATAATCTGTTATTAACTGCATTCGCAGTCAGGCAAGTATACTTTTCGTACCACGCTGTCTTAAAAGTGAGTTTTTGTTTGGCTTCACTTAAAACTACACTGTGTATAGGAGTAGGCAGTTTGCCCTTCAAATCGCACTTTTTTTAATAAAAATTCTGTAAGGTTTTTAGTTGCTCGCTCACTCATGTTGGCTACACAATGAAAATATGAACTAAAATCACGCAAGAATGACTGTGAACACAAACCGCGCGGCTGTTCACTTCCGTGCTAAAAGCCAGCATAGAAGCGGCAGAGACTAGTCTCGATACCTGCTAGCAAGTGCAGCGCACCGGCCATCGTGTAAGAGGGGAAGTGGAGGGGCCGCAGGCGCAAACAGCCAGGTAAGGGAAGGGAGGCAGAGACAGAGCAGTCGAGTCTCAAGCAGGCAGATACACCAATACTCACAAGGGAACCTCCCCATCGCACCCCCCTCAGATTTAGTTATAAATTGGCACAGTGGATAGGCCTTGAAAAACTGAATACAGATCAATCGAGAAAACAGGAAGAAGTTGTGTGGAACTATGAAAAAAAAAAAAAGCAAAATATACAAACTGAGTAGTCCATGTGTAGTAGTCTTCGCTTAAGTGAAAATTTTAATTTCTTTATTTTCGCAAAGTTATGATCTGTCCGTTCATTCATTGACGTCTCTGTTCACTGTAATAAGTTTAGTGTCTGTGTTTTGCGACCGCACCGGAAAACCGTGCGATTAATAGACGAAAGGACGTGCCTCTCCAATGGGAACCGAAAACATTTGATCGCAAGGTCATAGGTCAACCGATTCCTCCACAGGAAAACACGTCTGATATATTCTATACGACACTGGTGAGGGCATGTGCACCACATGACAGGAATATGTTGTCGACCCACCTAACTTGTGCACTTGGCGAATTGGTAAAAAGATTCTTCTACCTTTCCCGATTTAGGTTTTCTTGTGGATGTGATAATCACACCCAAAAAAGTGATGAAAACATAAGAGTGTGTCACATAAAGTGCAACAAATGAATGCAACAGTTTCACAGTCACACAGTTTTCCCTGTGCTCTGTCAAAACATATGTTTTCAACGTTTTCAAATTTTTCCGTCTCTAGACCGTCAAATCCTGCATATGTCCAAGCAAATCTGAACATGTCCTGGAATTTTGGAGGGCGAAGTTGATTACGTGTGAGTGCCTGAACTCTGATAATTGTCTGAAAACAAAAAATTAAACTTCTCACTCGAGGGAAGACTTGAACCAAAGACCTCTCGCTCCGCAGCTGCTCACGCTAACCACGCGACCACTGCGCTCCTAAGCTCAGAGTGTCCTTGATGTTGCCTATCCTGCACATGGACTACTCAGTTTGTATATTTTGCTTTTTTTTTCATAGTTCCACAGAACTTCTTCCCGTTTTCTCGATTGATCCGTGTTCAGTTTTTCAAGGCCTATCCACTGTGCCAACTTATAACTAAATCTGAGGGGGGTGCGATGGGGAGGTTCCCTTGTCAGGGTGCGGCGGCGCGGGCTACAAAACTGATGTCTTCGCACATTTAGAGCTCTTAGCAGAAAATTATTTATATTTTTGTTATGAATTACTATTGCATTTTTTTTTAAGCACGAATACAGGGGAGACTAAGTCTCAGAGTCTCCCCTCACGCTACGCCACTGCACTCAACACGGATTCTACTGACAGGGAGAATATCCACTTTCTGATTAGATTTGTAAAATTTATTGGGATCCGTCTTCAAAACCTGTTCCTTTGTGAAATCCAGTAGTGGGCCTATTGAACCTTTCTGCTTAAAGTCAACCCAAGCATTCACCGTCCATTTTTCAGATTAAAGTGTACTGTGTACTGTACAGTGCTCATTCCCGTTTCCAGACTGTTTTAAAACATGGTTTAAATCGTCAGTATCGTATGAACCAGGTTCAATTTCTACAATTTCTTCTTTACCATTAATTTCCAGACGTAGTTTATTGTTAGCCTCTGTGATATTTGGAATGATGTATGTCTCCAGTCCAATCAGCGCGATGCTTCAATCTCCAACGCTTAAATCAACTGATGGGAAGTAATTCGCACGTAGTACAGACGATCGTTGTTTTAATGTCAGAGTGTATGACATTGCATCTAAAAATCGATTGGTGAATGGGTCCTTAATACCCAGCCTTGCACAGGGTGTAAATTTTAAGTTGACAAACCAGAATAACTCGAAATATAAGCTTCACATGAAAAAATGTGCAGAATCCAAAGTTGATTATTTTCGGGGTGGACATCTGCTGGTGCTAAAATTAGCCCTCCACCCGAGCCCCTTGGGTGTGGGGCAGGAGGCAATTTTAAAATTTCAAATGGGAACCCCCATTTTTTATTGCAGAATCAGATTCTACATAAAAAACTACGTACATTTTGTCTTAAGCATTTGTTTTGATTCTTGTAATTGGCGCTGTAATTCAAGAAAATCCATGTTCTCATTTTTGCGTGGAAAATGGTTACGGATAAATAAAAAATACCCCATAGGGTGGGGTTTGAGACAGAGGAATTAGAGTTTTACAAATGTTGACCCAAATATTCCACGCAAAAATGAGAACATGGATTTTCTTGAATTACAGCGCCAACTACCAAGAATCAAAACAAACGCTTAAGACAAAATGTACGTAGCTTTTTATGTAGAATCTGATTCTGCAATAAAAAATGAGGGTTCCCATTTGAAATTTTAAAGTTGCCTCCCGCCCCACCCCCAGGGGGCTAGGGGGCTAGGGTGGTGGGCTAATTTTAGCATCAGCAGATGTCCCCCTCGAAAATAATCAACTTTGGATTCTACACATTTTTTTCGTGTGAAGCTTATTTTTCGAGTTATTCTGGTTTGTCAGCTTAAAAGTTACACCCTGTATATCACTCGTAAAAGTCAGAAGAAACATTATGCATAGATGACCACATGGGAATGTATTACAGTCTTGGTAGCGTCGAAAATTGTAGAACACATGTCTTCTGCCTGTGAAGTATTGTTGTAATTCTTCTGGGGGTTGTAGGTCGCCGAATGAGTCGAAATAGTAGATGTTATTTGTATTTCTTTTTTTAACATATGCTACCCAGTGCGTTCCAGGTCCTCCTGCTACATCCGGATTCACAATTCCGCATTCTCCTCCTCTTCGGTAATGTATCTCGCATAATCACACCTCGGAATCTCGGAATTTTGAATTTCTTCGTAACAAACTTAAGCAGATCAGTATTTGTAAGCGCCCTGTCTGGTAGGACTATTAGGGGGCATGTTTTTGTTTATGAAGAGACCTAGTTCTTTCTTGTATGATTTCAAGTTAGCCCTTTTCCGATGGCTGCTGCCTCCATCATGCAGTTATTTCTTCGTGCCTCCTGCAGTTGTTCCTGAGAGCTTTGTGCATTCTTGACTGTCCTGGCAATAGCCGCAGCACCCCCAGCCAGTGAACCCACCGCTGAGAGACCGGCTTAGACAGGAATGAGGAAGGGAATAATTCCACCCAACGTCTTGGGGATTGGTAGAACCCTGGGTGGTTTAATCGATAATTTTTTTCTCACTCCTTTCTGCTTCAGGGCGCTTTTAGCTGCACACAACGCTGTCAGGATACAGTTTTTCATGCACCCTTTGGTTTTCATCTTCTTCCTTAGCGCTCTACGTGCAGTGCTCGTAACTTGGCTGAACTTCTTCACATCCAAAGCCAACTTAACTTTACCACGTTTAGTTTTTTCAACTGCAAATGCTACAATGCGTTGACCTATACCAGTATCCTTTCTCGCACCTATTACCTTAGCTTTATCAGCTAAAATTCGATCAGTGGTGTAACGATCTTTATTTGCAGCGTAAGCGACGTCGCGTTCCATACATGCTTCGTCGAGTAGATTTATCCCCTTATCAGTGCGTGCCAACCTTTTATGAAGTTTTGTTCCAGGTCTACAGTAGTTATATCCAGGAATGTGTAATTCGACTGGTAGTTTGTCGAGAATACCGCCTCCTCCTCTAATGCGTCTCCTATCACGCATGTTGTACTCCTGAGGTGCTTGTGGTCTGCGCTCCCTGTTATATAACAAATCGTCAGCGTCGATCCATCTGTTTTGTGATGCGGGAAAACCAAGCCATTTAACCAACGCTCTATTCCCCCGACGCCGTATGACCCTCTCTACGAGATGCACATCTCGTTCCGAGATCTTCTGCAACTCTTGAGTGTAAAAGCATCCTGCAATTCCAGTACCACTGCCGTCCTTTAAGAGGTAGGTTCTAGGATTCGTTCTGTGCACTTTGGAAAATGTGAATATCTCGGTTGACTTCTCAAATGTTGTCTTGTGTTTTGAAATACGTACTAAATCACCTACACTAAATTGATGTTTGCTCGGATCTACCATTTTAATACGATTTTATACTGTATCTAGAAATCTATTATCAGGGACATCGATTGGTCTCATTTTTATTGTGCGATGTTTGGTTCGATTAGACTGTGCAATTATTTGCGGGAGGATATCCATCTGTGTGAGCCATGAAGACTGGATTGCATCCATGTCTGGGTTTTCTCTGTTCTGTTCAGACGTTCCACGATACTCGCCTTCAGGTGGGTGAACGCCGAGTAGTGATGTATTCCTTATTGCTCCATCACAGCCTTGAAATATTTATTGTAAAACTCAACGCCGTGATCTGTTTGAAGGTTGTCAGGGCTTCGATTTGTCCCTGTCTACGGCAATACGTCAAACACATGCGTGACGTCCTTCCCTGTTTTCCCTTTTACAGGTAACGCCCAGGCATATTTAAAATAAGTATCAATGACCATTAAAATTCATTTGAATCCGTTTTTCACACGTCAGTCTTTCCTCATATCGACAAGATCCGCCAGCCACAGGTCATCCAAACCTTTAATCGTAACATATGTTTGAGGGTATGTTTTGCGTGCTGGTTTGTGCAGTTCTCGAACTACAGTCTCCATACTTATTCCATGATGCCTCTCTCTCTAAGCTCAGAAATTATTGAAACAACTGCATTTAAACGAGCTGTATTACTAGCCGCAGCTAGAGCCATGAGCAGCCATGGCCGGTCTGTTATCTCATTGGGGTCGTCGTAATATACAGGGTGAAAAGTATTTAAACCGACAAACTCTGGGAGGTTGTAGGGGACATCAAAACAAATATTTTTCCCTAATGTCATTTTTTCCTATGATAAGTATTTAAACCAGTAGAGGAAGATTTCTCTGGCGGCAGATCAATAAAACCAACAAACACTTTTCCATTTTTTTATGACCAAGAGACAACAGATTAACACAACCCAGTTTCAATTACGGCAGATTTTCAAAAATGCCTCCATTGACACGTAAACAAAGGTTACACCGTCGGATCATGTTCTGTCTGACACGGCAAAAACCCCAGGACTATTCTGAATTGTTCCTGCTGCTGCTACTATCCGGGCAACCAGATCCTCTTCTGATGCAACAGGAGTTGCAGAAACAAGGTTGCGCATCTCCCCCACACAAAAAAGTCCAGAGGGGATATATCTGGAGATCGAGCAGGCCATGGTGCAGGACCACCTCTGCCAATCCACGTTTCTGGGAACCGTCGGTCCAGGAATCGACGCACACGTCGGCTGAAATGTGCCGGCGCCCCGTCATGTTGAAACCACACGCGTTGTCTTGTAGGGAGCGGCGAGAAAATTGTGATAGTGCCTGCCATTTAATGGCCTAGGTAGCAGATACGGCCCAATTAAACAGACCCCAGCAACACCGACCCACACATTAACGAAGAACCGCACTTCATGAGCGCTAGTAACCGTGGCATGTGGGTTATCCCCACTCTAAACATTGGAGTGTGAATTGTGAATGTTGAAGACTCCATCACGCCCGAACGCTGCTTCATCGGTAAACAACACAGAGGATGGAAATGTAGGATGCATTTTACACTGTTCCAGGTACCACTGCGAAAACTGTGCTCTGGGTGGATAATCAACTGGTTCCAGACTGTGGGCACGCTGTAAGTGAAATGGACGTAACAATTGCTCTCGAAGGACTGTTCTTACATTCGTCTGATTCGTCCCAATGTTACGTGCAATTTTACGAATGCTGATTGAAGGCTCCCGCTCCACGTGTTGCAAGGCAGCTTCCTCAAATTGCAGCGTTCTTACGGTGCGATCGCGTCTCTGTCCAGGTAATCTGCTAAATGACCCGGTCTCACGTAGACGTTGGTACACAGCAGCAAAGGTCGTATGATGCGGGATACGGCGATTAGGATACTGTTGTTGATAAACCCGCTGTGCAGCTCGTCCGTTGTGGTGCGCTACGTAGTACGCACCAACCACATCAGTGTACTCACTCCAGGTCTATCGCTCCATTAGTAAACAGAGACAATGCACTACTACACTGGTGGACAGCAGTTTCCTACAGCTGAAGAGCGTAATACGCCCTCTAACAATTGAAGATCGTTATACGGCCTCTAACAACTGAAGAGCGTAATACGGCCTCCAACGGTTTAAATAATCCTCATAGGAAAAAATGACATTAGGGAAAAGTATTTGTTTTGATGTCCCATACAACCTCCCAGAGTTTGTCGGTTTAAATACTTGTCACCCTGTATATACAGCGGGAGTCGATTGCTCACTCTTTTATGCTGAATGTCAATACCATCACCACTGCTATATTTTGCACCATCCAAAATAGGTCTTATGATGGATTTGTATTTCACATTGCTTCGACTTTTTGCATTCTTATGCAGATCACTTAACACCAATATTACACGATAAATTCCAGATCGTTACGCGAATAATTTACAGTTTTTGTGGGTTTTAGGAAAATAAGGCTCAGTAGACCGGGTGTTCTTTGAAATTGTTAATCGACGATGTGTATCGTTTTTTCATTTAAAGTTACAGGCTGTTTCTCACCACTAACATCGAATGTTTTGTCTGTCCTAGCGTCGCTGTGACGGTTAATGAAATCGGCAATAGCATCATCGTCGTCGTTGCAGAATTTCGCTAAGAGTTCATCGAGAGATTCAGTAACTAGTTTAAAGGTTTCTCGCAGTGACTGCTCCAGCTTCAAATTCCGTAACCTCAACACCCGTAACTTCTCGCTAATGGCCTTCCGTGCATCGATGACTTTATGCTTTGTCGACATCTCGGTGTATACTAATCGGACTTCTGTGCAGCGTGAGGTTTTATAAATGCGCTCTTCTTCTTTTGCTGCTCCCCCTTCTCGGTAACAGCTATTTTCCCTTCAGTTAAGTTGCCTATTTTCTTTTCAGTTGCGTTAACCCGTTCGGACAATGTTCCGTTCTCAATGATAGCTATTCCCCCTTCAGTTAAGCCGTTTACTTCCTTCTCAATTGCATTAACCCAATCATTCAGTGTACTGTTCAGTCTCAGAAGGGTTTGGCAATACGTCTCTACTTCCTTGTGTACACCTCCAGCTTTATGTTCGAGAGTTTGTATTTTCGCGTCCATGTGCAAGCGAATTTTTTATCATTGTACACCCATCGTATCAATCTGTGCTCCCAGCATGCGTGCGAATTTATCCTTGGTGATGCGATACTGATGTACTCACCTCTTTGCATGGGTATATATATACGAGGGTTGTTTTTTAAGTAAGGGCCGTTCGCGCGTATAGTCCCGTAGTTCGCGCGGACGCTGCAACAAGCCACCGCGCCACTTGCCGGCATCCTTCCCGTTCACACTGATGCAAGTTGCAGCTCTGTAGCTGACGTGTACGCATCGCTGTGCTACTTTATAATGTTTGCGATTATTGAATCGCCCGCCGCGTGTGAGATACGGTCAGTGATACGGTTTTTGACCGCGAGAAGCCTATCAGCTGCAGAAATTCATCGTCAGTTAACAGAAGTTTATGGCTTGAATGCAATGAGTAAAGGTAAAGTGCGTCAATGGGTTAGAGAGTTTAAAAATGGCCGTCAAAACGTCCATGACGAAGAACGCTCAGGACGGCCCTCTGTGATCACTGATGATTTGGTGGCTACAGTCGAAACAAAGATTCGTGAGGACAGAAGATTCACAATTTCCACTCTTTCTTTGGAATTTCCACAAGTTTCAAGATCGGTTTTGTACAAAATTGTGTCTGAAAACCTAAACTTTGAGAAACTGTGTTCTCGGTGGGTACCCAGACTCCTCACAGAGGACCACAAACGAAAGAGATTTGCCACTTCATTGGACTTTTTGATTCGTTACGAGGAAGAAGGGGATGACATGTTCAGTCAAATTGCCACTGGAGATGAAACATGGGTATCCCATATCACTCCCGAAAGCAAGCGACAATCGATGGAATGGCGACACACAACCTCACCCGTCAAGGTCAAAGCCAAACAGACGCTGTCAAAGTGCAAGATTATGGCAACTGTGTTCTGGGACTGGCGCGGTGTTTTGCTAGTGGACTTTATGCCACGAGGAACGACAATCAACTCAGATGCCTACTGTGCAACTCTAAAGAAGCTCCACAGAGCAATTCAAAACAAAAGGCGCGGCATGCTGACAAAAGGAGTTTGCTCCTGCACGATAACGCTAGGCCTCACACCTGTCAAAAGACTCGGGATTTGATTGATTCTTTTGGCTGGGAAGTTTTGGACCATGCACCATACAGCCCCGACCTTGCTCCTAGCGATTTTCACCTTTTCCGGTACCTGAAACACCATCTTGGTGGGCAGCGCTTCAATGACGACGATGAAGTGAAAACGGCCGTGAACTCTTGGCTGTCGGAGCAGGCGGCCGAATTCCTTGAAGAGGGAATTAAAAACTTAGTTGTACGGTACGACAAGTGCTTAAATAAACAAGGCAACTATGTAGAAAAATAGGTAAAAGTGTGTTGAATCAGAAAATAAAAGTTTTTTTACAAAAGTATTTGTATTTTTTTAAAAATAAAAACGGCCCTTACTTAAAAAACAACCTTCGTATATATATATATATATATATATATATATATATATATATATATATATATATATAGGAAAACCAGGAAAACTGTCAAGTATTGGCTCAATATTTTTCTAACCTACTAAATTGCCCAGAACCTAGTTTAAGGTTTCCCAAAGAAATCTGTGCCAACGCTCAACCGGATTCATTACCACCAACACAGGAAGAAATCAAATGTCACATTAAAAACTTAAAAAATAATAGAACATCTGGCGAAGATGGCATTGTTGCAGAGCTATTAAAAAACCTAGGACCAAAGACGCTGCAAGAGCTCACAAAAATAGTAACAAAAATATGGGAAACAGAAAAATTACCAGAGGATTGGAAATGTGCCCTTATTCACCCGTTACATAAAAAAGGAGACAGAACAAATGTCAATAACTACAGGGGAATCTCACTTTTACAAGTCACCTACAAAATTCTCTCAACATGCCTGCTGAAAAGAACACAAGAGCAGCTGGAACGCCAAATTGGTGATTATCAAGCAGGCTTCCGCCCCGGTCGCTCATGCATAGAACAAATATTTAATTTAAAGACAATATTAAAACACAAAGCAATTAGAAATGCCCCCATAATTTGTACATTTGTAGATTTTAAGAAAGCCTATGACTCAATTGACCGGCAATCTTCGTTTAACATTTTAGAGGAACTTGGACTTGACTCCAAAACACTAAGGCTTATCAAAGAATCACTGACAGACACTATATCTAAAGTTAAATTCAGGGGAGAAATCTCTGAACCTTTTCTCATAAAAACTGGAGTACGTCAAGGTGACGGGCTATCTCCACTTCTGTTTAATATAGTCCTGGATAAAGTCATTAAGGAATGGGAAAAAGAATTAAAAAATCAATCCTACTGGAAACCAATCCATCTTGGTAGAACCAAAGACAACGTGGAGATATCTTGTTTAGCATTCGCGGATGACTTGGCCATACTTGCAGATGATGAAGAAATCGCCACCAAACAAATAGAGATCCTTAAGGAATGCGCGGATAAAGTAGGTTTACAAATTTCGTTTCAAAAGACAGAATTTTTCTGTACGAAATTCCATATACACAGTTTGAACACAAAATATGGAAAAATAAATAGAGTAAAACATTTTAAATACCTAGGTGAAATTTTGGAGCCAACCGGAGGAGAGAAAGTTGCACAGAAGATCAGACAACAGAAAATGAAGAGAGCATATGGTATGAAACATGAAATATACAATGAAAAATGCATCTCCTCGAACACAAAAATCAGACACTACTGCGCAGTAATTAAGCCAGCAGCACTATATGCTAGTGAAACGCTCACACTCCACACAAAATGTGATTTAGAAAAAATACTAAAAGAAGAACGCAAAATTATGAGAAAGATTTTAGGTCCAAAATTAACAGAAGAAGGATACCGGATACAATCAAGAAGAACCACAGAAACTATATCAAACCTGGCAGCAGACATAAGAAGGCGAAGATTAAAATTTTATGGACATGTCACTAGACTTCCCCCCACACGACTCACCAACAGAATTCTCACTTACATAGAAAAAGTCAAATCAACAACACCATGGATTAGCCAAGTAAAATTAGATTTACAAAAAGCAAATATTGAACTTAAAGATGTCAAAGATAGAAAAACTTTTAGAAATAAGGTGGAAAAGTGGATTGTATTGTCGGAGAAGGAAGCACTAAAGAGACCAGGAACAAAATGGACAGAAGAAAGAAAAAGAAAACATGGAGAACGAATGAAAGAAGTATGGAAGAAACGACGTCAGAAAGCTTTGCGTGATCCTTCTGGGTCCATTCGCGATAAGTAAGTATATATATATATATATATATATATATATATATATATATATATATATATATATATATATATATATGAACTCTTGGAAGTTCCGTTTGTACCTGCCATCATTCATTTTTCTTGTTTTATCAATAATAAGAAACCCATACTGCTATTGATTCCAGCAATCTGCACATGTCTTCACAAAATCAGTGAACGACATTTCGAATCCTACATGAGCCTGGTAAATGTGTTTTAAATTTAGATCGTCCTGTTTGAATACTATAATTAGATGTGCATTATTCCTCACTAGCTGTTTTGAGATTCTGGAATATGTATGACTCAGATAAAATACATCAACATCCGTATAGCGACGGAAACAGAAATAGCGCCTAATTTGATCTTGGTTTTCCACAGCAACATCGTCAAATATGAACACTGTTTTTGGCTTTACTTTTTCCGGTGGAGGGACATCGATGCTCTCACTGAAGGTCGTGTATGTCACACCATCTACACCCTGCATAATCTCCTGTAATAGTTGGTATTTGGGCTGAAACAGTGTTTTTGAAAATACACATACATGCTCAAAGCAGACTCCACCCGGATGTGTTAGCAGTGACACGAGAACATTTATCTTGCTGCAGTTGGATGGACCTACAATTATTGCACGTATGCTGTTCTGAAGGAGTGCGCCATTCTTCTTCTTCCAGTCTTCTTGTGCACCATCACAGCTCCAGTCGCTTACAACAAAGTCTTGATGCTTCACTCACCCTGTCATGATAACTTCTACGTCAGGTACTGGTGTGCAAAGGGTTTTTATAGAAAATAATGAACACTACTCCCTTTCCACGATACCAAATATTTCAGGTACTGGCGGGCAATGGGCTTTTACAGAGTTAAATGACATAATTTGATGCTGTTGCATGTTTACAGTGAAACTACTGGGGCAATTGCTTAAGAACTTGTCATACTTAGACACACTGCAATGCCTCTATACACAACTTTAACACTAGGCAGCCTTCTGTTCAGTCTTTCCAAGACAATGGATAGCACCATCTGTAGAGCGATAAAGTTTTTAACGGTGGAGTACTGTAGATACGCACATGTGTGATATGATTCACACTGAGTGCAGAGTCATTGTAAATATTGCAACAACCTGCGTACCAGTCCAAAGCACCATTATCCAAGATGGCGGCGATGACGTCTTCCAAGATGGCAGCGACGACTTCAATCAAGATGGAGCTGTGACGTCAATCAAGATGGCGGATTCTGGCGGGAAGTTTCAATTTTGGGGGGAAAGAGCCACGCCCCCTCGCCCAGAAAAATGGCATGAAGTTCAAATTCCAATGTCATAATACATCACACCACACTTATCTCTACTAAGGAAAGGAAACTCGGGAAATAAGAGCTTGTCTTTATTATTTAACCAATTTCAAGCAGGTATGTTCGCCACTAGGTCTGGACTCCAACTGGCTTAGTTCATATTGGTGCCACCAGAGGACGCCACCACATCATCATGTGATGAGGCAAGTACCGTCATTTAAGATGGCTGCACCCAGTGTATCCACCACAAGCTCCAGAGCCCAACTGGCTTAGTTCATATCAGTGCCACCAGAGGGCACTCTCCTGATGTCGGGTCATGACGCAGGTAACATTGATGCAAGTACCGCTGACGGCACGCACTGTGTTAACTGCGAGCTCCAGAGCCCAACTGACTTAGTTCATATCGTGGCCACCAGAGCACACTACCATGAAGTCGCATGATGACACAAGATCATCCGCTCTATCTTGCGCCGCGCCATGCCACCGGCCCATGGGGGTCTGACCGCTTACATCATAGCCTCAAGCCCACACATTTATACTCCTGTTCGACATAGTCTTCTGTAAATATGCTAACTAAAGTAACACCCACATTACGCATCTAACCTATCAATTACTGAAGTACTTAATTCCATTTCAATTTTAATCATATTCAATAAGTCAATTTACACTTTCAATATTCAATGATCAAATGAGAAGTTTCACATTTTCCCACTATGAGTGCGGTGTTCATTCATGACCTAGCATCCCTCACCCCTAGAATGCAGCACTCCTATTGGCTACTGCATTAGTCACATGATTCGACTTCATAGAATCTAGGACTTGGAATCAATTTTCACCAATGCCACACCCACCTGTACTTGGAAACAATTAGTTAAATTCTCAACCACGATCCTCAACCCAGCACCACGCCCCCTTACTGACCCATGGTGGCGGGCTTACATGCACTAACCTGTACTAGCATGCACAGCACATGGCGTCATCCTAGATGGTGGGGCGAAATGATGGGAAAACAGATCTGAACGCAAGTCTTTATTTTGCAGGAGATGTCTCCACCACAAGTTTTACTGTCCAACTGACATACTATACATTACAGCCATCAGATCATACTGTCATCCCTCCTATGACCTAATGCCAGATGGTAGTCCATAGGGGCGAGAATTATGCTAAAATTACTCAGGCTGCCCTAGGCTGCTGGGGAGTGTAAGGAAGCAGTCCACTCTATTTACTTTCGAACATTTTATTTAGGGATCGAATATATTTATCACACTGAGGCAAAACACTCTCCATCTTATGTTTGCGCTCACAATACAAGCCTGCAGACATGCAAGCAACTCCTAATTTACGCAAATAATGTAATTACAGACACTCATATTCCTCCTAAGTAATTCAGCACATGTATGTCTAGACACGCTCAGTACTCGTAAAGTGTCCAAATAACTCATAGCACAGCCTACAACACCTGCTCGCAAAACAATTCAGTCAATGCCCGCAAGCACCCTACGCAAACCCTGTCCAGCAGAGTGCACAGACAAGCCCAACGACGTGGCACGGCCGTCAGCTGTCAAACCACGCACAGGCACCCGCCCGGGTCTCGCAAGCGGCGACATCTCATACATACTTCATTTCTGAGAAATTCATATCCAATTAGGTGTTCACCTAGACGCCTAAGATGACGCGATAGGGCGGAGCGAAGACATATTTACACAGCGCAAACGCTAGAATCTCGTTCGCGCGCATTTGCGGTCGACGCGGCCGTCTGCGGTCAAAGCACACACAGACGTCCGTTAAGGCCGGTTCCCACTAGAGCGCGGCAGCGCGGCGTGCGGCAACGGCAGCGGCAAGCGTTTTCCGCTTTGACGCGGTGGCTCGCGGAATTGGCGTTCCCATCTGGAAGCGGCAGACGCTAGCGGTAGCCAATGACGGACAGCCACTGAGGTACGGTGCGCGACCCCCTGAAACGCCCGGTGCGTTTGATTAACTATATCTTACACCTACATGAAGGAAAGACGAAGTTGGGTGAAGACATACCAATTTTTCATTTTCTGTACAACGTACTGTTTCACATATTTCATTATTCATGTTTTCTCATTTCACCATAAACAGATTTCATGACTACCGTTCATGATTGTTTACTATCTCCTAACACATTGAAACAATATACGACAAAAGAGTTTATTCAGATAGTTAAACGAGACAAAAATTTAAAATTCGATACGGTAGCAGGTACAGGAAAACACTAAGAACACAAAGGCTTGGGGGAATGGATGAAAGTGGAAGCCACTGATAGAATTTCGCACAGAGCATAATGTAATCATCGCCAGCACCTTGCTTAAGAATCATGAAAGAATAATACATATTTGGAACAAAGTTTTCGAAACCAGATTTTAAATTATAGGACATTTCCCGGTGCAGGCGCAAACCTACAATACTTTATTGGTTACGAGCTGCAGTTTACAACTAAAGAGACAGTAAACGATAAAAAATTAAGGAAATGTAACTTGAATAAGTCAAGACCTACAGTTTTTCGATAATCTTAAAGTTACCATAATGCAACGACTGACTGAAACAGGAAAAGGAATCCGCTAGAATACGAATGGATATCTTTGAGAGAAGAAGTGGTGTATACAGCAGAGTACGTGAACAGGAAGAAGGTACAGTAGAAATCGTTAAATAAAACGTGATATTAAATTTGACAAGAGGGAAAAACATAAAAATGCAGCAAATAAAGTAGGCCATGGGAAATGTCTAAACATGAAGTTGACAGAAGGTCCAAAATTGCAACGCGATTTTGCACTTGGAAAACATAGGGGAATGAAAATGAGAAAGAACAAAGGAAACTTTGCTCAAAGGAGAAGCAACTGTCAAGAACTCATTTGGCAAGCCAGAACTTAGCAAATAAGAGAAGGCTAGAAAGTGGAAGGAATATGTAGAGAGGAGAGGGGGAGGGGTTGTACAAACTAACATAAGCACAATGTTAGATTCCTGTGAGATGTCTGAACACGCAAGGCAATACTGATCCTACCACTTAGCTAACTAGACACACTGAAGAACTGCGAAACTGTGTTTATAGCATTTGCTTGTTTAGAGAAAGGTTTTGACTATCTTAATTAAAACATTCTTTGAAGCTCTGGAGTTGTCATAGATAAAAGACAGGGCCACAAGATTATCTACAACTTGTACAGAAACCAAACTGCATTTCTAAGACTTAAATGACTTGAAAGGGAAGCAGTAATTGAGAAGGCAGAAGTAGAGAGGATATAAAATGAAGACTGTGAATAGCAAGAAAAGCGTTCTGAAAAAGAAAATTTGTTCACATCGAATATAAATTCTAATGATTGGGTACTATTTTACAAAGGTATTTGTGTGGAGTGCTGCGTTTGTGAGGAGTGCAGCCTTGTATGTAAGTGAAACGCAGGCGATGAACAGTTCTGTCAAGAAGACAATGGACGCTTTCAAAACGTGGTGATCAATAAGAATGCTGAAGATTAGATATGAGGATCGTGTAACTAAAGAAGAGGTAAGGAATTAAATAGAGGAGGAAGAGGAAATTACGGCACAACTTTGACTACAAGAGGGGTAAATTGCCAGGACATTTTATGAGGCGTCAAAGAGTGAGGACAAAGGGGCTGGGTGATATATTCTGATAATAATCATCTGTTGAAATGCTATTCTACTATTTTATCTATTAATGTAAGCAGTGAATTTACTCTTCCATGCGCTCCTCCACAAAACATGTAAACCAAAACTGAAATCAGCTGAACACCAAATCTTTCAACCACTGTCTGACAACTACTGCATTCAGTTTCAACTTTCTATAACTATCACTGGCTAGCCACACACACATGCAGATATAAGGAGAACAGAAATAAACAAACATTAGTTTTCAGCATATAATTCTTTAGGTTGGCAACATGTACATAAACAAACCAAACAGGAAGGGACATGAGGTGAACACACTGTAGTTACGACTTCAAATCAGTGTTTTTGGTAACAGTGACAGAAGAAAAAAGAGCTAACATGAAAATGTGCTTATGTTCCATAATCTAAGTTTTAGTTCAACCTCCAGCATGTGACCAGGTGAGGGGAAAAGCAGATGTCCGCCAAAAACTCGATTCACTGTAAGTAATCAGTTATTCACGTAAAAAAAGATGTGAACTGTTTCATAATCTGCGAGTATCACATATCAAAACAAAACTTAATCATTCTAGATTCCACCGAAGATGCCTTAAAGTAAAAGGCGAAACGCGTCTTGAACCAATCATCATTCTAGATTCCACCGAAGATGCCTTAAAGTAAAAGGCGAAACGCGTCTTGAACCAATCATCATTCTAGATTCCACCGAAGATGCCTTAAAGTAAAAGGCAAAACGCGTCTTGAACCAATAAAGTACACTGGATAAATAAAAAAACGTTTGTTACTTACGAAAGGAAATAATCAATAGCTGTAGATACTTAGCAAATGACATCTTATGACGTACCAGCAAATTAGTATCGGTTTAACTTCTCATTCCACATGCTATTAAATGCCGTTTAAAACAATTCATCTATCCCTTCTGAAAAACTGTAGTTACTTTCATATCTCGGTAGATAAACAGATTTTGAATATTTATCATGTGACGAAATACATGACTGTTTACAAGTTATCGTTTGCAAAAAAAACGCGTTTCGATTTCTTGAACCGTTTACGAAATTTGCAGTTGATACAACCACATGGTTTACGACGAGCAGGACGAAGTACAGGTCGCGTCGCGAGCAACCCGCGCGCGCACTTCAATATCTCGAGAACGGTGATAGCTATCGTTCTGCTCTCAGCTTTAAAAACAATTTCGATATGTTGACTAAATTTCATACGCAATAATGTATTACCTAAAATGAACTGCACGCAAAGTCCACGCAATGCGTTTTTACCTCTGCACACTCATTAAAATTTCGTGTAAAGATTTACGTAAATGGGATACAGCGAGTAACCACGACGAATAACGAAAAGAAATTCGGTCCTTTATCGAGAGAAGACATCAGGCTGTAACATGCCCAAGAATCAAATTTTTCTACCGAATAGTTTCCTTGGAATCGGATGATAAGTATTTCATAGCTGCCGCCGCGTTCGCGCCAGCGGTTCGGCGAAAGCTCGTGTGGCCCGGGGTGCCGTACCTGACGTCACGCTCAGCGCGTTCTGTGAAGGCCGGTTCCCACTAGGGCTGCCGCGCGTCAAAACGGCGCGTCAGCGGCGTGGTTGCCATGGAAACGGCGTCAGCGGCAAGGCGCGGCGGGCTCTGCGTCTCGGTTTGACCATGTCGAGCCGCTTCCGCTGCCGCGTGCCGCGCACCAGGTGCGCGCCGCCAATCGCAGTCGTAACTACAGTGTGTTCACCTCATGTCCCTTCCTGTTTGGTTTGTTTATGTACATGTTGCCGACCTAAAGAATTATATGCTGAAAACTAATGTTTGTTTATTTCTGTTCTCCTTATATCTGCATGTGTGTGTGGCTAGCCAGTGATAGTTATAGAAAGTTGAAACTGAATGCAGTAGTTGTCAGACAGTGGTTGAAAGATTTGGTGTTCAGCTGATTTCAGTTTTGGTTTACATGTTTTGTGGAGGAGCGCATGGAAGAGTAAATTCACTGCTTACATTAATAGATAAAATAGTAGAATAGCATTTCAACAGATGATTATTATCAGAATATATCACCCAGCCCCTTTGTCCTCACTCTTTGACGCCTCATAAAATGTCCTGGCAATTTACCCCTCTTGTAGTCAAAGTTGTGCCGTAATTTCCTCTTCCTCCTCTATTTAATTCCTTACCTCTTCTTTAGTTACACGATCCTCATATCTAATCTTCAGCATTCTTATTGATCACCACGTTTTGAAAGCGTCCATTGTCTTCTTGACAGAACTGTTCATCGCCTGCGTTTCACTTACATACAAGGCTGCACTCCTCACAAACGCAGCACTCCACACAAATACCTTTGTAAAATAGTACCCAATCATTAGAATTTATATTCGATGTGAACAAATTTTCTTTTTCAGAACGCTTTTCTTGCTATTCACAGTCTTCATTTTATATCCTCTCTACTTCTGCCTTCTCAATTACTGCTTCCCTTTCAAGTCATTTAAGTCTTAGAAATGCAGTTTGGTTTCTGTACAAGTTGTAGATAATCTTGTGGCCCTGTCTTTTATCTATGACAACTCCAGAGCTTCAAAGAATGTTTTAATTAAGATAGTCAAAACCTTTCTCTAAACAAGCAAATGCTATAAACACAGTTTCGCAGTTCTTCAGTGTGTCTAGTTAGCTAAGTGGTAGGATCAGTATTGCCTTGCGTGTTCAGACATCTCACAGGAATCTAACATTGTGCTTATGTTAGTTTGTACAACCCCTCCCCCTCTCCTCTCTACATATTCCTTCCACTTTCTAGCCTTCTCTTATTTGCTAAGTTCTGGCTTGCCAAATGAGTTCTTGACAGTTGCTTCTCCTTTGAGCAAAGTTTCCTTTGTTCTTTCTCATTTTCATTCCCCTATGTTTTCCAAGTGCAAAATCGCGTTGCAATTTTGGACCTTCTGTCAACTTCATGTTTAGACATTTCCCATGGCCTACTTTATTTGCTGCATTTTTATGTTTTTCCCTCTTGTCAAATTTAATATCAAGTTTTATTTAACGATTTCTACTGTACCTTCTTCCTGTTCACGTACTCTGCTGTATACACCACTTCTTCTCTCAAAGTATCCATTCGTATTCTAGCGGATTCCTTTTCCTGTTTCAGTCAGTCGTTGCATTATGGTAACTTTAAGATTATCGAAAAACTGTAGGTCTTGACTTATTCAAGTTACATTTCCTTAATTTTTTATCGTTTACTGTCTCTTTAGTTGTAAACTGCAGCTCGTAACCAATAAAGTATTGTAGGTTTGCGCCTGCACCGGGAAATGTCCTATAATTTAAAATCTGGTTTCGAAAACTTTGTTCCAAATATGTATTATTCTTTCATGATTCTTAAGCAAGGTGCTGGCGATGATTACATTATGCTCTGTGCGAAATTCTATCAGTGGCTTCCACTTTCATCCATTCCCCCAAGCCTTTGTGTTCTTAGTGTTTTCCTGTACCTGCTACCGTATCGAATTTTAAATTTTTGTCTCGTTTAACTATCTGAATAAACTCTTTTGTCGTATATTGTTTCAATGTGTTAGGAGATAGTAAGCAATCATGAACGGTAGTCATGAAATCTGTTTATGGTGAAATGAGAAAACATGAATAATGAAATATGTGAAACAGTACGTTGTACAGAAAATGAAAAATTGGTATGTCTTCACCCAACTTCGTCTTTCCTTCATGTAGGTGTAAGATATAGTTAATCAAACGCACCGGGCGTTTCAGGGGGTCGCGCCCCGTACCTCAGTGGCTGTCCGTCATTGGCTACCGCTAGCGTCTGCCGCTTCCAGATGGGAACGCCAATTCCGCGAGCCACCGCGTCAAAGCGGAAAACGCTTGCCGCTGCCGTTGCCGCACGCCGCGCTGCCGCGCTCTAGTGGGAACCGGCCTTGATTGGCGACGCGCACCTGGTGCGCGGCACGCTGCAGCGGAAGCGGTTCGACATGCTCAAACCGCGACGCAGAGCCCGTCGCGCCTTGCCGCTGACGCCGTTTCCATGGCAACCACGCCGCTGACGCGCCGTTTTGACGCGCGGCAGCCCTAGTGGGAACCGGCCTTTAAGGACTGCGCTCTGTCACAGCTCCAAGCCGCGGCCGCCGAACGCAGGTGAAAGTATACTGTATACAGTCGACGTTATACTGAAGTCGCAGAATTCCAAGGCACAGCCCCATACTCGAGAAACCTCAGGCCACCATTGTCTTTACCGCGAATGGCCGAAGAGCGCAGCATGCTTCCATCTAACGGAACATACGTGACGTGTTGAGCTGTGCTTGCCCACGACAGCACGGCTCACGTTGCGTCTCCCGCCGAAATGACCATGTTGCGGCACACCATGTAACAACGCTCCCAATCTTATTATCTTATGCTTATGTCACATTTCTTTGTAAAAAAAAAAAATAATAGTCAACTTTACTTATCTGCAATTGTATATTCTCCCAGAAATAATCAACGCTAGCTTTCTATATGTCCCAGCTTGTATGCACGGAAATTCCTACTCTAACAGAACTTCCATATGAAAACAACATCGAATGCACTCATCCCAGCGCTCCTAACTTTTTTCCCCTCCAGATTTCAACATACGCAAACATTCCCTCCGCTATGTACAGACCTCTGTATCCCAGCACAAACGATGGAGCAATCTGATTTGCTCTTACCGAATTTACATGCCCAATTACTTATGCAGCCGGTATCGAAGCATGATCCACCTATTCTTTCTGGTGCTTTTAGCCATTACATTACACAGAACCCTAAATTTCATTCAGAGTTAAACCCACAAAATTGTCTCCCCATTATCAAATACATACCAGACTCACGAGAATATTGCAAGCTAGGAACATATTTACCACTGTAACTACAATTAAATATTACTATTCCTGCTACAGTCTGACACCAATCAATGTACACGTAATCGCTCCTCTTGACGACTGTACTTCAGTATTTATAGCCAATATAATTTTTCACTTACAAATTCTCACTCATACCCTTGTCGTTATCAACCTGCTCAATCTATACGTACCTCTCGATAGGGCACACAGTCATCCTCTCTAGTCATGCCATAACATAAACCATACTACCTTTACAATGCAATATATACACAGTTTGCGAGGTGCCGGGGCTAGCAGTGTATTTAACACTAAATTCTTCTAGAATTTTCATATGTAAATGATGCTCTAAGCCCCCCCTTATTCTAAGACCGACTTTTGCTGTTGCACATGGATTAAGAAGAAACGGGAACTGACTGTAATCGACCATGCAAGTGGAGTAGAAAAGAGTTTGCACCTGCAATAATGTAATTTGTTAGAAATTAATTAAATAAAGGAAAGTTTCATTAATGTAGTGAGAAATGAAAGGTTTGCTCTACCGATTAACAGAATGAAAGTTCTGTCCAAAATAACAATTTGATTTAATATGCCTAAACTCAAAATAATAAACAAAACACATGAAACATTTACAATACATCAAATTGGATCAAATTGGATACTCAAATAAATGCTGTGAGGGTGAAGTTGTCCATAAACTAGATTGTGATATCTATGACGAAGTGGTATGTGGAACAATTCCTTGCAACTCAAATCTTAAGAGAAACACACAGCCAACCCAACATTAATTGCTGCTACAGTAGTGAGAACTCAGACAATGAACACCCAAGACAGAACAAAGTTAGAAAAGACGAACAGGCGCGCTCTGCTGAGCTCTGATTATCACCTAGCAAAATTCCCTAAGCTGCCGGTGCTGCGGCCATACATTACCAAGCTGTCTTCTTAACTGCAAGAACACGATCTGGCGTACCGGAAGCGATGGCTGGTTGCTTCAACGTCCTGTCATGGTGATGATAATGTCGCGAGTATAGCCCGAAACAAATAATCTGGTCTGGTTGTTCCAGACTAAAGACTTCCTGTCAATACAAATGCGCCTCTGAGGGAGACGAAAAGGCTCGCCACACAATCACTGACGGTACAGTGATTGATTTTAACAAGCAAAGTCATACAGTAACTCTGATACAGTCAACTTTAGCCAAAACTGCTCAAGACAGACAACATAGGCTGCTTGTACGCAGAACGCTCAATTGCCAACTGTACTTGGAAAGTTATGTTGAAGTCGAAACTTCAGCAACTTCGTCAAACAGTTATAATTAAATAAAAGTATATTAGACAGCCAACGGAAGGCAGGCTGTCCAGAGCAGCGAGAGCTCAGTCTTGTAACCTACTCCGACCAAAAGGCGAGAGCCGACTACCACAAGAGCACCCGTACAAACCGAACACAGAACATTCCCGCCCCCACGACAGTGGTCGTGGTTAAACGTTCCAATCAGCAACTCGAAAACCAGCGGAAAATTCCACTCTATTGCCGAAGCACTACCATTCCACCAATGGAGATTCTTGGCGCCAATTTCTGCCCTGATTTAGCTACGTCACGGAGCTATGCCCTGAGCAAGCCAATCACAGTTACAATTTTGCAGAAAACGCACGAATTTGCCCGCCAAGACTGCATGGGAACACAAGTCATTCCCACGCCTCGCTGGTAGCCCGCCAGAAAGTGTTTTCGCTAAGTTTCTGCGAAGTAACGGAATCTCTAGCCCAGCCGCTCCTTCAGGCCCCTGCGGGCGTGTCTCTGCCACTATTATGACAATGTCGGCATCTGGAAAGCATTCACTTGACTCCCTCACACCCGGCGGCTTAACCCTTTGAAGATCAGGAGATCCCGCCTGTCACCGGACCACCCGGGTGAAGGAGACGCTGCGTGGGAAGTCTGCGTGTAAAGGAATAGCAACTAGTCACCGCATGCAATTAGAGAGGAAAATCGAATTTCTCAGAGTAAGATAGAAATATGAGAGGGGGCTTCTGCCACCTCTCATAGCCCCTACGCCATTTTATATTGTAATTGGTGAGTGGTTGGCTCACTTAGGAGCAAGGTAGTGAGTCAATCGCCCAAGAACAATCTTGCAAACTGACTCCACATGCCGCACTCTATAAAAAAAATCACTGCAACTGAAAAATGCAGCTCATAAAGGGAGGATTATTTATGATGTAGCCAACTTCACCTTCTTAATATGGAACTCTAACACTCACATCACACATCCATACCCAGGGAGCCCCTTCTAAACACTGATTCACACAGACATTCACGCTCCAAATATGGCCCGGGCACGTGAGCCAAATATGGAGCAGTTTATACTTTGCAATCAGAGTTGGAGTGCTCCACAATTAAATGCCCAAGATGTTACAACAATTTCAATCATTAAACTAACCTGAACTCAATCACACATGATAATATTTAAGTTAACAATATCTTTGTGAGCTTTCAGAATCTAATTACAACCTCCGATTCATTCTGTCTCCCTGCAGCAAGAATAACCTTTACAAAATGTTCCCTGAACTGATGGTCTATTCACAATGACAGTGGTGGTATCTGCTTCAGTTTATGGGGACTTCAGGCACAGTTTGCATACACACAACAAAAAATTCAGAATACAAAAAAACATGGTGTAGAGAACAATACAGTAATTTGTAATTTGTGTGCCCTACTCTATCACCTACATAAGAACTACAGTGCAAATTCACAAACACATACAAGGTATAATATACATTACAAAAACAACACTAGGGAAAGAAATTTAAAAAAAAAAAACAAGGTTCATGGGGTGTCAAGTTGTGCTTGCACATTGCACAATGTTCGTGACTGTGCTGAGAATGAGGCACTAAATCACATTGTTAGAAATATTCGAAGCACTTCACAAATTCGTTAGTTTCTCCGAGGGGTTTGGTATGTTGAGTCATATGCATTGATGCACGTGGTTCCATGCCTTGAGCATCGGAGGGGGGCTTTTGGGATGGGGCCACAGTACTGACATCACATAGGGCTAAAAGTCGGCTGTTGTTGCTACGTTGTTTGCAACAGCAATAGGGTGTGCTGGAGCATCTGCAGTACTCTGCTGAGATTGCAGCAAGACTCACGCATATGATCACGGCAGTACGGTAGGAAGACATAGTTATAGGCTCTCCTCACGTCGATTAATTGTCTCTGAGGTCTACTAGTTGGGATACATCACTAGTCCAGGTCTCTTCTCTCCCTGGACAGTACTTTACATTTCCCAATATTGCAGTTCGATGAGGGATGATGGCACGTAGAGTGACTCCACAACTGTGTGAGGTCATCCAGACAGGATCGAACTAGGAGCGACGATTGCTACAACTGCTCTCTAAGTGAAAGGAGAAGTTAGAAATGAGAAAATTCATTTGTTAGAGTTTGTGGCATGATACTACTTTGTGTATGCACATTGGCCAGTGCTAGTGAGTTGTAAAAACTCAGATAGGTGATTACATAGCGTCCCTTTCTGTTCTGAGGCACATGAGGTGCAGGTTCTGACACCTTACGTGATCTTCGTGTACTCACGACAACGTGGTCTGCCGTAGGGAATCCCTCCAAACGGCTGCTGCGTCCGGAGAGCTAGCTGGCTGTTGCGTGCTGGTCGTGTGTCAGTGTCAACGGCCAGCCACACTTTCGCTTGCGGCCCAGCGAGGGCTGTCTGCCGCCTAATCCCTCAGGTATACGGCCCGGTGACTGTCAGCTTGTAGGACCAGACGCTGCCGCACCCTTCTCGTCAGGTGGCGCGCTGATGCTCCCCTTCTTGCAGATAGCCGATGACCTCTTGTTTTGCTCCGGCCGGCCTCTGCATTGCCACAATTCCCGTCATCTGCACAGTTCTGACAAAATCTTATCCCTAACTTTTTCCCATGACCTTCTATGTTATAATAAATTTACATAACGATACATTGATGGTCTGTCATTTGAGACACTCTTATTTTAATTTTATAGTTATCAATCTATGGCTATCATTATAACAAAACCTTGGTATATCTAATCTAGACATGGAAATAATCTATCTTGTTATTTGTGTAGAGACCGATCTCACTACTGTACATGGTGTGTGACGCTATATTGGATGAACAACTAAATGTGCGGGCCCGCACTAATATTACTATTAATTATATAGATCGACAGTAGACATGCTCAAGAATTAACTACCACTTGCCAAGGATCTACATTCTATGTCTTTTGAATAAATTATGTTATTATGCAGGTCGAAGTTCTACTGTGCTATAAAGAACATGCAACTATTCTACTTTCGCTCGCCCGTCGTCCCTCCATCTCGGGTCTGTGGTTTGGTGACCTGAAAAATAGCATCCCAACAGGCGCGCGCCAAACACTTGTGGTAGAAAACCCCCCACAATATTAAGGATCTAGTTATTGTTAAATCCTAAAGCTTAACTTATCCTAGCGTATGGTACTCTCTCTCTCTCTCTCTCTTTTTTTTGCCTTATACAACACTCTTACATAATTCCTGTTACGCTGAGATGACTCGCTGCTCGCCGCTATTGACGACAGTGATGTGCGCGCCGTACGACATGGCCTCCGAGTTCTCACTACGCCTCACTGAAACTCCAGAGACTGGGTGAGCCATGGCTATACAAGACAATAAATTTATAGTTGCAACTTCTTTTTCTATGTGATGCGGTTTTCGCGATCAAAGCACACCTTTCCAGAGGCAATGTAATATGACCAAGCCAGGACTGGTTCCTGTTGAGGATTCCGTCGCCCACCACACACCAGCTACACAGTATGTCACGAATCTCCAAGTATAATTCCTTGGTTATTCATCTGTGACAGTCACAAGCAGCACGCTAAATCCTCAACCAGCACATTGGCATGGTAGGCTTTATGCCCGCATTTCTACCGTCTAGGGCACCATTGGAGTCAAACGCTCACAGGTTCACACCGATTTGCAAGACAACGATGCTGGCGCATCACTGTAAAAACTATACTGCCCATATTCATCCTCGAAATCACGCAATTACCACAATCTTGCAGTGCACTGACGCGCGCCTGCAAGCATTGGTATGAACGTCTCGCGAACTGGTTGTGGCCGCTATGGAGCGTATCACGACTTCTCAGAACGCTTCTAAGGGCACGTTCTTGTATGCACCCGTTTGTCCGACATCTCCTCACTCATCATTATCCCTCAACATGGACACCAGACAGGAAAGGACAAACACATTGCTCATGGAAAGGTAGTGTCTCCTATTCCATCGACATTGGAAGTCGCGAACGTAAACAAAAAAGGATAGCAGCAGTAAATTCTTATGCGAGACAACGCAGCGTGTTAATACTTTAACAATCTTAATCTATTAATGCAACGATTATTTTTACCCGAAGAAAGGTTCATATATTTGCCTACTCTACTATGTACACCACTTAAACTACTATTATTCCACGAACTTCTTTGTGTGAGAGATGTGGTGGAGTCCTATGGACTAGCGCCAATCCCTTGTCAGACTACCCCTCCTCTGACGTGCATTAGGATTTGCAGGTCTAATTTCAATCTCCTGGTTCTCCTGTTGTCCTTGATTTCGCTCTCTCCAATTACGGTCGCTTTGCCGTTCGTTATTCCTCCTGCCCCAGATTCCTTGTCTAGATTGACCCTGTTCCCTGACGTTCTGGTTTCCGTGTCTCTGGTTTCCAAAACCTTGGTTAGCGTAATACTGATTTCCATAACCCTGGTTTCCTAAATGACCAGTGCGATTATGCCATCTGTTGTCGTCCTCCCTTGCTGGTCGTTGGTATTTCTTACTCTGCCCCTTCTTCCTGTCCTTTGCGTCTTGTTTGTCAATGACAACTTCGAGTTCACGCAATAGACTCTAGAATGCTTCTATGTGCGATCCACACTTCCCGACAAGTGTCTGTTGGTACCTAACTGGCAGTTTGGAAAAACAAAATTTGATGATTTCTCCCTTGCTATAGGGACTATCTAAAAATTGAATCTTCTTGAGTAAATCATCAAAAAATTTGGTTGCGCTCCTTTGCCCGGACACTTCCAGTTCAGGACAAAATATTATTTCCTCTTTAATCCTGTCTTGAGTTTCCTTTGACCAGTAGATCCGCAGGAACGCATCAACAAATTCCTGATAAGTCTGACACATCGCTGCCACACCCCGCCGCATCTTTTCCGCGGCTTGGCCTTCGATGTGTCCACACATGAATTCTAATTTTGCTAGGGTTGGCCATGATGACGGTAATGAAGTTGTAAATTGCATCATCCAGTTCTTTGGATGCATCGACCCTCCATTATCTCTGAACGTTTGGAATTTTAGTATCGACAGGAAGTGATTGTGACCAAAATCCTCTCCGATCCTCGCACTGGTGTTGTCACTCGTTGCCGATACTTGCACGTCTGCTGAGTGTCCTGATCTACCTTGCTGATAACTGTGATGTGCTACCTCTGTATCACAGTGGAAGCGGCATTCAGCATTCACTCTTCTAAGTGGGCTGCAATTATTGGAGCTATTACTCGCTGTTTCTGCGTATGCATTGTTAGTTCCGCACTCTGTCACTGGGCTAGAGCACGGCGGGCTTTTCCTCAGAGACACAATTCTGTGTACTCCATCATTGGTATCTGAACGCGCAGTGCTCGTGTGCCCGTTTCGCTCTAGTTTTGCTATTCGACGCTCTACTTCTTTCATTCGTTTCGTGATGTTCGTAACCGCGATATTACCTTGAGTTTTTAAGAACGCTAGGGATTTTGAGTGGGCTTGTGTCGCACGTCGCAAGCGACCTGCGAGTTGAGAAGTTACTTTTGCGATTTTCATTGCCCCTGTTGCTGCCGTTTTGGCTAGGCCTGCTACTTTTTGTGCTACCATTGAAATTTGTCTTACTTCTCCACATTCTTTCGTTATTGTTAGTAATTTCCCACGAATTTCCCCTATATGCGGAATTATTGCCTCAGTGTTCAAATGGTTCTGAGCACTAAGGGACTTAACTGCTGTGGTCATCAGTCCCCTAGAACTTAGAACTACTTGAACCTAACTAACCTACGGACATCACACACATCCATGCCCGAGACAGGATTCGAACCTGCGACCGTATCGGTCACGCGGTTCCAGACTGTAGCGCCTAGAACCGCACGGCCTATTGCCTCAGTGTCCTTCTTACGCTGTTCGTCAGCTTCTTTCTTCTCCTTCTTACGCTGTTCGTCAGCTTCTTCTTTCTCCTTCTTATGTTGTTCGTCAGCTTCTTTTTTCATTGATCGTAGGAAGCTCAGTATTGGGTTAATGTCATCTTTTTGATCCCCGTCACACATGGGCGATGTAACTCTGGGCGCTAGAGCTCTGACGTGACTGAGCTGGCCCCTGTCTGCTCTCGTTCGTTTGATTATAAACTTCTGCTACCGTCTCGACCTGTGTGCCTGTCTCTGTTTCATCCTCTACCTCACTATCATAATCACAGCCGCGCCGTTGCTCTAAGATCGCGTCCAAATCACCGTCCTCATCAATGACCCTGTCGTCCTGTCCTGCTAAAAATGTGACCATCTCATCTCCGAACGTATGCCTCTGAGCACTACGGGACGTTTTCTGAGGTCATCAGTCCCCTAGAACGTAGAACTACTTAAACCTAACTAACCTAAGGACATCACACACATCCATGAACGAGGCAGGATTCGAACCTGCGACCGTAGCGGTTGCGCGGTTCCAGATTGTAGCGCCTAGAACCGCTCGGCTACACCGGCCGGCTCTCCGAACCTATCCCCGTTCGTAAATTGCCCCTTATCCATTATGCTATCCTCTTTTGTTTTAGCTTCGCTGGATAATAGACGTGCCTCACTTCTCGTGATCATTCATGAAAAACTAATTTATCTACAATGCACAATAAAAATAATCTGCTCCATATTTTTCCACATAAACATAAAATTTCAACAACGCCGTTCCAACGCTGTAATTACATGAACGATTTATTGTGGTACAGAAACTGCACACAAACCCGACAAAGTGTGATGTGGTACGGACACCACATCAAAGAAACATATAAAACAATGAACAAACAAACAAATATATACGCTGAAAACAAAAACAGTAATCATGCGCCGCTACTTAAAACTAATCACGGAACAACAAGAAAAAGTTGGGTATTAATCATTAAAAAAAATAGAGAAAAAAAATTTGAATGTTCCTACTAAGAATACTGTTTGCTTATCAGTGATTCACAGGAAAGAACCGAGGATAAGGGTCGCCATTTTATGCGAGGTACCGGGCTAGCAGTGTATTTAACACTAAATTCTTCTAGAATTTTCATACGTAAATGATGCTCTAAGCCCCCCCTTATTCTAAGACCGACTTTTGCTGTTGCACATGCATTAAGAAGAAACGGGAACTGACTGTAATCCACCCTGCAAGTGGAGTAGAAAAGAGTTTGCACCTGCAATAATGTAATTTGTTAGAAAATAATTAAATAAAGGAAAGTTTCATTAACATAGTGAGAAATGAAAGGTTTGCTCTACCGATTAACAGAATGAAAGTTCTGTCCAAAATAACAATTTGATTTATTATGACTAAACTCAAAATAATAAACAAAACACATGAAACATTTACAATACATCAAATTGGATCAAATTGGATACTCAAATAAATGCTGTGAAGGTGAAATTGTCCATAAACTAGATTGTGATATCTATGATGAAGTGGTATGTGGAACAATTCCTTGCAACTCAAATCTTAAGAGAAACACACAGCCAACCCAACATTAATTGCTGCTACAGTAGTGAGAACTCAGACAATGAACACCCAAGACAGAACAAAGTTAGAAAAGACGAACAGGCGCGCTCTGCTGAGCTCTGATTATCACCTAGCAAAATTCCCTAAGCTGCCGGTGCTGCGGCCATACATTACCAAGCTGTCTTCTTAACTGCAAGAACACGATCTGGCGTACCGGAAGCGATGGCTGGTTGCTTCAACGTCCTGTCATGGTGATGATAATGTCGCGAGTATAGCCCGAAACAAATAATCTGGTCTGGTTGTTCCAGACTAAAGACTTCCTGTCAATACAAATGCGCCTCTGAGGGACACCAAAAGGCTCGCCACACAATCACTGACGGTACAGTGATTGATTTTAACAAGCGAAGTCATACAGTAACTCCGATACAGTCAACTTTAGCCAAAACTGCTCAAGACAGACAACATAGGCCGCTTGTACGCAGAACGCTCAATTGCCAACTGTACTTGGAAAGTTACGTTGAAGTCGAAACTTCAGCAACTTCGTCAAACAGTTACAATTAAATAAAAGTATATTAGACAGCCAACGGAAGGCAGGCTGTCCAGAGCAGCGAGAGCTCAGTCTTGTAACCTACTCCGACTGAAAGGCGAGAGCCGACTACCACAAGAGCACCCGTACAAACCGAACACAGAACATTCCCGCCCCCACGACAGTGGTCGTGGTTAAACGTTCCAATCAGCAACTCGAAAACCGGTGGAAAATTCCACTCTATTGCCGAAGCACTACCATTCCACTTTTGGAGATTCTTGGCGCCAATTTCTGCGCCGATTTTGCTACGTCACGGAGCTATGCCCTGAGCAAGCCAATCACAGTTACAATTTTGCAGAAAACGCACGAATTTGCCCGCCAAGACTGCATGGGAACACAAGTCATTCCCACGCCTCGCTGGTAGCCCGCCAGAAAGTGTTTTCGCTAAGTTTCTGCGAAGTAACGGAATCTCTAGCCCAGCCGCTCCTTCAGGCCCCTGCAGGCGTGTCTCCGCCACTATTATGACAATGTCGGCGTCTGGAAAGCATTCACTCAACTCCCTCACACCCGGTGGCTTAACCCTTTGAAGATCAGGAGATCCCGCCTGTCACCGGACCACCCGGGTGAAGGAGACGCTGCATGGAAAGTCCGCATGTAAAGGAATAGCAACTAGTCACCGCATGCAATTAGAGAGGAAAATCGAATTTCTCAGAGTAAGATAGAAATATGAGAGGGGGCTTCTGCCACCTCTCACGTTTACACAGTGTAAGCCACAGTAACTTTACAATACAATATATACACATTTTAGACAAAAATTGCAGTTATCTTTTATATCTGCACAGCACCAGAAAAAATTTTGTCTACAGATCATAAAATACACACCAGACTAGCAAGAATATTGGAGCGTGAAACCAATCACAATCCCAGCAATATATCACCGAGTACCTTGTCGATCTAGTAAACATACAGTTCGTGTGGTATCGAAAGCAGCGATGCCACAAAGTACGTCCGCTCTGCTATGTTGGCACTACAAGGGACACCGACGACAGCACCTTCTAGCCGTTGCTGTCGAGGTGTACGAGCTCTGTGACTGCTTCAGCCCATTTGATCAGGTGGAGCCAGCCAGGACTCTTTGCTTCAGCATCGCTCCTCCGTACAAACTTATGCAATCGTTTATCACCTTGTTTTTTCACCAGTAAACCACGTTCTTGTAGTACCGACTTGTATTACCTTTTCCCGTTTCTACCCACGCGCCGCCTCCCAGGTGGGATACAAAATTTTGGCGACGAGGCTACTTTTGTTTCATCTCCTATCATTTCCTTTCCTTTTTGCTCGGTACTGCTTTAGCTTTTTTGTGATTTCCCCATGTAACCATGGCTTCGCCACAGGAACAGACTTCGCTGCCCGATCTTGTACGTTTTCAGACTCAGCAAATGACGCAGGTGCTTGCTGCCATAAATGGACTGGTAATGCTACAAAAATTGCAGCTACTATGGCGCCCTCGACGCCACCGCCTGTACCGACGCCGTCACCGACGGCACAGCCATTTCGCGCCTTCAATCCAGATGTTGAACGCTGGCCAGAATACATCGCCCAGCTCGAGGCACACTTCACAGCTTACAACGTACCAGGTACAGAGTGGCTTGCTTTTTTGATTGCCAACGCGGGTGTTGTGTTGTACCGTGCGCTCGTGAAATTGTTTCCCACCGCCCGCCCAGAAACGAAAACTTACGACGAAGTTATTGATGCTTTGAACTCCCACTTCTGTGACAGTGTCAATGTGGTAATTGCACGTTACAAACTCTTTCGTCTCCGGCGTGGACTTACTCAGTCTAATAAATCTTGGTTAGCTGACCTTCAGGAACTAACTTCTGATTGTGACTTTAATTGTTCGTGTGGACGCTCATATGCAGATATAATGATTAGAGACGCTATTGCGCAGAATGTGGCGGATCACCCCATCCGCGAATAAATCCTCAGAGTTAAAAAGCCGTTTTTGCAGGAAGTAGAGGACTTGCTAGACAGACAAGATACATTAGACATGGCTACTACCACGTTCGACGTGACCCCGGGTGTGTGTACTGTTAGCGCGGCACAACACGTGCCATCCCAGCCAGCCACGCCGCGCCGCTTGCGCGCACGTAAACATGGTTCAAACCAGGCACCCACTAATAAAGTGAAATCATGTCCGAACTGCTTTCGTGCCCACCCACGGGACAGTTGCCCATCCCGTCAAGCACAGTGTTACTTTTGTAATAAGAAAGGTCATGTGCAAGCTGTGTGCAGTAAAAGAAACAATAATTCCGAACTTGTCTCCCGTTCGCGTGATTCGCGTGGGTGTCACCGCAATGAAAACCGCCATGATAATGATTCACGTCAGCCGATGGACGTTAATGCCATTTTTTTAAAGCCTTCTGCATCATGTGCTTCGAAAGCTCATTGCGTGAATCAAGTTTTGCCGGAGAGCATTTATCGCGATGCGAGGAAACTTTTTGTTACTTTGCATATTTGTGGACGTTCTGTTTGCTCGCAGCTGGACACTGGTGCGTCAGTTTCTATACTGAACAAATCAACGTATGACTTGCTTGGTTCACCCCCGTTCCGTGCTCGGCATGTGTAGTTTGCAAGCCACGTATGGTGCAACGACCCCGTACACTGTCTTTCCATGTGCTCCGCTCTAGTGATGCTACGAACATTTTTGGCATGGTCGCATTTGTACTTTTCGGCCTCGCAATCCAGGACAATGTACTTTGCGTCAGCGCTAGTGACCATGCAGACAGTGTTGCCGCACTATGTAATGACTTTGCTGAACTGTTTTCTGATGGCCTTGGTTGCGCCGCCGACTTCGTTGCTCGCCACCCACTCTCGCGAGCGCGCGCTCTGGACTTTCCTTGCTTCGTATCGCTCTCAGCCAAGCGGCACCCATTCCCAAGCGGAATTGCTCCTGCAGCTCTTGCACCAGCCGCCGCACGCTCCCGCTGCTTCGCCTCGTTCTGGCTTGGCGCCGCACAATTTGGTGTTCTATCGCGTTTTCCCAGGCAGGCAGCGCTGGGAGCAGGGGCGCATTCTTTGCCGGCTTGGCCGCGCCTTATTTGTCATTGCTGGCCCCTCCGGCACTATCAAGAGACACCGGAACCAGATTCGTTTGTGCCGTCCTCGGTTTTCTGCCGCTGCTTGTTTTCCGGCAGAATTGGAGGCTTCGCGGCTTTCGCCACCACGGCCCACGACTCCACCGACGGCGCCTCCGCCGCGGTCGCGCCTCCAGTCGTCGCCGCTGCCGGTCCGGTCACCTGCACCGGACGGACGCCTCCCGCTGCCGCCGCCGCCGCATTCCTTCGCGGTGCCAGAACCGATGGACGCTGAGGCTGCTGTCACACCGCCGCCACCGCCGTCGCCCATGGAGGTCGTTGCTCCGCTCATCCGAGCATACCCAGTAGCAGTGCGCGGCCTGGGCACGTTTTCCACGGGGCGTTTTCCTCGCCCCCTCGCGAGCAATTCGGGGTCGCGGGTGGACAGCACGCCCCGGCAGTTCGGCTATCCGCCACCTCAGCTGCGCGTCCCTGGGTCCCTCCACCCGCCGTCGGAAGCCATACTCAACGACAGTCCGTCATTTCACGAGGGAGGGATGTGGTATCGATAGTAACGATGCCACATAGTTTCAAAGGTTGTCACTACCACGAGACACCGGCGGCAGCGCCCTCTAGCTGGTGCTATCGAGGTCTACGAGCTCCGCGACTGCTTCAGCCGATTTGATCAGGTGCAGCCAGCCAGGATTCTTCGTTTCAGCATCGCACCTGCACACAAAGTTATGTAATCGTTTATCACCTTGTTTTTGTACCAGTAAACCACGTTTTTGTAGTACTGACTTGTATTACCTTTTCTTGTCCCTACCCACACGCCGCCTTCCAGGTGGGATACGAAAGTTCACATCCCCCATCATACAAAATCCCCTTTTTACATCAGTGAACCGAAGTCACTCTCAGAACTGTTCTGCAAATTGGCGTTCGCTTCCCCTCGACACAAACACGTTACTGTCTCTGCTTCCTTGCCTGCTCACTTTCCTATGCACATCTCCAGACTCGGGGATTACAAGAACACACATATTTTCGCCAAAATATTATACCATTTCCTCTATGATTCTCGATGTCAAGTACACAGCAGAAGCCTCCCGATAGCTAACGCACATAATTCCCGACATATAGACAGGAAATAATTTCTCTACAAACACGAAACTTTAGCTACGTGGAGCGTCCTCTAGACCACTGCGTATCTAGAAACAAACATATGAAAAATCATATTTCCAACCGCGAATACCGATCTCGCTGATCTAATATACTCCAAATCATCCATATAATTCACAAGCAAACTAAGGTCCTTCCCATGTCTGGAGAACAGGCAAACGTATTTTCCACAAGCCACATTCGATCTTCTCTCAACTAAATAAAGATGCGAAATGTGCACAAACAGTCAAACGAACAGTTTACATCCATCGCATTCATACCATCTTCCCAAAGTTCAACTTGATCACGAAAGCCACCCAGCACATACAAAGGGTTAGTTCGCTATCTGGCCGTCTAGACAATGGTAAAGTTAACTCATATACATTCCTACAATCCAACAGACCTCTACATTCACACGGATGATGCTGTTAACAGGAAACGTGAATCATTACCACCACCGACTTTTCATACACGGATTCATTCCGGAAAACCAGTCGCATATATGTATATCATTATACTGACAATTAAATGTTACGATCACGCTCTCAATTAAACAGCATTAGAGAATGAGCGAACTATCGGAAATACACCCTCTAGTCAGCAGTGGCTCTGGAAATAGCTGTACCTTCCTTACAACTGGACAAACCCCCCCTCCCCCCCCCCCCCCAATTGCTATCACACTACTCCAAGTCAAATCCTTACCTTTCCTAGAAGAGGGCATAGTCATCCACTTTCCACAAACACACATACTTTATAAACCTAATGCCCAAATGCGAACATATCACACACCCACCAATACTACTAAGTACATTGCCGGCCGAAGTGGCCGTGCGGTTAAAGGCGCTGCAGTCTGGATCCGCAAGACCGCTACGGTCGCAGGTTCGAATCCTGCCTCGGGCATGGATGTTTGTGATGTGCTTAGGTTAGTTAGGTTTAACTAGTTCTAAGTTCTAGGGGACTAATGACCTCAGTAGTTGAGTCCCATAGTGCTCAGAGCCATTTGAACCATTTGAACTAAGTACATTACTTCATCAATAACTGATTGCCTACCATGCCAAATAATAGTGATCGAAAATCAGCGATGGGTATGTATGTCTCTTAAGTTCATATTTCGAGTCCTACCACTGTGTCGTAAAAAGAGACACGTAATCCAGCAACTAGAGCATGATACTGTCACAATCAGTCATGGTTGTACAGGTGCACACAAGTATCCATGTTAAAATCTATACCCGCTTTACGAATCGAGGTACGACATTACCTCTGAATGAGGTGTCTTTTTCTGGACAAATACAGTGACGGTGATCATAGGAATACGTATTATCAGCCAACGGTGTAGCCTAGGGATAAAATCACTGAACTTTGAAAGTGATTCGGCCAAGGAACGTGGTATGTACGCGGTATTTGCTACTCCCTCACACCCCACACCCCCAACTAGATAATTTTTTAGTATTTGTAACGCACTCTGTCTCAACATCATATCAGAGGTTCTACTATATATCCACCGATTTATAGGCGGTGACTGACTGAGAAGGAACATAAACAGCAGTAGTAGATAATGTGCTGACTGAGGTCGTAAGAAAAAAATGTGCACTATCTTCCCAGGTCTCTAGTATTACGCTATATATTCGAAATGATGTCAATCATTTGGACTCACCTCTCTCCATTCAAACACATACCTGCATCGGATTACAACCACTACTCAAACGTATTTGACGCACTCTCGTATCTCGAAACAAGTAAACCTTTCCCGAACCTAGCTTCTAGAGTAAAATTCCAACGTGGTTTTAGTCACCCCTACACGTCGTGCAACTGATCCCATTTCTACAGCTTCGCGCATGTGATCGGTCCAATTTAAGTCTGAACTGAGCAGAAGTCGGAGAAAGACATATCTACCACCGTCAGCAACGTCTGTAGAAGCAGAACTTCCTGAATTACTGCAACAGGACCGTGTTCTACATCTACATCTACATCCATACTCTGCAAGCTACCCGACGGTGTGTGGCGGAGGGTATCTTGAGTACCTCTATCGGTTCTCCCTTCTATTCCAGTCTCGTATTGTTCATGGAAAGAAAGATTGTCGGTATGCCTCTGTGTGGGCTCTAATCTCTCTGATTTTATCCTCATGGTCTCTTCGCGAGATATACGTAGGAGGGAGCAATATACTGCTTGACTCCTCGGTGAAGGTATTTTCTCGAAACTTCAACAAAAGCTCTTACCGAGGTACTGAACGTCTCTCTTCAAGAATCTTCCACCATGCGTCAATTCGTTGCAGATCCTCCTGCATTTCAGTACAATTTTCCATTGTTACAACCTCTCGATATGCTACAGCATCATCCGCAAAAAGCCTCAGTGAACTGCCGATGTTATTCACAATGTGAATAGAAACGGTCCTACGACACTCCCCTGCGGCACACCTGAAATCACGCTTACTTCAGAAGACTTCTCTCCATTGAGAATGACATGCTGCGTTCTGTTATCTAGGAACTCTTCAATCGAATCACACAATTGGTCTGATAGTCCATATGCTCTTACTTTCTTCATTAAACGACTGTGGGGAACTGTATCAAACGCCTTGCGGAAGTCAAGAAACACGGCATCTACCTGGGAACCTGTTTCTATGGCCCTCTGAGTCTCGTGGACGAATAGCGTGAGCTGGGTTTCACACGATCGTCTTTTTCGAAACCCATGCTGATTCCTACAGAGTAGATTTCTAGTCTCCGAAAAGTCATTATACTCGAACATAAAATGTGTTCCAAAATTCTACAACTGATCGACGTTAAAGATATAGGTCCAAAGTTCTGCACATCTGTTCGACGTCCCTTCTTGATAACAGGGATGACCTGTGTCATTTTCCAATATTTTGGAACGATACGCTCTTCTAGAGACCTACGGTACACCGCTGCAAGAAGGGGGGGGGGGGGGGGGGGAGGGCAAGCTCCTTCGCGTACTCTGTGTAAAATCGAACTGGTATCCCATCAGGTCCAGCGGCCTTTCCTCTTTTGAACGATTTTAATTGTGTTTCTATCCCTCTGTCATCTATTTCGATATCTACCATTTATTCATCTGTGCGAAAGTCTAGAGAAGGAACAACAGTGCAGTCTTCCTCTGTGAAACAGCTTTGGAAAAAGACATTTAGTATTTCGGCTTTTAGTCTGTCATCCTCTGTTTCAGTACCATTTTAGTCACAGAGTGTCTGGACATTTTGTTTTGATCCACCTACCGCTTTGACATAAGACCAAAATTTCTTAGGATTCTCTGCTAAGTCAGTACATAGAACTTTACTTTCGAATTTGTTGAACGCCTCTCGAATAGCCCTCCTCACACTACATTTCGCTTCGTGTAATTTTTGTTTGTCCGTAAGGCTTTGGCTATGTTTATGTTTACTGTGAAGTTCCCTTTCCTTCCGTAGCAGTTTTCTAACTCGGTTGTTGTATCATGGTGGCTCTTTTCCATCTCTCACGATCTCGCTTGGAACATACTCATCTAATGAATATTGTACGATGGTTTTTGAACTTTGTCCACTGATCCTCAACACTATCTGTACTTGATTAAAACTTTAATGTTGAGCCGTCAAGTACTCTAAAATCTGCTTTTTGTCACTTTTTCGAAGCAGAAAACTCTTCCTACCTTTTTTAATATTTCTATTTACGGCTGAAATCACCGATGCTGTAACCGCTTTATGATCGCTGATTTCCTGTTCTGCGTTAACTGTTTCAAATAGTTCGGGTCTGTTTGTCACCAGAAGGTCTAATATGTGATCGCCACGAGACGGGTCTCTGTTTAACTGCTCAAGGTAGTTTTCAGATCATCATCATCATCATCATCATCATCATTTAAGACTGATTATGCCTTTCAGCGTTCAGTCTGGAGCATAGTCCCCTTTATAAAATTCCTCCATGATCCCCTATTCCGTGCTAACATTGGTGCCTCTTCTGATGTTAAACCTATTGCTTCAAAATCATTCTTAACCGAATCCAGGTACCTTCTCCTTGGTCTGCCCCGACTCTTCCTACCCTCTACTGCTGAACCCATGAGTCTCTTGGGTAACCTTGCTTCTCCCATGCGTGTAACATGACCCCACCATCTAAGCCTGTTCGCCCTGACTGCTACATCTATAGAGTTCACTCCCAGTTTTTCTTTGATTTCCTCATTGTGGACACCCTCCTGCCATTGTTCCCATCTACTAGAACCTGCAATCATTCTAGCTACTTTCTTATCCGTTACCTCAACCTTATTGATAAGGTACCCTGAATCCACCCAGCTTTCGCTCCCATACAACAAAGTTGGTCGAAAGATTGAACGGTGCACAGATAACTTAGTCTTGGTACTGACTTCCTTCTTGCAGAAGAGAGTAGATCGTAGATAAGCACTCACTGCATTAGCTTTGCTACACCTCGGTTCCAGTTCTTTCACTATGTTGCCATCCCGTGAAAAAACGCATCCTAAGTACTTGAAACTGTGCACCTGTTCTAACTTTGTTCCTCCTATTTGGCACTCAATCCGTTTATATCTCTTTCCCACTGACATTACTTTCGTTTTGGAGATGCTAATCTTCATACCATAGTCCTTACATTTCTGATCTAGCTCTGAAATATTACTTTGCAAACTTTCAATCGAATCTGCCATCACAACTAAGTCATCCGCATATGCAAGACTGCTTATTTTGTGTTCACACATCTTAATCTCACCCAGCCAGTCTATTGTTTTCAACATATGATCCATATATAATATGAACAACAGTGGAGACAGGTTGCAGCCTTGTCTTACCCCTGAAACTACTCTGAACCATGAACTCAATTTACCGTCAACTCTAACTGCTGCCTGACTATCCATGTAAAGACCTTTACTTGCTTGCAAAAGTTTGCCTTCTATTCCATAATCTCGTAGAACAGACAATAACTTCCTCCTAGGAACCCGGTCATATGCCTTTTCTAGATCTATAAAGCATAGATACAATTCCCTGTTCCACTCGTAACACTTCTCCATTATTTGCCGTAAGCTAAAGATCTGGTCCTGACAACCTCTAAGAGGTCTAAACTCACACTGATTTTCATCCAATTGGTCCTCAACTAATACTCGCACTTTCCTTTAAACAATACCTGAGAAGATTTTACCCACAACGCTGATTAAAGAGATACCTCTGTAGTTGTTACATTCTTTTCTGTTTCCATGTTTAAAGATTGGTGTGATTACTGCTTTTGTCCAGTCTGATGGAACCTGTCCCGTCTCCCAGGCCATTTCATTTATCCTGTGTAGCCATTTAAGACCTGACATTCCACTGTATTTGATGAGTTCCGACTTAATTTCATCCACCCCAGCTGCTTTATTGCACTGCAATCTATTGACCATTTTCACCACTTCCTCAAATGTGATCCTATTTCCATCCTCATTCCTATCCCATTGTACATCGAAATCTGAAACATTACTGATCGTATTTTCACCTACATTGAGCAACTCTTCAAAATATTCCCTCCATCTGCCAAAGAAATCCACAGGATTCACAAGCAGTTTTCCTGACCTTCCTAAATACTTGTCATTTCCTTCTTACCTCCCTTTCGAAGACTGCTAATTACACTCCAGAATGGTTTTCCAGCAGCTTGACCCAAAGTCTCCAATCTGTTTTCAAAGTCTTCCCAAGATTTCTTCTTGGATGCTGCAATTATCTGTTTGGCTTTGTTTCTTTCTTCAACATAACTTTCTCTGTCTACCTGAGTTCTACTATGTAGCCATTTTTGATACGCCTTCTTTTTCCTTTTACAGGCTGCCTTGACTGTGTCATTCCACCAAGCTGTTTGCTTCATCCTACCTTTACACACTACTGTTCCAAGACATTCTTTAGCCAATTCTAGTACTGTGTCCCTGTACCTTGTCCATTCCTTTTCCAATGACTGTATTGACAACATTCAACTAACTGGTACCTTCCTGAGATCATTGTTATGTACTTGTGCCTGATTTCCTTATCCTGAAGTTTCTCCACTCTTATCCTCCTACATATGGACCTGACCACCTGCACTTTCGGCTTCACAATACCAATTTCGCTGCAGATTAAATAATGATCAGTGTCATCAAAGAATCCCCTGAATACACGTGTGTTCCTCACAGCCTTCCTGAATTCCTGATCTGTTATTATATAGTCAATGACAGATCTGGTTCCCCTGCCTTCCCAAGTATACCGGTGAATGTTCTTATGTTTAAAAAAGGAGTTTGTGATTACTAAGCCCATACTGGCACAGAAATCCAAGAGTTGTTTCCCGTTCCTGTTGGCCTCCATATCCTCTCCAAATTTACCCATAACCTTTTCATACCCTTCTGTTCGATTTCCAATCCTGGCATTAAAATCACCCATGAGCAGAACACTGTCCTTGTCCTTTACTCTAAAAACTAAATCACTGAGTGCATCATAAAAACTATCCATCTTATCTTGATCTGTCCCTTCACAATGCGAATATACTGACATAATCCTAATTTTCTTGCTAGACACTGTCAAATCTATCCACATCAGTCGTTCGTTTACATACCTTATTGCAACTACGCTGTGTTCCATTTATTTCCTGATGTAAAGCCCTACACCCCATGGTGCTATTCCTGCTTTGACTCCTGACAAGTAGGCCATGTATTCTCCCACTTCCTCCTCTTTCTCACCCCTTACCTGATTGTCACTAACAGCTAAAACATCCAGCCCCATCTTACTTGCAGCCGCTGCCAGCTCTACCTTCTTCCCAGAGTAGCCCCCATTGATATTAATAGCTCCCCATCTCATTACCATTTGTTTGCCGAGTCGTATCTTAGGAGTCCCTGGTTTGTCAGTTAGAGGTGGGACTCCGTCACCTCCAAAGGTCCGAGGCATTTTCAGATAATGCACTTAAAAAAATTTCATTGGATTCTTTGTCCCTGCCACCCATAATAAACGTTTGAGTCTCTCAGTCTATATCTGGTAAATTAAAATCTCAACCCAAAACTATAACATGGTTGGGAAATCTACTCGAAATATTTTCCAAATTTTCCTTCAGGTGTTCTGCCAAAACAGCTGCTGAGCCAGAGGGCCTATAGAGACATCCAATTACCATGTTTGAGCCTCCTTTAACCGTGACCTTCACCCTAATTATTTCACATTTCGGATCGTGTCAATTTGCTTCGATACTATTGCACTTTTTGTCGCTATAAACACGCCATCCCCTTCACTGTCCAACTTGTCTCTGCGGTATACATTCCAATCTGAGTTAAGAATTTCATTACTGTTTACATTTGGTTTCAGACAACTTTCCGTCCTTAGTACTATGTGGGTATTGGGTCCGTTTATTAATGAGAGCCGTTCTGGAACCTTTCTGTAGACGCTCCTACAGTTTACTATTTTGACCATTCACTGTTTTGACCATTCACTGGAAATGCACGCAATGTGGTACGTCCCCAAACTAGATACAAGTACTACAGATCCACGTCCATTCAAATCAATCAGCCCAACAGATAAAAATTACGAACTATTAAAGCTCATACGAATTAGAAGTCCCCAAAGGCAGCGATGCGGGCGCAATGACACATAGCTGCGGTCGGCCTCCAGCGCGGGGAAACAGATTTCACAATACTTCCCACAATAGCGTAGCGTGCAGCCATCCAAAAGCATTCCTAGCCGTATGACCCCTTCCTCACCGGCTCTCACCTCAAACATTTATGACATGATGCTATTAAATATACAAACACCGCCGAGGCCACTTTAAAGTTTGATCACCTATACTCTAGGCGAGTTATCGTATGACACGTTCCCTCTGGTCCTGTTTAGTTGTCTCAAACACTGTTTTCTACCACGCTTTTGTACAGCGCCAAACATCTCATTTCTCTGCCACGAGTTCGATGCCTGTCTCATGTTCTAAATTAACATTAAGACTTCCTGATACATGGCCTCTCACAGAAAACTAGGCATCGCACGGTGTAAATCATTTTGTTACTGCAACTACCACAACACGCTACACATCTGCTTATTTTAAATAAAAAACGCACTTACTACATAACGAAAGTAGAAGACTTTTACGGCGTTGGCGTTGGTCTCCAAATTGATGTCCAAAAGCGAACGACGACCTATACATTTAGACTCGTCTCTCACACTGACGGAATAGCTGACGACTATGCGCTCCCTTTCGACTCATTCCTCATATTGCACTCATGTATGCGATCACTGTTTCGCTGCTAGCAACCCCCGGAAGTTACCGTCCATCCACGAAAACTTTTTCCCCAACTCAAACAAGCCATGTCAGTCAATCATTATGGATGTGATGGAATGGAAAAGACACCATCCATGTACTCTAATAATAAACATGAAACTTGATAGCGCGAAGAATTTTACACTAACTTCAACACCGGCCAATCATGTGATAGTATGTTTCCTCAATTTCAGTATCATAGCTAAACCATCCATTCTCTACTTTGCGAGTATCATTGCGAACATGGATAGATGACTACTCAGTACGCCCATTCACAGTTAATTCTCGAACACTTAAATCATCAAAGTATACCAGACAGCACTCTACATATTTCTAAGACCTCAAGCATAGTACTTAATTTATGATCCATCTCTCTGCGTATGGGAGTCACAGAGCATTCTCACCGTCTTAGAGTAAAAGACCATCCTCACACAGTCATTGACCAACCCACCCTGCAGCACCGTTAGAGAATTAATCTCCAACCGATCAGAAGAAGACCGCTACACTCCTCGTCTCGTTAATGCATAGAGCTTTTCTAGTCCTAACCCGTCCAAGTGCCCGAGATTTCTCGATATGTGATCATGTCCATGACGAGGAGCTTAGCACTCCTTATCGATGTATAGTAACAGATTTCAAAGTGTCGTAATGTAATAGAATACAGTTAAGAAGAACAAGAAAAGACTTATTTTTATATGTGATGGAGTTCGAGACTAATCGAGTTGGACACGTTTTTACCTAAATCAATGAAGCTATCAACTCTAAATTGTTGTTCTAGAGTCTAGGATCTGTACCTGGAAGATATTGGTAATAGAGAGAACATAAACACAAGCACTCCTAAGACTACAACGTTCTCCACTTAAAAACGGGCTTAATGTTAGATCGAATACCTTTCCGGCCTATCAGACATACATCCTTCTTCACAGTTTCTCTACTGTAACAGTTGCGTTACTAAATGTGACACTTCTGTCACTCAATGTAACTGGGTTTTCTCTTTTGATGCTGTCAATTGTCAGGATGAGCATTCTAAAGCATTCTGTCAGGGTGAAAATATTAAATAAATTAACTTTTCTCTCTTAACAACATGTGGGCAGGGTGAGTTCTTCCTTGGCTCGGGTATGAGGTCGAATGAAACATCATTTTTACATAAGATAACTTTTATTGAAGATTTGTACAACTGTATCTTATGGGATGTTCTGGTTCGGAGAGCGGCAGCTGTGTCGTTTGTGAAGTCTTCTGCTGCGGCAGCGGCGGCGGCGGCGGCGTCTGATTACGCGTAGCGGTGTGTATCTCGTGTCGCCGTCTCGCCCAGTTGACTGGAGACGTGCAGCGCGAGGTGGCCCGTTTAATTATTGCGAGCGAAGTCGTGCATCGGATGGTGATACCTTGGATGTGGCGTCCCAGTGTTCCTCTTCTCTAAGCGGCCGCGTGTGTTGTGCGTCGACCAGCGGAGCGGCGCGGCACGGCGGGGCAAGGCCAGTGTCCCGAACTCGAACCACGGACTCCCGCTTGCCAGTCTTCGGCTGTCAGGTCTTCATCCCAGCTCACAGGTGACTGCTGAGGTGAGGCCGTCTCCTTCCCGTCCTCACGAGTCACCCGGGTACGTAAAAATCAGACTTCCAATACCTTTTAACTTCTGTCTTCTGGCGCCGCGGCTGCTGCTTGCTATTCCATTACAGCGGCGGACTTGGTGCGTCTGTGCATGATGCAGTCTCTTCTTGCATGACGGTCTTCAGCACCGAAACTGACTGAAAACTACTGCTACTCTTCTTTTCTTCCTTCATCTCTCGTCTTCGTCTCCGTCCCCGTCTCCGTCTTCGGCTTCGTCCCCGTCTTCATCTCTCGGGCCCACCGCGTCTCGCGTATTTATTCACTTCAGTTCACTGGAGGTGAACGACTTCACGGCCATTGCCTCTTCTGTCACGTTGAAAAGCTTCTCGAAGAATCTTCTTGACCTCGGTCATTGGCTCTTGGAATGTAGGCGGGGGCCTCTGATCGCATGTGACGACTGAGAAACACGTGAGCCGGTCATTGCCTCTTCCGTCACGTTGAAAAGCTTCTCGAAGAATCTTCTTAACGTCGGTTATTGGCTCTTGGAATGTAGGCGAGGGCCTTTGCTCACATGCGACAACTGAGAAACACGTGAGCCGGTCGGGCGATGCCCTGACGGCTGAATCGACAGCGCCCGCTTATGTGGAACTTGCTGACTTCACGGTCATTGTCTCTTCTGTTCTGCTGTTCTGCCCGCTGAATGTGAGTATGTAACTCTCCAAACTAAACCAAGTTTTCCATTTATATTCTAATTTCTAGTTCACTTTGATTTCACTAATTTATTTACTGAAGTACCACTCAACATTACGCTGAACTATCTTATCCAATCGTAAAACGAAAAAACTACTTCCGTAAAACATTTACTTTGCATCATATGAGCACAATATAGCATTACAGAGACGTGTAGTGTCCACTGTTCACAACCGATCACAGTTCAGAAATTATACCATGAGTGCATCAGGCCTATATAAAATGATAGTTAGAAGCGGGGGATGCATCCTATAAGGAAACAGATAAACGCTAAACAGCAGCATCCGACATGTGAAAATTACAATACATATTCCTACGATCACCGTCACGGTATTTGTCCAGAAAAAGACACATCATTCAGAGGTAATGTCGTACCTCGATTCGTTAAGTAGGTATAGGTTTTAACATGGATACTTGTGTGCACATGTACAACCATGACTGATTGTGACAGTAACATGCACTAGTTGCTGGGATCGGTTTTTTCTTTAACATCTGAAACGTCCCCTTAGAAAAATTTAAGAATTACTGTGCTGATAAAACTCTTACGCTATTTGATTTTCAAACAGCTGAGCAAAACTGAACATACTCAGACATTTCACTCTTTACCTATTCTGATCATCACTAAACTGGCACACAATATTTTTAGCGCAACGCAATTTGACTTCCAAAAACCCCTACCAAGGAATGGCCCTGACTAACAATAAGCTATACCTTTCATGAATCACTTACCTCACAAAAATCTTTGTTACTCGAACTACTGCAGTACAACGAACGCCACTACTGCCAGCTAAATAAAAGATTCTAACTACTGAAGGCACTAACTACTGATACACATAGTTAGCAAATGAAAGATTTTGACAGAGAACAAACAATGTATATACCTTAATAGTGTTCAAAAGTCATAATATATATAGCAGTTCATGACATCCAGTCTTGCAAATTTAATGTCTCTGATGGACACACATCCAGATCATCCGCTCTCAAAACTCCGCCATCTCTCTCCACACATCCACCACTGCTGGCAGCTCACCTCTAACTGCGTAACGCTACGCGCTGTTAACAGCCAACTGCCCAACACTACAATAGCAAATTCCAACAATGCAAACCAGCCACAGACTGCACACAGCACAACCAGTGATTTTCATACAGAGCGCTACGTGGCGTTACCAATATAAAAACCTAAACAGCCTACTTACATAGCCCCCATGTTCCCCACAAAAAATTTTACAAATTGTTTTGGGCAGTGGCCAATACAGATTTGAAAAAAATTTACACAATTACAATAACAAAGATATCAAATGCACACACTTATTGATACAATGTTGGTTAAAAGCTGAAATTTTCTCACAGTCCATAAAGACAGTCCTGATCATTCATCACAGTAAAATTGCAGTGTTTTTCTCAAAGTCTGAGTAGTAAAAGAAAACGCACACGGAAGTAGTAGATTTCCATGCAGTCTTGAAGAAGTAGTGTTGTCCTTCCAACGGAAAGACAGTGCTGACTCTTGACATGCAGAGAGGTAATGGGCCACAACAGAGCAAATCCACAGCAGAGTCAGTTGAAGTTGAAGAATATTGGTAGGTAGGTCATCACAGAGCAGACTACTGTAGTGCTGTTAGAGATTATGGTATTGGTGGGCCACCAGAGGCGCAGACCCACTGCAGTCCTTGTAGAAATAATGGTATTGGTGGGCCATCAAAGAAACAGACCCACTGTGGTCCTTGTAAAGACGGCCAGCAGCCATCTGTTGTGACTGTGCAGGTGCACAATCACCATCGAAGAGTCTTGCAGACAATATAGCAAGTCTGTAAACCACCACTTGGGCACTCACAAAGTTTTTGGAATTGTCCTTAGAACCAGCAATGCTGTTAATCAGTCCCTTGCTGAATTATTAACACATGTGCAAGCACTAAAAGTCCCTTTTTTCACATATTGTGTATATACTATGACCAACAGAAATGTGTGCACTGAAATGAAGCTTAATTTGAAGAACTGGTGTCTATACTATTATAAATTTACGACATGAGAATACAATTACAAAGGTACAGAAAACATCACTAAAACATAATAATACGGATAACATTTGTAATAACACAGGCTTTACAAAAGAATAGAAATAAACATATACATCAGTGTTACAGGAATTATGATATAAGTAAATACATAAAAGATCAGAACAGTTTTCGAAAATAATGTCTAAACATCTTTACAAAGTAAATAACATATTGTAATGAATGTAGCTGAGTATTAGAAAAATTCTACAACATAAGTCTTATCAGATAAACACATAAAGACAGGAAAAACACAAATACACAAGATACACAGACACATAGTGGAATAATACAAAAGGACAGGACAGGGTTTGTTTTCAGTGTGACATTTGGCACTGCAGTCCAACCCAAAACTTCATTTCATAGATGTTTCCTCTTATTTCACTTCTTCTTTATACCTTGTCAATGCATTACTTCCAATTCATCACAACTCATTCTCTTATATAGCATACCCCCTCTTAAGCTAACTTAAATCTACTGAGCTCAGATATATATATACTAAGGGACGAGGGAATGCAGCAGCTGCATAACAAATTAGCACAAACAGCAATGACAAAAAAATGCAAATTGGCAAAGTAAGTGGCAGTATATCTAAATTAGCAAAGCAAATGCAACATTACAACTAATATAAGGCAATGTGCAGCAAAAACAAAAATAAATCAGTAGTAAAACTGGCTTAACAGAGTAATACAAAGTGAAATTCAGTAGCACTAAGCCTGGCAAACAGCAGCAACAAATGCAACAACTTATACCTAAACATGATAAAGCTCAAGCAGAAAGAATATTACAGTAAAGATGACCATGTCTAATACCTATGTCACATCTTAACACTAGAGTGATGCATCACCTTGACTTACTCTAGGAAATAAGTTACCCAGTCATTGACAAAAATTATACATGCAATTCCTGTGAAGGGAAATGTCTTTTTGTGCTCCCTCGTTTTTTTTGGAAGTAGATCATAAAATTATTATTTAGTGGATCTGTAGGCATAAAATATCTATATTAGTACATCTATTAAATTAACCAATGCTGCAGTGAAGCTAGAAACTAGATATTAAACGAAATAAGCAAATATATATCAAGGCATGCAACGTCATTCACTAGGCAAATGGCGTCTCCAAAGGCAGTAAAAAAATCTCTCAATTAGAAAGACAATAGATGTAAAATGTTTCTCATCGTTTCATTAGGCATTTTAGTAAATATCATAAATTAAGAGCCACACAGTGTAATCAATTGTTTTCAAGTTTGAGCGTGTCGTATTTGCGATGCTTTCTAGAAAGAAATGTCAATAGCGAGGATAATGGCCTCTTTTTTTCTCCACCTAATGGCTTTCTTTTTTCAGACGACTATCTCTCAGCTGGGCGCCCAAAACGCATTACATCAAGGTCACTTACCTTTCTTACCGAAATACACTCCTGGAAATGGAAAAAGGAACACATTGACACCGGTGTGTCAGACCCACCATACTTGCTCCGGACACTGCGAGAGGGCTGTACAAGCAATGATCACACGCACGGCACAGCGGACACACCAGGAACCGCGGTGTTGGCCGTCGAATGGCGCTAGCTGCGCAGCATTTGTGCACCGCCGCCGTCAGTGTCAGCCAGTTTGCCGTGGCATACGGAGCTCCATCGCAGTCTTTAACACTGGTAGCATGCGGCGACAGCGTGGGCGTGAACCGTATGTGCAGTTGACGGACTTTGAGCGAGGGCGTATACTGGGCATGCGGGAGGCCGGGTGGACGTACCGCCAAATTGCTCAACACGTGGGGTGTGAGGTCTCCACAGTACATCGATGTTGTCGCCAGTGGTCGGCGGAAGGTGCACGTGCCCGTCGACCTGGGACCGGACCGCAGCGACGCACGGATGCACGCCAAGACCGTAGGATCCTACGCAGTGCCGTAGGGGACCGCACCGCCACTTCCCAGCAAATTAGGGACACTGTTGCTCCTGGGGTATCGGCGAGGACCATTCGCAACCGTCTCCATGAGGCTGGGCTACGGTCCCGCACACCGTTAGGCCGTCTTCCGCTCACGCCCCAACATCGTGCAGCCCGCCTCCAGTGGTGTCGCGACAGGCGTGAATGGAGGGACGAATGGAGACGTGTCGTCTTCAGCGATGAGAGTCGCTTCTGCCTTGGTGCCAATGATGGTCGTATGCGTGTTTGGCGCCGTGCAGGTGAGCGCCACAATCAGGACTGCATACGACCGAGGCACACAGGGCCAACACCCGGCATCATGGTGTGGGGAGCGATCTCCTACACTGGCCATACACCACTGGTGATCGTCGAGGGAACACTGAATAGTGCACAGTACATCCAAACCGTCATCGAACCCATCGTTCTACCATTCCTAGACCGGCAAGGGAACTTGCTGTTCCAACAGGACAATGCACGTCCGCATGTATCCCGTGCCACCCAACGTACTCTAGAAGGTGTAAGTCAACTACCCTGGCCAGCAAGATCTCCGGATCTGTCCCCTATTGAGCATGTTTGGGACTGGATGGAGCGTTGTCTCACGAGGTCTGCACGTCCAGCACGAACGCTGGTCCAGCTGAGGCGCCAGGTGGAAATGGCATGGCAAGCCGTTCCACAGGACTACATCCAGCATCTCTACGATCGTCTCCATGGGAGAATAGCAGCCTGCATTGCTGCGAAAGGTGGATATACACTGTACTAGTGCCGACATTGTGCATGCTCTGTTGCCTATGTCTATGTGCCTGTGGTTCTGTCAGTGTGATCATGTGATGTATCTGACCCCAGGAATGTGTCAATAAAGTTTCCCCTTCCTGGGACAATGAATTCACGGTGTTCTTATTTCAATTTCCAGGAGTGTATTTACGACAGCAGTTTCCGCTACAGTGACAGTCTCATATAAAAATTTCACAGGTCGAGAATTTGCGTTACAAATGTGTAGAAACAAAATCCTGTAAATATAACAGCGTCCAAAAAATTTTCGCCGGCATTGTGATACATTCACGCATATACACACATGTCATAACTCTTAAAGTATGATTCTGGTTTCCAACATCCTTTTTCACAAACCAGAGTCCCTAACCACTACTCATTATTCCTTACTTTATTACACATATACATATTCGTAGACACTTCTTCAATATTTCATCATAATAAATACATAGCATAATCAAATTCCTCATATAGCATCAGCTTATTGATCATAAACATACCTCAACAGCATAATACACATTGTCGTCGTAATAATAACATCATAACAAATCAGTCAAATCTCAAAAACGTTGTAGCTTTCTGTAATAATTTCAAAACCTAAAAAAATTCTCTGCTCATTTAAATAGGGTCCCTGAGGATTAATGTAATTATACCCTCAGGTGTTACAGATTACAGCAATGGAATAAAATGTATCACGGAAAACTTTCTTTGTAATTCAAACACCTTTAAAAATAAATGTTTTAAGTACAAAATTAATCACTCAAATACGCGTACAGCAGTGCTAAATTGTGCGTTTTGTTGTAACATAATCTCTGTCATTACTTAAGGGTAAAAAATGTGCCAAGTGTCGTAATTATCGTCGTCCGTAAGCAAAGTTCTGTGGAAGTCAATGTACTTACCTTGTAATAAACAAAAGTGAAATGCTATGCGTATAGATATCATAGTTACTATGTACAGTACCATGATCAAGAAAGTACTACACTGTAACGTATTGTTGTGCTGCGGAAAAGGCTGTCTCATTGTAGCCGTAGCACAAAAGTTACTACTAAAACATGTTTTACTTTCCAGAAGAATTCAGAAAAACTGAGCAGATATGAAACAGATACAGCACAAAAGCAACAATGTAAATTGCGTCACACATTAGTAGCGTCGTGATATAATCGTGTAGCTGTCAAAGAAACCAAATACTAAGTCATCTTTAATCTCACAGAAAGTACTTCAAATAAAGAACGTCTTTTCAAGTAAACCAAAATGTTGCATTAAAATCTTATTAACAGCATATGTCCTAAGTATGTAAGCCGTACATTCGTTACATAATCGTGCATCTAACAAGCAAGAATGTACAAATAACAACACTGTGTCGTCTGTTCACAATAACAGTGCATTCGTAATTTCTGTTTAAATAAGTTCCCTAGGTTCTTGACTAGATAGTTAACTTTAAAACATAGTTGCATGTTAACAGTTTCTAAGAATGACAAAGAGTACTAGTATCGTGAAGTAAAAAATGTTATAGCAAAGATTAAGTTAAAAAACGGATTATCTCTCAATAAATGGTTTTGCATGTGAAATGTGGTGCAATCCTTTACTCTTCCTAGTATGCAGAGTTTCAACTTCAAAGCAATTATCATGTTGTATACGTCGGTAAGGAATGCTAAAATTTTTCTCAAGGTTAGCGTCTGTTATTTTTCTCTGAGCCAGCCGTCGCACATGGCTGCCTGTAATGCGATTCATCTGTCTCTTTGTTGGCGCGCATCGTTATTGGGATTTGGAGGTCTAACTTCTATAAATTCACCTTGTCGAGAGGGCTCAGCCTTGTTTGAATCCCGCCAGTTCTGATGAAATTCAGGTCTGTCGTTTTGTCGGTAGTTTACAGTTTCTTTTTTGTCGGTCATGTGGTGGATAATTTCTCCCGGAATCGTAACTGCGCAGTGGACCGTTGCATCTGAAGTTATTCTTTCTCCCTTGATAATAATTATCTTGGTTCTCATATTGTCTGTTTCTCTGATTGTCTCTCTGATAGTCATTACCGCACAGAGGTGATCTTCCCTTGTAATTATTACTACTCTGCCAACGGTTGTCATATGGGTGGTGTCTGTTTTGGCCACGATTTACATTGTAAGAATAGCCTTGTCATGTCCAGTTATTATTTCTGTCGTCGCGGAATTGTGACGGATGTGACCTGTAATTATTGTGTTCCTGTTTTCGCGTCCTGCGATTGTCAGTGTCAATTTCCAATTCTTGTAACAGTCCCTGAAAAGCTTCAATGTCGTCTTTGCAATGTCCTGCCAAAATAATATGTCGTAAATGTTCAGGAAATTTGATTAAGCAAATGCGGATGAGTTCTGAGGGGCTGTATGGGTTTGATAGGTATTGATTCTTATGCAACATGTTTTCAAAATATTTCACGAGACTGGAAAATTCAGATTGTTTGAAATGTTTCATCATTATGATGCTATGCTTTACTCGGTCTTGTGTAGCCTGAGACCAATATGCTGAGAGGAAGGCATGATAAAATTCTCCTTCACTGTGACAATCGTGAATGATCGATCACATTCTCACAGCTGGTTCATTCTCCACATAGCCACACATAAATTCTTATCTGTGCTCTAATGACCAGTTGGGAGGAAAACAATGAGAGAATTGATGAAGCCACGCTTGTGGATGAATGTCGTTGCCAGAATTCTTAAATGTTTTGAATTTACATGTAGTAATGAACAGCTTATAGTCAAAATCATTGTGTCGGCGAGTCGCATATCGGTCATTGTTACGTCGTGTCGGCGGTTTCATCTCAAAATTCGGTGCACCTTGCCAATTTCTTTCATAATTTCCGAAATGCCCTGTGTTATTATTTTGTGACTTTTCCGTATTTCTAAGTCCCTCTTCCCACGTTGGAATGCGAGTGTCCTCTGAAATATGTAATTCTTGTATTACTTGTGGCAACTGATCTTGTACTTCCCGGTTTTCTCTTTTGTGTTGCGTATTAATTTGATTCTGATTTTGTTTGAATTTTCTAATTTGTTCATACTCTTCTGTGTCAGTGATGGCTACAGGTCTTGTGTAATTCAGATCATCATCTAATTTTGTAGATAAGTTAGTGAACTGATCCGAAAGTTCGGCTACTTTCTCCGATAGTGAACTTATTTCCTCAGTGTGATTTCTGAACCAAGTTTCACAGTGTCCATTTGTGTTGAAATCGTATCTACTGTGTCCTTAAGTTTTCCTGAGTTTTTGCAAGTTGCGTAACCGAATCGGTAGATGCAACTGAGTCAATTTTAGCTTGCAAGGTGTCGTGATTTTCATGAACAATAGTTTGCAGTTCCTTTATGGCTGCTTCGTGATTCTGTAATGCATTTTCATGAACCGAAAACATAGGTTGGAAATGCTCACAAATTTGTGTTTTTACGTCATTACAGACTTTTTGACATTTCGATTCGATTTTATGTAACTCAGTAGTTAAACCTTCATGTTTGTTCAAGCATGGTGTCTAACGTTTGAAGATTTTGTTCCATTGCGTCTAACTGTTGCTGTGTTTGTCTCTGGTGTTGTTCCATTGTGTCTAAATTTTGAAGATTTGTTCCATTGTGGCTAACTTTTGAAGATTTTGTCCCATTTGTTTCTGATTTTGTTCAAGTGTTGTGTCTAACTTTTCAGTGCATTTGAACCGGCAATGTTCGCATTTTGAAAAGCAGAAAATGTGTCTTGACTTATTTGAGAAAATGGTGAGGATGCAAATCCTGAATCTACAGTATTTGCAAGATTGTGTCCTGTCATTTCGGATTCCTGAGGTGAGCTGTTGCCGACCGATCGATCGATAATGCTTCCCTGTACACTAATTGTTTCACTGTCTACACCATTATTTGCAGCCCACTCCATTTCCCTATGCCCAATTACCAAATTACTACTTTGAACATTAGTTAATTCATTACACAGTGGCGCTAACACACTGCTTTTGTCTTCACTGTCATTTCTCAGATTACTTTGGAGCCTAGTGTTACGTTTTTCACAAGCCATTATTGCCACAATATTTCACACGATAACACAGAAAAGCACAATTTGAAGAGCAACATAAGAAAACACATTAACATAGCACTGAAAATAATATCTAGTTAATTGCAAGCACAGCTGCGAAATACTTGGTGCAAATCTACATGCATGCCACAACTGTTTTACTGTACAACAATGAAAAACTACAACTACAAAGGAAATTCTCTCTATAATTATGCATTAGCAATAAACAACAGGTACACTAATTGCACAAACTACAAGAAAAAATCAGAAGATTCCAGTGAGGTATCCTGACAGGGTCACCATATGAAATGTCCCCCTAGAAAAATTTAAGAATTACTGTGCGTCACCAATATAAAAACCTAAACTGCCTACTTACACAGCTCGCTGATTACGTGTCTCTTTCTAGGACACAGTGGTAGGACCCGAAAGAAGAATGTAAGAGACATGCTGATTTTCGATCACTGTTATTTGGTATGGTAGGTAATCAGTTATTGACGAAAAAAATATTTAGTAGTATTGGTGGGAGTGTGATATCTTCACATTTGAGCATCAGGTTTATAAAGTATGTGCGTTTGTGGAAAGGAGATGACTATGCCCTGTTGTAGGAAAGGTAAGGATTTGACTTGGAGTAGTGTGATAGCAATGAAGGGGGGGGGGGGGGGGGGAGTATCTCCAATTGTAAGGAAGGTACAGCTATTTCCAGAGCCACTGCCAACAAGAGGGTGTATTTCCGATACCTCGCTCATTCTCGAATGCTGTTCAATTGAGAGCGCGATCGTAACATTTAATTGTCAGTATAATGGTATACATACATGCGACTGGTTTTCCGGAATGAATACATGTATGAAAAGTCCATGGTAGTAATGATTCACGTTGCCTGTTAACAGCATCATCCATGCGAATGTAGACATCTGTTAGATTGTAGGAATGTATATGAGTTAATTTTACCATTGTCTAGACGGCCAGATAGCGAACTAACCCTTTGTATGTGTTGGGTGGCTTTCGTGATCAAGTGGAACTTTGAGAAGATGGTATGACTGCGATGGATGTAAATTGTTCGTTTGACTATTTGTGCACATTTCGCATCTTTATTTAGTTGAGAGAAGATCGAATGTGGCGTGTGGAAGATACGTTCGCCTGTTCTCTAGACATGGAAAGGACCTTAGATGACTTGTGAATTATATGGATGATTTGGAGTATGTTAGATCAGCGAGATCGGTATTCGCGGTTGGAAATATGAGTTTTCATATGTTTGTTTCTAGTTACTCAGTTTTTGCAGAGAAATGATTTCCTGTCTATATATCGGGAATTATGTGCGTTAGCTATCGGGAGGCTACTGCTGTGTACCTGATATCGAGAATCATAGTGAAAATGGTACAATATATTACTGGCCATTAAAATTGCTACACCACGAAGATGACGTGCTACAGACGCAAAATTTAACCGACAGGAAGAAGATGCTGTGATATGCTAGTGATTCGGTTTCCAGAGCATTCACACAAGGTTGGCGCCGGTGGCGACTCCTACAACGTGAGGAAAGTTTCCAACCGATTTCTCTTACACAAACAGCAGTAGACCGGCGTTGCCTGGTGAAATGTTGTTGTGAAGCCTCTTGTAAGGAGGAGAAATGCGTACCATCACGTTTCCAACTTTGATAAAGGTCGGATTGTAGCCTATCGCGATTGGGGTTTATCGTATCGCGACATTTCTGCTCGCGTTAGTCTAGATCCAATGACTGTTAGCGGAATATGGAATTGGTGGGTTCAGGAGGGTAATACGGAACGCCGTGCTAGATCCCAACGGCCTCGTATCACTAGAATTCGAGACGACTGGCATCTTATCCGCAAGGCTGTAACGGATCGTGCAGCCATGTCTCGATCCCTGAGTCAACAGATGGACTCGTTTGCAAGACAACAACCATCTGCACAAACAGTTCGACGACGTTTGCAGCATCATTGACTATCAGCTCGGAGACCATGGCTGCGGTTACCCTTGACGCTGCATCAGAGACAGGAGCATCTGTGAAGGTATACTCAATGACGAAACTGGGTGCACGAATAGCAAAACGTCATTTTTTCGGATTCATCTAGGTTCTGTTTACAGCATCTCGATGGTCGCATCTGTGTTTGGCGACATCGCACATTGGAAGCATGTATTCGTCATCGCCATACTGGCGTATCACCCGGCGTGATGGTATGGGGTGCCATCGGTTACACGTCTCGGTCACCTCTTGTCTGCATTGACGGCACTTTGAACAGTGGACGTTACATTTCAGATGTGTTACGACCCATGGCTCTATCCTTCATTCGATCCCTGCGATACCCTACATTTCAGCAGGATAATGCACGACCGCATTTTGCAGGTCCTGTACGGGCCTTTCTGGATACAGAAAATGTTCGACTGCTGCCCTGGCTAGCACATTCTGAAGATCTCTCACCAATTGATGAGCCGAGCAACTGGCTCATCACAATACGCCAGTCTCTACTCTTGATGAAGTGTGGTATGGTGTTGAAGCTGCATGGGCAGCTGTACCTGTACACGCCATCCAAGCACTGACTCAATGCCCAGGCGTATCAAGGCCGTCATTACGTCCAGAGGTGGTTGTTCTGGGTACTGATTTCTCAGGATCTATGCACCCAAATTGCGTGAAAATGTATTGACATGTCACTTCTAGTATGATATATTTGTCCAATGAATACCCGTTTATCATCTGCATTTCTACTTGGTGTAGCAATTTTAATTGTCAGTGGTGTATTATGGAGAAAATACGTGTGTTATTGTAATCCCCGAGACTGGAGATGTGTATAGAAAAGCGAGCAGGCAAGGAAGCAGAGACAGTAACGCGTTTGTGTCGAGGGGAAACGATCGCCAATTTGTAGAACAGTTCTGAGAGTGACTTCGGTTCACTGATTTAAAAGGGGGATGTGAACTGTATGTTTACTACATCGACAAGATACTCGGTGATATATTGCTGGGATTGTGATTGGTTTCACGCACGATATTCTTGTTAGTCTGGCATGTATTTTATGATCTGTAGACAAAATTTTTCCTGGTGCTGTACAGATATAAAAGATAACTGCACTATTTGTCTAAAATGTGTATATATTGTATTGTAATGTTACTGTGGCTTACACTGTGTAAACTGTGTATACACTCCTGGAAATGGAAAAAAGAACACATTGACACCGGTGAGTCAGACCCACCATACTTGCTCCGGACACTGCGAGAGGGCTGTACAAGCAATGATCACACGCACGGCACAGCGGACACACCAGGAACCGCAGTGTTGGCCGTCGAATGGCGCTAGCTGCGCAGCATTTGTGCACCGCCGCCGTCAGTGTCAGCCAGTTTGCCGTGGCATACGGAGCTCCATCGCAGTCTTTAACACTGGTAGCATGCCGCGACAGCGTGGACGTGAACCGTATGTGCAGTTGACGGACTTTGAGCGAGGGCGTATAGTGGGCATGCGGGAGGCCGGGTGGACGTACCGCCGAATTGCTCAACACGTGGGGCGTGAGGTCTCCACAGTACATCGATGTTGTCGCCAGTGGTCGGCGGAAGGTGCACGTGCCCGTCGACCTGGGACCGGACCGCAGCGACGCACGGATGCACGCCAAGACCGTAGGATCCTACGCAGTGCCATAGGGGACCGCACCGCCACTTCCCAGCAAATTAGGGACACTGTTGCTCCTGGGGTATCGGCGAGGACCATTCGCAACCGTCTCCACGAAGCTGGGCTACGGTCCCGCACACCGTTAGGCCGTCTTCCGCTCACGCCCCAACATCGTGCAGCCCGCCTCCAGTGGTGTCGCGACAGGCGTGAATGGAGGGACGAATGGAGACGTGTCGTTTTCAGCGATGAGAGTCGCTTCTGCCTTGGTGCCAATGATGGTCGTATGCGTGTTTGGCGCCGTGCAGGTGAGCGTCACAATTAGGACTGCATACGACCGAGGCACACAGGACCAACACCCGGCATCATGGTGTGGGGAGCGATCTCCTACACTGGCCGTACACCGCTGGTGATCGTCGAGGGGACACTGAATAGTGCACGGTACATCCAAACCGTCATCGAACCCATCGTTCTACCATTCCTAGACCGGCAAGGGAACATGCTGTTCCAACAGGACAATGCACGTCCGCATGTATCCCGTGCCACCCAACGTGCTCTAGAAGGTGTAAGTCAACTACCCTGGCCAGCAAGATCTCCGGATCTGTCCCCCATTGAGCATGTTTGGGACTGGATGAAGCGTCGTCTCACGCGGTCTGCACGTCCAGCACGAACGCTGGTCCAACTGAGGCGCCAGGTGGAAATGGCATGGCAAGCCGTTCCACAGGACTACATCCAGCATCTCTACGATCGTCTCCATGGGAGAATAGCAGCCTGCATTGCTGCGAAAGGTGGATATACACTGTACTAGTGCCGACATTGTGCATGCTCTGTTGCCTGTGCCTATGTGCCTGTGGTTCTGTCAGTGTGATCATGTGATGTATCTGACCCCAGGAATGTGTCAATAAAGTTTCCCCTTCCTGGGACAATGAATTCACGGTGTTCTTATCTCAATTTCCAGGAGTGTATATTGCATTATAAAGATAGTATGGTTTATGTTATGGTATGACTAGAGAGGATGACTGTGTGGGACGTATAGATAGAGCAGATTGATAACGACAAGGCTATGAGTGAGAATTTGTAAGTGGAAAATTGTATTGGCTATAAATACTGAAGCACAGTCGTCAAGAGGAGAGATTACGTGTACATTGATTGGTGTCAGACTGTAGCAGGAATAGTAATATTTAATTGTAGTTACAGTGGTAAATATGTTCCTAGCTTGCAATATTCTCGTGAGTCTGGTATGTATTTGATAATGGGGAGACAATTTTGTGGGTTTAACTCTGAATGAAATTTAGCGTTCTGTGTAATATAACGCCTACAAGCACCAGAAAAAATAGGTGGATCATACTTCGATACCGACTGCATAAGTAAGTGGGCATGTACATTCGCTGATCGCAAATCTGAATGCTCCATCGTTTGTGCTGGGATATAAGTCTCTGTACATAGCGGAGGGAACGTTTGCGTATGTTGAAATCTGGAGGGGAAAAAAGTTAGGACCGCTCGGATGAGTGCATTCGATGTTATTTTCGTAATGAGGTTCTGTTAGAGTTGGAATTTCCGTGCATACTATCTGGGAAATATAGAAAGCTAGCGTTAACTATTTCTGGGAGTATATACAATTGCAGAGAAGTCGAGTTGGCAATTTTTTTTTTTTTAACGAGGAATGTGACATAAGAATAAAATTGGGAGCGCTGTTACGTGGCGAGCCGCGACGTGGACGTTTAGGTGTGAAACACAGCATGAGCCGTGCTGTGGTGCTCAAGTAAAGCTGAACACGTCGCGTATGTTCCGTTAGATGGAAGCATGCTGCACTATTCGGCCATCTGCGATAAAGACAATGGTGGCATGAGGTGTCTCGAGAATGGGACTGCGCCTTGGAATTCTGCGACGTTGGTATAATGGTGACTGTATAGAGCAGACTTTCACCTGTGTTCACCAGCCGCGGCTTGGGGCTGTGATGGAGCGTGGTCCTGAACGGACGTCTGCGTGTGCTTTGATCGCTGACGGCCGCGTCATAGTAGGCGTCTAGGTGAACACGTATTTGGATATGAATTTCTCAGAAATTAAGTATGAATGAGATGTCGCCGCTTGCGTGTGCGTGGTTTGACAGCTGATGGCCGCGCCTCGTCGTTGGGCTTGTCTGTGCACTCTACTGGACATGGGTTGGCGGAGGGTGCCTGCGGGCATTGATTGAATTATTTTGCGAGCAGGTGTTGTAGGGAAGCAGCCTACTCACGCCGTATAAAATTCTCATCAGTCTTTCCATTGTGTGCCAGCCTAGTCCGCTGTAACCAGCTCTGACGTCATAAATGTTGCGCAATACTTTAAAAATCAAGTAAATAACCTGAAACGGTTCTAGCATGTCAGGAGTAATACTAAATCAATATGTGTTGAATGTCAGTTCAATAACTTTAACCATTTTCGAAATTTGGACGTTTTTCTGTAAAAATCATTGGCGCAACAGAAAAGAGCTAGAGACTTAAAAATTGATATTTAGATTCCTTTTTCATAATAATTTAATAGAAACAGTACTTTGGATCTCACAAATTAAAATTTTAGTGGAAATTCATGATTTTCTGGTTTTTGTCTTAAAAATTAAGGAAGCAAGATGGATTAAGTAGGAGAATAAATAAGGCTAGGATGTTTAAATTTAAGTAGAAGGGAGATCCGCTATAATCATAAAGATGTGAGAAGTTTCAATTGAATAACTATAAAACTATAGCGATAGCGTATCTCCAAAGGGCAAGTTCAGAGCTCGTCTACTGCGTGTAGTGTAATTAAATTAATTCTCTCGCCCAAAATAATTTACTTAGCCACGTCAGAGTTTTATTATGATTACTTACCTGTGTGCTGAATGCACATTTAAATTGAGAGCTTCATCGGCCATCAGCAAAGGAAGCGATGATTTGGATTGGATTGGATTGTTTGGGGGAAGAGACCAAACAGCGAGGTCATCGGTCTCATCGTATTAGAGAAGGACGGGGAAGGAAGTCGGCCGTGCCCTTTCAAAGGAACCATCCCGGCATTTGCCTGGAGTGATTTAGGGAAATCACGGAAAACCTAAATCAGGATGCCCGGACGCGGGATTGAACCGTCGTCCTCCCGAATGCGAGTCCAGTGTGCTAACCACTGCGCCACCTCGCTCGGTAGCGATGATTTATTCTATAACTTAATGTGGTGCATTACTAGCCCAGCGGCTAGTTGGGAGAGCCGATTTGATCAGGCGTTCCCTTAGCCGTCCGCACCGCGGCTTTATATATAAGAATGCTGCGCGACAGAGAAAGGCCCCAGTTCTCTCCAGACGCTGAATAGCACACCATCTGTGTCAGGAGTCACGTCGCATCGGTATCATTGCTATAAACAGCCTCGGATGCCGTATTAAGTTACTCGGGATATGCGTAACCATGAAATCATTTTCGAGTGAAGTGTTAATTCTGGGATGACTTTAATGATCTATCTTCAGTTTGCGTATGTCGTATTTTCATGTGCCGCCGCGGGACAAACATTCTACCATTATTGTAGCGTGGCATTTGATGAACATTATCATCAAATTATGGCGAGCATTCACTTATACATTTAATTTGAACAGTTATAGTTACATCAGCGCATTAGATTCTGAACTGCTCTGGTAGTTGGATTGTGTGGATTCCTTTTTTTTTTATCTGTGACTTTCAGAATATAGCAAACGTTTTTACAGGATCGTTTTTGATTATGAATCCCAGACAATCTCCTAATTCCTCAGAGCTATAAGCTGTAGCTGTAAGTGTATTTCTCAGATGAAGTGGGCACTAGGAATTCTAATTACAGGCTTCACGTTTTGCTAATCACTTTCTGGTTGCCAATATTGTTGTTAGAGAGCCAGTGTTGAGAATGGCAAAAGACAGCATGAATAATAGGAACATTTATACAACAATTAATTCCACCCACCGCCCCACATATGGTTAATCGGCCGGGAAATGCATTCTTTACTACGTCACAATTCTACATTTATATAATAAACATTGTATAACAGCACAATAAATTCCACCCGCTGCCCCACAAATGGTGCAACGGCCGGGAAAAGCATCTTTTCTTTTCTACATAACATTCTACATTTAAAGAAAAGCATAAATTCCACCCGCCGCCCCACAACTGGTGCATCGGCCGGGAAATTAAACTGAGTAAAAGTGAAAGTGATTTTCAAATATTCGGATTCGGGAGTGAAATGCGTCACGCAACTGAGTAATAGAACAGTGATAGTGTTACGTGTGCATGTGAACAACGCAATTGGATTAACAACGCATCTGGATTGACGGAGCTGGCACTGAGTCTAGCGGCACTGCCGGCATCGCGAGAAGCCAGTTTCGCCTCACCGCAGTCGTCCGCCGGAGAAACCAGAGCCGTGCCTGCAGTTGCGGGCCACGCAAACACACAGCAGCCGTCGAAGTGCCGTCTGCAGTTCAAGCGCCACGTCGCATCAGTAATCCTGGTACGCCGCGCAGGCAACGTCATACGTCGTGCAGAAGGAACTAAGTTAAGTGAAAAGCTGTTAAAAATTTTACTAACCTGCACTAAAAGACTGTCGGAAATGGAACTGCCAGAAGAAACTGAGGTTAAACTTAAATCAGAACCTATGTCTGTTGAGGGAACTGCAAATCGAGACAACGATTCAAGTGTAAATATGCATGAAAATAGTAATGTTAAAGTGAAATATGCTATATAATAGGAACATTTATGTAACAATTAATTCCACCCGCCGTCCCACATATGGTTAATCGGCCGGGAAATGCATTCTTTACTACGTTACAATTCTACATTTATATAATAAACATTATATAACAGCATAAAAAATTCCACCCGCCGCCCCACAGTGTGTAGGCTGTGCTATGAGTTATTTGGACAGTTTACGAGTACTGAGCATGTCTAGACATAGCTGTGCTGAATTATTTAGGAGGAGTATGAGTGTCTGTAATTAAATTATTTGCATGAAGTAGGAGTTGTTTGCGTGTCTGCAGACTGTGTATTGTGAGTGCAAGCATAAGATAGAGAGTGTTTTGCCTCAGTGTGATAAATATATTCGATCTCTAAATAAAATTTTCGAAAGTAAATACTGTGGACTCCTTCCTTACTCTCCCCAGCAGCCAGCACAGCCTGAGTAGTTTTAGCATGATTCTCGCCCCGACAGACCACCATCTGGTATTAGGTCATAGGAGAAATGACAGTACAGTCTGATGGCAGTAATGTGTAGTGTGTCAGTTGGACAGTAAAGCTTGTGGTGGAGACACCGCCTGCAAATGGCTCTGAGCACTATGGGACTTAACATCTGAGGTCATCAGCCCCCTAGAACTTAGAGCTACTTAAACCTAACTAACCTAAGGACATCACACACATCCATGCCTGAGGCAGGATTCGAACCTGCGACCGTAGCGGTTGCGCGGGTCCAGACTGACGCACCAAGAACCGCTGGGCCACTCCGGCTGGCTAAACTGAAGATAGATCATTAAAGTCATCCCAGAATTAACACTTCACTCGAAAATGATTTCATGGTTACGCGTATCCCGAGTAACTTAATACGGCATCCGAGGCTGTTTATAGCAATGATACCGATGCGACGTGACTCCTGACACAGATGGTGTGCTATTCAGCGTCTGGAGAGAACTGGGGCCTTTCTCTGTCGCGCAGCGTTCTTATATATAAAGCCGCGGTGCGGACGGCTAAGGGAACGCTTGATCAAATCGGCTCTCCCAACTAGCCGCTGGGCTAGTAATGCACCACATTAAGTTATAGAATAAATCATCGCTACCGAGCGAGGTGGCGCAGTGGTTAGCACACTGGACTCGCATTCGGGAGGACGACGGTTCAATCCCGCGTCCGGGCATCCTGATTTAGGTTTTCCGTGATTTCCCTAAATCACTCCAGGCAAATGCCGGGATGGTTCCTTTGAAAGGGCACGGCCGACTTCCTTCCCCGTCCTTCTCTAATCCGATGAGACCGATGACCTCGCTGATTGGTCTCTTCCCCCAAACAATCCAATCCAATCCAAATCATCGCTTCCTTTGCTGATGGCCGATGAAGCTCTCAATTTAAATGTGCATTCAGCACACAGGTAAGTAATCGTAATAAAACTCTGACGTGGCTAAGTAAATTATTTTGGGCGAGAGAATTAATTTAATTACACTACACGCAGTAGACGAGCTCTGAACTTGCCCTTTGGAGATACGCTATCGCTATAGTTTTATAGTTATTCAATTGAAACTTCTCACATCTTTATGATTATAGCGAATCTCCCTTCTACTTAAATTTAAACATCCTAGCCTTATTTATTCGCCTAATTAATCCATCTTGCTTCCTTAATTTTTAAGACAAAAACCAGAAAATCATGAATTTCCACTAAAATTTTAATTTGTGAGATCCAAAGTACTGTTTCTATTAAATTATTATGAAAAAGGAATCTAAATATCAATTTTTAAGTCTCTAGCTCTTTTCTGTTGCGCCAATGATTTTTACAGAAAAACGTCCAAATTTCGAAAATGGTTAAAGTTATTGAACTGACATTCAACACATATTGATTTAGTATTACTCCTGACATGCTAGAACCATTTCAGGTTATTTACTTGATTTTTAAAGTATTGTGCAACATTTATGACGTCAGAGCTGGTTACAGCGGACTAGGCTGGCACACAATGGAAAGACTGATGAGAATTTTATACGGCGTGAGTAGGCTGCTTCCCTACAACACCCTCTACTTAAATTTTTTTTGAATGTTAATGAATGAAAAAAATTTAATTACAAAAAGGGAAGCAAGAGTACAGCTTAACTCCCTATGAAAATTAAAATTTTAATGTAAACATATAAAAATATTGAAAGAAAACTGATTACTTATTTCAATTATTTAAATTGCTGGCTTGTTCACTGCCTCTTAAGCAATATTATCCCTCAAAATTAAAGCAAAATGGATAGAATTAGAGCAGCACAGTAAATGTCCGGAGGAGGACGGCTCGGGTGATACTCTGTGGTCACCTCCTGCATGATATACACTTTTGCATGACAGAGTTCATCCCATTCCACCTCTGCAAACCGCACTTTAATACTTAGCAGCTTATTCGATCTCTATCACAAGACGCCACTCTCTGTCTGTGGTTGCTTCTATACCAATATGTAAACGTTTCGAACCACTAGCAGTTAAGTTATACACTGAAGAGAAGAGTTGTGCTCCACAGGGCTCAACTTGTATCTTCTCATACACTACATCCTCACTCTGTCCCTACAGTATCACTGGAATATTCTGCAATGGTGTGTATGGTGAAGGCAATTAACGCCTTGCATTATGCTGATTAGGGCCCCCAGTGCACTTCAGCGAGTCAGGGCCTGGCTGGGTGTCTTCAACCGACAATAACAGCTGATTGTCCTGCTCCATCAAGCTGACCAGATGCGCGACAAGATCCCAGTATGCTGCCACTGCTGCAAGTCCCGACGGACTGGGACACGTAGCTGTTGCTACAGGCTGGAGGGCATCGCATCCGCTGATGAGCAAAGAAGAAAAACCGTTACAAGTGATGGTCGAAATGCAAAGACCCTCACACTGCAGTAAACACAGGCATTAAGCAGGTGGTACTTACTCTTCCGCGGCTTCTTCGTATTCTGTTGCTGCTGTGACTGGATGGCACTGGACGATCTCCACTGTCGCTTCATTCTGGGTGACTGACTGCAGCTGCAGAGCTGCTGGGCCCGCCTTATATCCCCGTTGTGAACGGATGCTGCGTTCCTATTGGCTACTACCAACTTCAAGCGCCTCTGCTGTTATAATTGTGTTATGGGAGTGCACTTGTGCTTTCCGCCTGTGAGGACTAGGATTCAAGTCCTGGAAACTGCACTGCCATTTGTAATTTCCCGTCAATGCCACGCTCCTCTGGTGATTTAAATGTGTCAATGGGTGCCCTTGGGCTTTCCACCCAGGAGGACCAGGGTTTGATTCACAGAAAAGACACCGCCAATTTTAATTTCCCGCCAATTCCTGGTTGGGGGGCGGGGTGGCATGTCAGCACAGCCTTAGGCCAAAGAAATTCCCAACAAAATTCCAAATTCCCGCCAAAATTCAAAATGTCCGCCAATAGGGTAGGTTGGGGGATGGGCAGGGGAGGGGGAGGGGCTGGGTCACACGTGCAGGCCGAGAAAAACACGTGACTTCATCCGTGGGCAGGGGTGGGGGTGATCAATTGATCAATTTCATTAATTTGCATATCAATTTTTATATCAAAAGTGGAGTCGTAGCTCCATTTCTCTACTTCTTGTGAGCTGTAACCGACCAGTGAACAGTGTAAGGATTGAGACGTGTGTGGACTATAAATAACAACAGAAATGTGTAAGAACTGTGATAAGTGGGCTTTGAACTACATTTAAACTGTTTTTGAGCTTTTGTTGAACTGTAATCATAGCTGCTGCAAAATCAAATTTTTATTACCATAAAAGTAGTATCTACTTCTAAATCATACTCCGGAAGCAACCTAATGGTGTGTGGCGAAGGGTACTTTTTGTACCGCTAACTGAGCGAATAGCACGTGGGAAGTACGAGGTGCATTCAAGTTCTAAGGCCTCCGATTTTTTTTTTCTTATTAACTACTCACCCGAAATCGATGAAACTGGCGTTACTTCTCGACGTATTCGCCCTGCAGACGTACACATTTTTCACAACTCTGACGCCATGATTCCATGGCAGCGGCGAAGGCTTCTTTAGGAGTGTGTTTTGACCACTGGAAAATCGCTGAGGCAATAGCTGCACGGCTGGTGAATGTGCGGCCATGGAGAGTGTCTTTCATTGTTGGAAAAAGCCAAAAGTCGCTACGAGCCAGGTCAGGTGAGTAGGGAGCATGAGGAATCAATTCAAAGTTGTTATCACGAAGAAACTGTTGCGTAAAGTTAGCTCGATGTGCGGGTGCGTTGTCTTGGTGAAACAGCACACGCGCAGCCATTCCCAGACGTTTTTGTTGCAGTGTAGGAAGGAATTTGTTCTCCAAAACATTTTCGTAGGATGCACCTGTTACCGTAGTGCCCTTTGGAACGCAATGGGTAAGGATTACGCCCTCGCTGTCCCAGAACATGGACACCATCATTTTTTCAGCACTGGCGGTTACCCGAAATTTTTTTGGTGGCGGTGAATCTGTGTGCTTCCATTGAGCTGACTGGCGCTTTGTTTCTGGATTGAAAAATGGCATCCACGTCTCATCCATTGTCACAACCGACGAAAAGAAAGTCCCATTCATGCTGTCGTTGCACGTCAACATTGCTTGGCAACATGCCACACAGGCAGCCATGTGGTAGTCCGTCAGCATTCGTGGCACCCACCTGGATGACACTTTTCGCATTTTCAGGTTGTTGTGCAGGATTGTGTGCACAGAACCCACAGAAATGCCAAATCTGGAGGTGATCTGGTCAACAGTCATTCGGCGATCCCCCAAAACAATTCTCTCCACTTTCTCAATCATGTCGTCAGACCGGCTTGTGCGAGCCCGAGGTTGTTTCGGTTTGTTGTTACATGATGTTCTGCCTTCATTAAACTGCCGCACCCACGAACGCACTTTCGACACATCCATAACTCCATCATCACATGTCTCCTTCAACTGTCGATGAATTTCAATTGGTTTCACACCACACAAATTCAGAAAACGAATGATTGCACGCTGTTCAAGTAAGGAAATTTTAAGTATTTAAAACAGTTCTCATTCTCGCCGCTGGCGGTAAAATTCCATCTGCCGTACGTTGCTGCCATCTCTGGGACGTATTGACAATGAACGCGGCCTCATTTTAAAACAATGCGCATGTTTCTATCTCTTTCCAGTCTGGAGAAAAAAAATCGGAGGCCTTAGAACTTGAATGCACCTCTTATGATTGCCGGTAAGTCTCTGTACTGTGAAGTATGATTGTCGGTAAGTCTCTGTACTGGCTCTAATATCTCGAATTCTCTCATGGTCTTATGCGAGACGTATGTGGGGAGAACTAGTACGTTGTCCGACTCTTCTCGGAAAGTGCTGTCTCGAAATTTCGATAGTAAATCTCTCTGTGCTTCACAACGCTTCTCTTATAACGTCTGGCAACGGAGTTTCTTGAGCATCTCCATAACGCTCCGTGCCGACTAAACGATCCTGCAACCAAACGTGCCTCTCTTCATTGACTCTTCTCTGTCTCTCCTGTCAGTGCTATCTGGTAGGGATCCCAGACAGATGAACAATAGTCAAGAATCAGTCGAACAAGCGCATTATAAGCCACTTCCTTCATGGATAAGTTACATTTCCTTAAGATTCTTCCTATGAATCTGAGTCTGGCATCTGCTTTTCCCACTATCTGTTTTATATGGTCATTCCACTTAAGATCGCTCTGGATAGTTACTCTTAGATATTTTACGGCAGATACTGTTTCCGGCGGTTCGTCATCAATAGTGTAGCTATACAGCAGTAGAATTCTTTTCCTATATATGAACAATATGTTAAATTTATTTACGTTTGGGGTCAACTGTCAGAGCCTGGACCATTAATCAATTCTGGGAGGTCATTCTGCAAATCGTTACTATATTCTGGCGTTGCTACTTTGTTATAGACAACTGCATCATCTTCTAACAGCCTTAGAGAACATCTGACGCTTTCTACTATATCTTGTATAACCTTTACGTCTATCGATTTCGTTCCGTTGAGAGCGATGTGTCTGCAAAAAAGTCTTGAATCCAGTCGCAAATCTGCTCCGATACTCGATAAGCTCGTGTTTTTTCACTAAACGGCAATTCAGGACGGTATCAAATGCCTTCCTGGAGTCAAGGAACACGGCATCAACCTGAGCGCCATTGTCTATGGCGCTGTAGATCCCATGCAGAAACAGAGCGAGCTGAGTTTCGCAGTATCTCTGTTTGCGGAATCCGTGTTGATTTTTGTAGAGGAGATCTTCCTTTTCCAAGAACGTCATAATTCTTAAGCATAAAACACGTTCCATAATTCTATAACAGATTGATGTCAATGATATATGTCTATAATTGTGTGCATCTGTCCTACGGCCTCTCTTAAAAATAGGAATGACCTGTGCTTTCTTCCAGTCGCTAAGCGTTGCTCAAGCTATCAATGATAAATTACTGCTAGAAGTGGAGCAACTACTTTTGCATAATCTTTGTAGAGTCTTATAGATATCTCATAGGGCCCTGACGCCTTTCCACTACTAAGCAAGTGTAGTTATTTTTCTATTCCACGATCGGTTATCTCAACTTCGCCATTTCGACGTTCGTTCGACGATTGAAAGAAGGGACTGTGTTACGATCTTCCGTTGTGAAACAATTCCGAGAGACCGAATTCAGTATTTCGGCCTTCTATGTGTTATCTTCCATTTCGATGTCAGTATGGTCACTAAATGAGTGAACAGATGCTTTTACACACTTACTGATTTTACATATGACCAAAGCCTCGTAGGGTTTTTACTCAGATCGGTTGACAAAGTTTTACTTTCAAAGTCATTGAACGCTTCCCTCCATGCTCTTCCTACGCTCATTTTCGCTTAGTTTAGTTTTTGTTTGTCAGCTCGGTTTTTACTTCTCTTGAATCCGAGATGTAGTTCTCTTTCTTTACGTAGCAGTTTTCTAACACGCTATTAATCCGTGGTGGGTCTTTCCCATCCCTTAAGACCTTACTCAGAACATACTTGTCTAGGGAATATTGCACGATTCCTATGAATTTTATCCATTTGTTCTCCACATTTTCGCCCTCATCACCGATTTAAGACTGACTGTTCAGACATTGTGAAATTTGTATCCTGTCACTCTTGCTTAGCAAAAATATCTTCCCACCTTTTTTAGCATTCTTTGTCAGACCCATTGTTATAGATGCCACCACAGCCTTATGATCCCTGATACCTTCCTCAACGCTAACTGATTCGGTAAATTCAGGTCTGTTTGTGCCAGGAGATCTTAGACATTACCCTCACTAGTTGGTTCTCTAACTGTCTGCTCAAAGTAATTTTCGGAAAAGACATCCAGAACAATGTCACATGAATCATTGTCTCGGCATGATCAGGAAAATTATTAATGATATTCTGCAAGTTCTGTCTGAAGCGGTCTAACGCTAGAGCCCCTGATCCCGGCGGTCGATAAAAACATCCTAGTACCATTTTTGACCGATCTCTGATACTGAACTTCACCCAGATTAGTTCATAATCGAAATCCGTGACAACCCAAATTTTATCGAATTCTTTACTGTAATAAACACGCCGTCACCATTGGCAACAGAAATATCCTTATGATAACTATTCCAGTCTGAACTTAGGATTTCGTTGTCATTAACGTTTGGTTTCAACCAACTTCCTGCCACTAATACTAGCTCTGCATTATACACTACTAGCCATTAAAATTGCTACACCACGAAGATGACGTACTACAGACGCGAAATTTAACCGTCAGGAAGAAGATGCTGTGATATGCAAATGATTAGCTTTTCAGAGCATTCACACAAGGTTGGCGCCGGTGGCGACACCTACAACGTGCTGACATGAGGAAAGTTTCCAATCGATTTCTCATACACAAACAGCAATTGACTGGCGTTGCCTGGTGAAATGTTGTTGTGATGCCTCGTGTAAGGAGGATAAATGCGTACCATCACGTTTTCGACTTTTATAAAGGTCGGATTGTAGCCTATCGCGATTGCAGTTTATCGTATCGCGACATTGCTGCTCGCGTTGGTCGAGATCCAATGACTCTTAGCAGAATATGGAATCGGTGGGTTCAGGAAGGTAATACGGAACACCGTGCTGGATCCCAACGGCCTCGTATCACTAGCAGTCGAGATGACAGGCATCTTGTCCGCATGGCTGTAACGGATCGTGCGGCCACGTCTCGATCCCTGAGTCAACAGATGTGGACGTTTGCAAGACAACAACCATCTGCATTAACAGTTCGACGACGTTTGCAGTAGCATGGACTATCAGCTCGGAGGCCATGGCTGCAGTACCCTTGACGCTGCATCACAGACAAGAGCGCCTGCGATGGTGTACTCAACGGCGAACCTGGGTGCACGAATGGCAAAACGTCATTTTTTCGGATGAATCTAGGCTCTGTTACAGCATCATGATGGTCGCGTCCGTGTTTGGCGACATCGCACATTGGAAGCGTGTATTCGTCATCGCCATACTGGCGTATCGCGCGGCGTGATGGTATGGGGTGCCATTGGTTACACGTCTCAGTCACCTCTTGTTCGCATTGACGGCACATTGAACAGTGGACGTTACATTTCAGATGTGTTACGACCCATGGTTCTACCCTTCATTCGATCCCTGCGAAACCCTACATTTCAGCAGGATAATGCACGACCGCATGTTGCAGGTCCTGTACGAGCCTTTCTGGATACAGAAAATGTTCGACTGCTGCCTTGGCTAGCACATTCTCCAGATCTCTCACCAATTGAAAACGTCTGGTCAATGGTGGCCGAGCAACTGGCTCGTCACAACACGCCAGTCACTACTCTTGATGAATTATGGTATCGTGTTGAAGCTGCATGGGCAGCTGTACCTGTACACGCCATCCAAGCTCTGTTTGACTCAATGCCCAGGCGTATCAAGGCCGTTATTACGTCCAGAGGTGGTTGTTCTGGGTACTGATTTCTCAGGATCTATGCACCCAAATTGCGTGAAAATGTATTGACATGTCACTTCTAGTATGATATATTTGTCCAATGAATACCCGTTTATTATCTGCATTTCTACTTGGTGTAGCAATTTTAATTGTCAGTGGTGTAACATTCAGTAAACGACACTAATTCTGGGATCTTTCCTTAGATCCTCCTGCAGTTTACTAAAATCGCGTAAAAAAGCCCAATGTGTATGCCACACATGCTACACTACCCTAGTAGCCCCTTCCAGCAGATGGTGCACACCTGACCTATTAAGGGGAACCATAGAATTCTGTACCAGATAGCTGAGGTCGAGTAATCACATCCGATACTGTTAAAGAGTCAGCTGAGCCTCTAACCTGAGGAGCGCAGCCAATCCTGGGTACAATTTGCTGGTATAAGCTGTCGCCAGCACACCAGTCGGCAAAGATGAAGAGAAGACTGATAGCAGCGGTTGGGTCAAGCGCGCCTATCATGAGATAGGCCAGAGACACACCGACAGGCAACATGCCACCATCCCTCTCGACAGTACGTATTAAGTCTGACACCGCTGACCAGAGGTCCTCATTCATTGACTCAGGCATTCATGACAAACTGCCTATTGGCTTCTGTCTCGGGTTCTTCGGCCGACGTTCATCTAATGATTTTTCTGACGTTTCGCCAGCACGAGTGGCTGGCATTGTCAAAGCTTCACCCTCCATTGCTGGTGGTGAACTGGAGCCGAGCTCGCGGGCGCAGACTATATGTACCTGGCGCGCCAACGTCCGACGGCTTCTCCGCGGTCATTTCCGGTGCGGTTCTCCTCTTGCTACCTGCGACGGTCGTTCGCTGCAGTACGGGAAGCCAGGATCCGTTTACCTTAAGGCTTTCCTCTTTCTTGTTCAAACTGTTCGCGTGTTTTTGTATTTCTACAGCTTCTCTGAACAAGCGCGTGTGATAATGCTTCTCTACAGCCAGAACTTCCGTGTCGGCGAATTTTATTACGTGGTCGGTCTCATTCAGTGCGTGCTCTGCCACGGCCGATTTCTCCACCTGCCCCAACCTGCAATGTCACTTATGCTCTTTGATCCTGGTGTTGATGGATCGTCCAGTCATTCCGACATAAACTTTTCCGCATGTGCATGGTATACGGTATATTCCCGACATTGCAAGTGGGTCTCTTTTCTCCTTCGCCGATCTAAGACACTCTTTGATCTTCCTTGTCGGTTTGAAAATCGTCTTTACGCCATGTTTGCGCAATATACGGCCGATTCTGTCCGTCACTCTGGGAATGTATGGCAGAAAGGCCGTACCCGACATTTCTTTTTCTGGTTCCTTACTTCGCCGAGTGTTTGGCTCTGTTACACTTCTAATATAATTTGTGGAGTACCCATTGCTCCTCAGGACAGTTTCCAGGTGTTGCATTTCTCGTTTGAGGTGTTGCGGCTCACATATTCGTCCTGCTCTCGTTACGAGCGTACTAATCATGCCTCTTTTCTGGCTCGGGTGGTGGTTTGACAGTTTGTGCAGGTATCGGTCCGTGTGTGTCTGTTTTCGATACACGCTGTGTCCCAGGTTTTCGCCGTCCCTTGTGACCAGCACATCTAAAAATGGCAGTTTCTTGTCCTTTTCTACTTCCATGGTAAATGTTATGTTGGCATGGAGGCTGTTCAAGTGTCTTAGGAAGTTACCGAGCTGTTCTTCACCATGGCTCCACACCACGAAAGTATCATCGACGTACCTGTACCACACCTTAGGTTTGCAAGTCGCCGAGTCCAGTGCCTGTGCTTCGAATTGTTCCATGAAGAAGTTGGCCACCACTGGACTGAGAGGACTACCCATGGCGACGCCTTCTAGCTGTTCGTAGAAATCGCCATTCCACGTGAAATAGCTCGTAGTGTGACATGCATGGAAGAGCTTTCTGATGTCCTGCGGGAAAATGGAACCGATGTGCTCCAGAGCGTCACTGAGTGGCACTTTCGTAAATAACGAAACAACATCAAAAGTGACCAAAATGTCATTAGGTGTAAGTTTCAGTTTCTTCAGCTTCTCAATGAAATGTCCTGAGTCCTTAATGTATGTGTCGGTCTTCCCCACGTGTGACTGGAGCAGAGAGGCCAAGTGTTTTTCCAGTTTATATGTCGGTGATCCAGGAGCGCTAACGATCGGTCTCAGTGGAACGTTGTTCTTATGAATCTTGGGTAATCCATACAGCCGAGGTGGTAGGGCTTCTGTGTGGCGCAGGTTTGTCTGTATGTCCGCCGGCAAAGAAGACGCCTTGATTAATCGATTCGTATTCCGTGTGATACGCTGCGTCGGATCTGCGCTTAGTTTTCGGTACGTCGTCGGATCTAATAGGTCTCGGTCTTTTGCTCATAATCTTCGGTCTTCATTACGACGGTCGCATTCCCCTTATCGGCAGGCAGTACCAATATACTCTTGTCGGCGTTGAGATTCTTAATGGCTTGTACCTCTTCTTTCTTCAGGTTGCAAGCTGGTGGTTTTGCTCGGCGCAGTATCCTGGCTGTTTCCGTGCGAATTTCCTCTGCCTTTTCACAAGGAAGGGTCCGAATGGCTGCTTCGGTGTTGGCAATGATATCCTCCATAGGTATAGTTCTCTGGGTGATAGCGAAATTCCCTCCTTTTTGAAGAACAGACACTTCCTCTTCGGTCAATTGTCGTTCAGTGAGGTTGACCACTGTGTGTGACATGTCGGGAATCGCCTTGTCGGTCTGCTTTCGGCATCTTTCAAACTTTTTCTTCTGTCGCTCGGTGCAGCGCTCGAGTTCGTTCTGCATGCTCCTGTGAGTGATGCTGTCGATCTTGTCCCAGTCATCTCGATGCATTCTGCTACTTAGTTGATAGAAAATGTGCAGAAGCTCCTGATCCGTTCTTGCCAAGTCTATCCGTGTTGTATGTATTCGCTCACGAAGAAAAGCTCGTTCCATTCTGTCGTAGATACGATGTGCTTGGGCAGTGATGAATAGGCGCTTACAGCTCAAGAACTTCGGTGTAGCACATTCATCTCGGCACCGTGACAGAAAGGCGAGAGAGGACATCAGTCGCGCTTTCTTCTTCCGTCGTTGGTCAGGGCGTCGGTACAATCTGCAAATCTCCTCCCCGTAAAGGCGTAATACAAAATTGTTAAGGCTTTCGTGGCCACTTGTTGACAAACTGCCTATTGGCTTCTGTCTCGGGTTCTTCGGCCGACGTTCATCTAATGATTTTTCTACGAACAGCTAGAAGGCGTCGCCATGGGTAGTCCTCTCAGTCCAGTGGTGGCCAACTTCTTCATGGAACAATTCGAAGCACAGGCACTGGACTCGGCGACTTGCAAACCTAAGGTGTGGTACAGGTACGTCGATGATACTTTCGTGGTGTGGAGCCATGGTGAAGAACAGCTCGGTGACTTCCTAAGACACTTGAACAGCCTCCATGCCAACATAACATTTACCATGGAAGTAGAAAAGGACAAGAAACTGCCATTTTTAGATGTGCTGGTCACAAGGGACGGCGAAAACCTGGGACACAGCGTGTATCGAAAACAGACACACACGGACCGATACCTGCACAAACTGTCAAACCACCACCCGAGCCAGAAAAGAGGCATGATTAGTACGCTCGTAACGAGAGCAGGACGAATATGTGAGCCGCAACACCTCAAACGAGAAATGCAACACCTGGAAACTGTCCTGAGGAGCAATGGGTACTCCACAAATTATATTAGAAGTGTAACAGAGCCAAACACTCGGCGAAGTAAGGAACCAGAAAAAGAAATGTCGGGTACGGCCTTTCTGCCATACATTCCCAGAGTGACGGACAGAATCGGCCGTATATTGCGCAAACATGGCGTAAAGACGATTTTCAAACCGACAAGGAAGATCAAAGAGTGTCTTAGATCGGCGAAGGAGAAAAGAGACCCACTTGCAATGTCGGGAATATACCGTATACCATGCACATGCGGAAAAGTTTATGTCGGAATGACTGGACGATCCATCAACACCAGGATCAAAGAGCATAAGCGACATTGCAGGTTGGGGCAGGTGGAGAAATCGGCCGTGGCAGAGCACGCACTGAATGAGACCGACCACGTAATAAAATTCGCCGACACGGAAGTTCTGGCTGTAGAGAAGCATTATCACACGCGCTTGTTCAGAGAAGCTGTAGAAATACAAAAACACGCGAACAGTTTGAACAAGAAAGAGGAAAGCCTTAAGGTAAACGGATCCTGGCTTCCCGTACTGCAGCGAACGACCGTCGCAGGTAGCAAGAGGAGAACCGCACCGGAAATGACCGCGGAGAAGCCGTCGGACGTTGGCGCGCCAGGTACATATAGTCTGCGCCCGCGAGCTCGGCTCCAGTTCACCACCAGCAATGGAGGGTGAAGCTTTGACAATGCCAGCCACTCGTGCTGGCGAAACGTCAGAAAAATCATTAGATGAACGTCGGCCGAAGAACCCGAGACAGAAGCCAATAGGCAGTTTGTCAACAAGTGGCCACGAAAGCCTTAACAATTCAGGCATCCATATTGGCGTCTGTCAGTGATTCGTAGTGTGCGCTTAGTTCACCACAGGCTATGGCAGTACATAGCGGCCAGATTAGTGTCTATAGTGGAGTTAGCTGTGAGAACAATGTTTGTAATAGCAAGATTACTGATACTGTCTGCAAGAGGACTATTACTGAGGAGCTTGTACCACAACACATGGACTCTATTCAAGTTAAGTAAAAGTTCATGTAAAATAAAAAACCATATTAATCCACATGTGCATTTGTGTTGTAGAAACAGGATACCGGCCACCCATAACAACATCCTCTTCCTTACATCCTTGCGGTACAATACTCTATATACAATGCTACAGGCTTACCCTGCACCCGATGTGCAATGCTGGTTGCCTTCATCAAATCAGCCATCCGCCGAAAGGAGCCGAGGATGCCCTCAGAACCCAAGTGGTAGGCGTCATTTGTGTCAACATGTGCCACTATATGCAGCCAGTTGCACCCAGTGCGCTCAATAGCCGCCGGCAGGGCCTCTTCCACATCACGAACGAGACCCCTGGCAAACATATCGAGTACACACTGGCATTCTTTCCCATCTCGCCTGCTGTTTCCCTGAGGGGCTCCATCACCCGCCTAACATTGGAGCTCCCAATGAAAAGCATACCCACCCCGTGCACTTGTCCAAACTGGGCAGGAAAATCGGTGTAGATCAGGAATAAAAGGTGCTGAAATGCTTGGATAATAAAAGTTTACGTTGTGTGCACGATCCATGGAATTACCTTATAAATCATCGCTTCAAGGTTCTTCATGCTACGAATAGGCGCAACATGCAGAGCAACACAAGACAACAAGGGACAACAGACGTGGCGGACGCAGGCAGTAGCCAGTGCAGTTAATAGTACACCGCGCGTTTTAAGTGTCAGCTTCAGCAAACCACGACAGCGGAGTTGCAGCCAGCAGTGCGGTCCACGGCTACGAGGATCAGCGGCGGTATGTCGAGGAAGAAAAGCAGTGTAAGTGTTGCTCTTGCATACAGCAGTCTAAGATGCATATAACAGTCTAAGATTTGTAATTAGAACTATCTCCTTCTTCTTTCACTTGTGACTTTGTCCCGCAGTCGTCGCAGGGTCGGCATGGTTGCAATGGATTTGGCATGGTTAATTTAAAGGGGGGGTGGATGCCCTTCCTGCCGACACTCCATACCCCCTGGGGCAGAATCAGTGAACCCAGCTGTCTGTGTCGAGTGTAGACCATGAAATAGTGTGAACGCGTTTCAAATGTCTGCGAGTCGTGTAACTGAGGTGGGATGTGGGGACCAGCCCGGTATTCACTTGGGGGATATGGAAAATCGCCTAAAAACCACATCCAGGCTGGCTGGCACATGAGCCCACGTCGTTAATGCGCCAGGCGGACGCGATCTGGGGCCGGCGTACCTACCTGAGTCTAGGAAGCAGCGCATTAGTGCTCTCGGCTAACCTGGCGTGTCGGCCTCTTTGTAATTAGAACAATAATATTAGTAAAATGTCTGGGTAAAAGGAAGTAAACTACGCTTACAGAAGTGGAGAAGGAGTTCACTCTCACAGTAGTAGTGACAATTCGGTGAGTCAGATACAGATAAATGGAAGTGAAATCAGATAGGGTTTAATGATATGTCAAATTTAGTCAAAAATAATCCAAGTGAAATCTTAGATTCAGACTTTGATGATGAATCTGAAACAGCAAATTCAGTAACCAATGATCTTACTGAGAACTGTGAAGTACCCATGAATGATTTCACTGGGAGTGTAGAGTTAACTAATAAGGAAGACAGTCAAAATGTAGATTTAGTGGCAAACAATCATAATGTAAACCCAAGATGTGTAGCACCTAATCATAATGAAATGGTTGATTGGAGTGACGATGCTACAGAAAATGACTGACATAGACATTACTAATGAGCCAATAGATGAGTTACGTATATTAAGTCAGGGTACAGCATCAGCTGACATTTTGCCAACTCATGAAGATGACCAGGATATAAGGGATGTGCTAAAATTAATTTTGCAAGAACAAAAAGAAAATATGGGGGAATGAAGAAAACCACAGAAGAAAATAGATGCAGGACATAACCAACTAGTGAAAATAGATAAGGAGTTAAATGAAGTTAGTGTAAGAATAGCTCAAGTTAATGCTAAGTTCAACGAATTGGGATGAAAGTTTTCAAGTCTTGATGCTAAAACTGAGGGATGTTGGAAGAAAATAGATCATGAAACAAAAGAATTGGGTAAGAAATTATATTTTTAAGTCAGAAATAAATCAAAAGTTATAGCGGTGGCAGAGATTCTGGAGCATTGCATGGGACACCTCAGGTGACTCTTGTTTTGCCCAGGGCTCCACTGCTGAGGCACCATGTATTGTACCCTATGCAGTGGACCCATGAGGTGAGTGGCGGGAGGTAACACTTTGTGTTGCTTGAGATGGAGGGCCAATGTGGACAATAGCTGTATGGTCTCGCCTGTTCACCTGTGAGTGTAAAGCAGTGTCTGTATTTGCTTGTTATTGGGAGCTCCCATGTTAGGAGCGCTATGGAGCCCCTTAGGAAGATAGCGTTCAGGGCTGGAAAGAAAGTCAATGTACACTCAGTATGTCGACCAGGGGGCCTCATCTGAGATGTGAAAGCAGCGTTGCCCGCTGATATCGAGCGTACAGGGTGCAGTTGTCTGTACGTTGTGGCTCACATTGGCACTTACAATGCATGTCACATGGGTTCTGAGGCGACCCTCAGTTCTTACAGGCAGCTAGCGGAAGTGGTGAAGACTGCTGGCCCTGCACGTGGGGTGCAAGCAGAGCTCGCAATTCGCAGCATCGTTCTCAGAGTTGATCGGGATCCTTTGCATTGGAGCCGAGTGGAGAGTCTTAACCAAATGCTTTGTCGTCTCTGTGACAGTCTCGGCTGTAGGTTTCTGGACCTGTGTTATTGGGTGGGGATTTGTAGGACTCATCCTGATAGTTCAGGAGTGCACTACACAAAGAAAGCAGCTACTCAGGTAGCAGAGTAGTTGTGGAGTGCACATAGGGTCTTTTTAGGCTAGGCGGTAACTTGAGGTACTCTCATGATCACTCGCTGTTCGATGCACACATGGGGAAATCAGACTGCATTTAGAGAAAAGACATTTCGACTGTAAAAACTTTATCAGCAAATTGACGAAGTATTCGTAACAAAGTTCCCGAATTTACTGGCCTCTAGGAAAGTTCTGTACCTCAAATTATTCTTGGGACCGACAGCTGGCCAAAACAAAAGTAAAAAGCTCTGAGACATTTAGCGAGTCTTGGAATGTTTATCGGAAAGAGAGGTTAGACACCATAGGAGAGGTAGTGTTAATTACAGTCGACAAAAATACTGTCTCTACTGAGGTTGAAATTGAGTGTGATAGTTAAGTCATATGGTCGTGCATAACAGGTCTAGGTCAAACAAAGTTAATTGTTGGATGTTTTTATCGACCGTCGGACTCTGCTGTGACAGTTCTAAAGTCATTCAACGAAAGTCTATTGTCAGTTGTGGATAAGTACCTAGATGTTCCACATCATTACGAAGTGTCGTATCAATGGAACAAGTACTAATCTAATCTAATCTGATCATGCAATGCTACTTGGTGTGACTTTAACCTACTGAGTATAGAATGGGACGTGTGTGGATTCACTGGAGTGGGTACAGACGGGCTTGCCGGCCGGAGTGGCCGTGCGGTTCTAGGCGCTACAGTCTGGAGCCGAGCGACCGCTACGGTCGCAGGTTCGAATCCTGCCTCGGGCATGGATGTGTGTGATGTCCTTGAGTTAGTTAAGTTTAATTAGTTCTAAGTTCTAGGCGGCTGATGACCTCAGAAGTTAAGTCGCATAGTGCTCAGAGCCATTTGGTACAGACGGGCAGTCTTGTGAAGTGCCGGGTGATCAAAAAGTCAGTATAAATTTGAAAACTGAATAAATTACGGAATAATGTAGATAGAGAGGTACAAATTGACACACATGCTTGGAATGACATGGGGTTTTATTAGAACCAAAAAAATACAAACGTTCAAAAAATGTCCGACAGATGGCGCTTCATCTGATCAGAATAGCAATAACTGGCATAACAAAGTAAGACAAAGCAAAGATGATGTTCTTTACAGGAAATACTCAATATGTCCACCGTCATTCCTCAACAATATTTGTAGTCGAGGAATAATGTTGTGAACAGCACTCTAAAGCATGTCCGAAGTTATGGTGAGGCATTGGCGTCGGATGTTGTCTTTCAGCATCCCTAGAGATGTCGGTCGATCACGATACTCTTGCGACTTCAGGTAACCCCAAAGCCAATAATTGCACGGACTGAGGTGTGGGGACCTGGGAGGCCAAGCATGACGAAAGTGGCGGATGAGCACACGATCATCACCAAACGAGGCAAGCAAGAGATATTTCATCCGTCTAGCATTACTTTGTTGTTTTTTTGTTCTAATAAAAATCCATGTCATTCCAAGCATGAGTGTCAATTTTTACCTCTCTATCTACATTATTCCGTGGTTTATTAAGTTTTCAAATTTATGCTGACTTTTTGATCACCCGGTACTTTTGAACACATTTTCCCAAAACTTTCTTGAACAACTACTTCGGCACCCTACACGCAATGGAAGTACCTTGGACCTTGTATCTACAAACAGGCCAGACTTTATCAATGGTGTCAGTAGAGAGACAGGAATTAGTGATCATGAGGTCATCATAATGACTGTGGTTACATAAGTCAATAAATCAGTCAGGAGAGCTAGGAGAGAGTTTCTGCTAGAAAGGGCAGAAAAGCAGTTGTTAGCATATCACAAAGACAATGAACTGCAATTATGGAATGACGGATGTAGAGGAATTATGGGCAAAGTTTAAACAGACTGTAAATCATGATCTGAACAAATATGTGCCTAGTAAGTGGATTAAGCACGGAAAAGACCCAGCATGGATTAATAACGAAATTCGAAAAATGCTGAGGAGGCAAAGGCTGTTGCACTCTCAGTTCAAAAGACGACGGCGCAAGGTAGCCGCGCGGTGTAGGGGCCTTGCCACGGTTTGTGCGGCTACCCCCGTCGGTGGTTCGAGTCCTCCCTTGGGCATGGGTGTGTGTTGTCCTTAGCGTAAATTAGTTTAAGTTCAATTAAGTAGTGTGTAAGACTAGGGACCTCAGCAGTTTGGTCCCATAGGAACTTACCACCAATTTTTTTTCAAAATACGACACACATATGACAACAGGCAAAGATTAGTAGAGTTTCGTGGGTCTGTGAAAATATCTACGCGCAAAGCATACAAGAGCTTTCACCGTACCACCGTCATACCTTAGCTAAAGATCTGGTGGAGAACCAGAAAAAATTCTGGTCCTATGTAAAATCGCCAAGTCACTCGTTGACCAGTCTGGTTTGACAGTAAAAGACAGCAAATGGAAAGCCGAAGATTTAAATTCCACATTTAAGAAATCGTTCACGCAGGAGAATGATATAAATGTAGTGTTGTTTGACCATCGTATAGAGGCATGTATGGGTGACACAGTAGTAAGCATCACTGCACGGAATGGGACTGGTCGTCTTCAGATTAATGGGAGAATTTTACTAAAGTGTAGTTAATCTGTAAAGGAGACCACATATGGACCCTAGTGCGACTTATTCTCGAGTACTGTTCGAGTGTTCAAGATCTGGACCAGGTCGTACTGAAAGAAGACATGGAAGCAATTCAGAGGTGAGTTGTCAAATTTGTTACTGGTAGGTTCGATCAGCATGGAAGTGTTACAGGTATGCTTCAGCAGCTCAAGTGGGAATCTCTGGAGGGAAGAAGACATTCATTTCGAAAAACACTATTGAGAAAGTTTATAGAACTGGCATATGAAGCTGATTGCAGAACGATCCTACTGCCACCAGCATACATTTCGCATGGGGACCACCAAGACAAGATACAAGAAATTAGGGGTCATACAGAGGCATATAGATAGTCGTTTTTCAATTGCTCTATCTGCAAGTGGAACAGGAAAGGGAAGGACTAGTTGTGGTACAGGGTACACTCTGCCATGCGCTGTACGGTGGCTTGTGGACTATGTATGTACATCTGTAGACCATGAAATCAAAAAACTTAAATAAGAATTTTCAAGATGAAAATTGGGTGACAGAAACGACAATAAATGAAATTTGAAATGCAAAGCAAAATGTAGAGCAAAGCAAGGCTATCAAATCATCTAATGATATACATACAATACAGTGGAATCATTTACAAAGTATTAATAATAACCATGCAATACTTAGCCATAATATTTCACATGTAGAATCCTCTTGTAAAGGCAGCACAGTTGCAATTCTTTGTAAATTGAGAGAATCAGAGTGAAAAGTACTTCCTGAGATACAAGGCAAAATAGAAAATAAAGTTAAACAAAGCGTCAAAATTTGCTGTGAACAAGAAAAAGAAAGGAAACAGCAAATCACGTCAATGTGTTTCAATTCCACCATTTCTCTTATGAGGGAACTATACATCTAGAAGACTTCATTAGACAGTTCGGGGGTGGGGAACATCAAAAAATCAAATTCATACACTGAGGTTAGAAGAAGAAGCAAAATCATAGAAAACACGGGGCAGTAATAGCAGTAGGGCAAACTATGATGTGGCACATACAGTTAGTGCGGATTGCTTACATCAGG